>NC_081350.1:9208038-9305012 GCF_029784015.1 Lycium ferocissimum
AAATACTATAATATATATATAAAAAAAAAAAAAAAAAAAAAAGATTTTGAAGCTTTTTAACCGGGCCGTTCCGGTTTGAGGTTTCAAGCGTCGCCGGAGCCGGTTAAACGGTTCGGTTTTTAACGGAACCGGTAGTTTCCTACCCGTGTTACTTGATTCAGTTTCCGGTTAAACGGGACTAACGGGCCTACTTTATATATTACAAACTATCTAACATAGATAATTGTGTTGTGTTTTTACATATTCCAAGGACTTAATGTGGTTGCTCATAACTAAGCAAAGTTTGCAATTTCTTCGTTGCACAAATTTTGATAGAAATAAATATTCCCAAGTTGGATTGTAAATGATGCTTTTTGGACATATCATGTCCTCGATGAATTAACGGATGAAGTTTTTCTTTGGGATGCGCCCTTAGAATTACAATTTACAACTATAGAGTATATTATAACGGAAAAGGCTCAAATATGCCATTCAACTATCGCAAAATGGCTCATTTATGCCGCTTGTTAATAGTTTGCTGTTGGATTATGCCATCGAACTAAAAATGACTCATTTTGCCACTCATCATGATTTGACTACTTATACCATCGTCTAGTTACTAAAAATGACTCATCCATGCCATTTTTATTAACGGTTTTTCTAATACAACGTGGCCTCCAATTGGGGTCACGTCATTTAATTAAAGTCTAATTTTAAATAACAAATTATTAAAAATACACTTTATCCACCCACAACCATAATCTAGTTGATACGTGTAAACATATGGTATTGTATGAAATTATTGATGAGTCATTTGATGGCATAAATGAGTCAAACTATTGATGAGTGGTATAAACAGCCATTTTCTTGGCATCAACAGGACAATATACATGTTGGATGACATATTTGAGCTTTTTCCGTTATTATAATAAAGGGATACCCTATTATTTGAATATTAATAGCGGTATATTCTTTCAACAGGACAATATACTGTTTATGCTCAACACTAATTGCCACATCTAGCACAAGTTCTGAATTTGTTTTAGCTACCATAGTTTGAAAGAACACTAATATCATTTCCAGTGTAATATATTCTTTTAAAAATACAAATTGGGTATTTCAAGATGTGTAGAGTAGTATATTGGGTGGCAGAAGAAGTAAGAATTTGCCAACTATGCATGTGAAAGTAGCCATGCACGTCAAAGGGGCAGTTTTAGTCTTGCTGTTCTTACGCGGTAACAGCTAAATTACAGTTTATCAACGTTATTATATGCCCCCCGCCCCCTCCTTCCCAACCCACAAAAAAAAAAAAAAAATGAATCTGGGATACAGTACCAATTTCCCTCTCTCTATATGTGTGTGCATGTCCTAAGTTTGAGTTTTGAAAAAAAAACATTGGATTAGTCAAACAAACAGCATGTCCCATTCTGCTTTCTGGGATACCAATGTTATGATTGACCATTTCCACTCTCCCAAATCATGTGGTCGAACCCTTGTATTCTACCCACTACATTTGAAAATAATTGAATTGTTACGTGTGCACACCCATTAAAAAATCTAATTAATGACATAATCAAAGAATCATTTGACTAAATTACCCCATATCAAAAACTAGTTCCGGAAATATCTTCCGTTCATCTTGACCTAGATTGATCTTTGTTTTAATCATGATACACCATCATCAATTTGTATAGTATATATATCGCATAGCCCTCTTTTTGTCCCATTTTCTTCTTTCTAAAAAGGCTCTCTTCACAGCCCCTAAAGGCGTTAGGAAGAGATTTAATCGGCCAGCGTAATAAATTCAAGCGATAGAAAAATTTATTGGGGTTGTGGGGTTGGGGGGAAGAACCGCGGGGTGGGGGAGCGTGGGGGGGGGGGGGCGGTGTTGTTCTTAGAGCCCGATGCTTTTGATTTTGGGGGTCAAAGTGGGGTTGGCCGAAATCCGTAAGTTCACACTAAACGTGGAAAGTGTTTATAGAAGAAGCTTTCAATTTGGAACTTTTCTAAGAATGATTTCGTGTGAAACCGACCAATCTCATGTTGGACTAAAATTCTACTTAGGTCATTATTGCGCAATTCTCATGTCATGCTACCTTCTATTTGGGTTTTCATTATACTATTCCTTAGTTACAGTTTAAGACGGTATTTTACTAGGCACAAAATTGAAAAAAAAAAGTAATGAAATTTTAAAACTTATGATTTAAAATAAATTATAAATATTTATGTGAATTTAAATCAGTTCATTAAAAGTAAATTAAAAAATTTAAAAACTAAATTACTTATTTAGAAATATATGAACAGACTACCATTTAAATTGATATAGAAAGAATATTATATTAGGTCCTAGGGTGATTAGATTTATTCTAGACAATTGTGCCCCAGAACTAAACTAATCAATCATATGTACGTGGCTACGTGCTACTCTCCTACAAATGAAACCGACAAGATTGGGACCCGACCTTTTTTTAATAATCTCTTAAAAAAATTATATTGTATCTTATATATTTAAAGATAATTTATCTATTTATTTATTTTAGGTTTAATGACATGATATTGTAGTTACACAAGCATCATGATATATTTAGAATTATAAGCTCTAAAAGTCATTCATTTAAAAAAAAAAATGTTTTTTACCTAGTAAGTAAGTAAGATCGATCACATATAAGATGAAACAATGAGTTAGTTTGGACGATCACAATAAACAATAATTATCGTTTTTCTATATATATATATATATATATATATATATATATATCGCAGACAAACGATTGCTTGGAATTGATTTCTAAATAATTTGTGGTAATAAATATTTTTACATTATTAAACCGGGAGATTATTCGTATTAGTTTGCTGCAGTTACTGTTACTTTTCTTCATAATGCTTATTTATAGTATTGTGCCATGACTTTACTTTCGTCAATTCTTATATGAACTTTTGCCCTGCTTTTTCTTGAGCCGAGGGTCTTTCAAAGATCTGCAACTTACATGCTTCAAGTTTTCTCAAATTCTCAACGGATTTTCGAAATTGGAAAGCGGACAGTATAAACTTGATTTCAATACAACTATTTCCACCCAAACTCATCCCGGTAGTACTTCACATTTCTAAAATGTCACATTAATACTCATATAACACATTCACACCTAATCCGAATTTATAGACTGTTACACTAGTACTCGTAGGTATCATAGGCCTACAATGAAGGGAACATATATATAGAATGTAAAAATTGAAGTTAAACACTCTTCACAACAATTCAACTTAGCTTCACCAACTATGTCCATTAGTTCAATTTCACATCAAGACATGTAAGCACGTAACAATACAAGACGAGATAAGAGAATGATGAATATATGAATGTGTGAATGCAATACGATGGATATAAACACGGTACACACACGCTAGTGGTTATTCCATCTAGTTGTGATCCACGAGAGACTCGCTAGGTCCATACACACATGTTGCACCGCCGAGGATCTTTCCTTGCCCGTGACCGCTCATTTGTATCGCATGACTTTACCGCCGAACTGTGACACACTCACTATACCGCTCGACTTTACCACCGAACTGTGAGAACAAAAACCTTAACTCATTTCGATCTTCATACCATCTCGTAACCTCCTTTTATGATAACTTATCCAAAGTGAGTATATAAATAGGAAATAAATGCAACATGTTTAGTATCTTATGTCAACAGCATTTTGAATATCAAGAATGAACACGTGCCATCAAACTAGTTACATATGTCAACTCATAAGTCTAGAACAATTTCCTTTCACAAATATACGAGATATGGAATGATGAGGTAAACAATGCAATCAACAGGTATAAGTCAAATCACGGCTATCACAACCCACATAAACAACAATAATACCAATCTAAGTGGATTTATAACCACAACCACGCGAGAAGGCTCGACATGTTTTCCGTCATTCTAACTACCTAACAATATACACTGGTACCCATCCAAGTGCTCATCGCCATCACTAAGGTGGGACCTCCATCACGCCAGATACCCCTTCAAAAATTATAAATTACATATGCCCTCCAATCGAAGTCTAAAAAATAAATCGTAACCTACCTCGAGGCTGAACAGGAGCCACAAACCGTCAAGCCAACGCCTTTCTTTTAAGGTTCTTCCGAACAATCGAAATCTATCAAATATGAAATCTATGTTAAAATACGATTCCATGGATACCCGTATTACCATACTTTTACCGGAACCCAAAAACAACCTCAAAATAATCAAACCCGAGCCCCAAGGTTAAAACTGGAATTTTAGTACGAACATAGATTACCCATAGTTTAAATAATCTAAAATCTAAGATTCATGGAAATCCAATCATAAATGAGCCTTCAATTTCACCACAAACCCTCAAGCCAACGCCTTTCTTTTCTGGAGTTCTTTCGAACGATCGAAATCTATCAAATATGAAATCTACGTTAAAATACGATTCCATAGATACCCATATTACCATACTTTTACTCGGAACCCAAAAACAAACTCAAAATAATCAAACCCGAGCCCCAAGGGTAAAATTGGAATTTTAGTGCGAAAATAGATTATGCATAGTCTAAATAATCAAAAAGCTAAGATTCATGGAAATCCAATCATAAATGAGCCTTCAATTTCACTATTTACTCAAAACCCAAAGTTTTGGAAAACCCTACTTTATACCCATAATCATGGATTGAATCGGAAAATAATGGATGAAGTCATGAATTGAAACCTAGATTAGGTTAGAAACTTACCCCAATGAAGAATCTTGAAAGTAGAACTTGCAATCGGCCCTAAACCGAGCTCACAGAGCTCCAAATGTTTGAAAATGAAGGGTTCCCGTCGATTTTCGAAATAAATCACTTGTTCAATGATAATTCCTTCATCGCGATCGCGGAAGACCCTCGCAATCGCGACACCACGCGACCCGGCTGTTTGAAATTGGCCTTTGCGTACGCGGACAGGATCTCGCGAATGCAAGGCTTTGCACCTGGGCGGGCCCAACCCATTTCCTCTTCGCGAACGCGAGGAGGCCGATGCGATCGCAACCCCTCTCTCGCGAACACGAAGAAGGAAATCGGGAACTAGGCACTAGAAAATTACGGTGTCCCCGAACCGGAATGGATACCGAAACCTCGGACAAAAAGTAAATATGCACTTCGGTCATAAAACACTACGAACTCGCTGCGTGCACTCGGGTGCCAATAGAGGTCATATTGACCCGAGGTTGACCAAGGTCGGCTCCAACACCTCAAAATCCTAACTTTCCAACCAATGACCCAAATCACCCCGAACGCCCGTGAACCGGAACTGAAGGCTCGACTAATTCAAAAATCACATTCCGAACCTAGTGGAATCGACGAGACTCCCAAAATGACGCATTTAACCCCGGTGTTGACTTTGGTCAAACATATTCATTTCCTTAACTTAGAAAATTCTAATTTCATTAAAACCATCCAAAATTCACCCGATTTCCTTGTGAACCGCGCCACCCATCCCTGCAAGTCATAAACACCGAAAAGAAGCTACAGGATGGGTTATTACAAAATTACGGTCAAATGCGTCTCATTTTGCACTATTCATTAGCCGAATACAATATATTGGCTGATATATTAGGGTATTGCATGTCTAATCGTTAGGGATAAATAAAAGATATAAAAAATTAAATTTCTGGATATCTAAATCTCAAATACAATTTCATAATCCCAAGATATTAAATGTTAAATCTTGTATCAAATCCATAATCTAAACAACCAAACCAAAAGTCGAAAATTTTGAATTTCAGTTTAGATTTCGATTTTGCCCAAATTGTACTCGGCCCTATTTGAAATTGCGCAATTATGTTATTCGTGGTACATTTGGTTCATTCATATGCTTACCGTTTCTATTTGTATCGGTCTTTATCATTAACAGAGCTTCAATTTGAAATAAGAAAAATCCACTTGACTAAAATTTCAAGAAAATAGGTCCTAAATTACTCTTAAACTTTTGATAACAGTTTAAATTCAAGTTGGAGCTCTATTAAAGATTAACGCAAAAAAAAAAAAAAACTTTACCAATGGAGGAAATTGCTCAATTACCAATAATGTATCACGAATTTGATCCTTTTTCTTAAAAAATAAAAAACATTGTGAACACAAATTTTGGTTAACCCACAAAACCTACATAAAAAAATTAGATTGAATTATTGATCATTCTCGCCAATCCTCTCTACCTCAATCTAGGAGTTTGCGACTTCGCGTACAACCCACCCTCCCCAAATCTCACTGGGAATGTTGTTGTTGTCCCCAGCACAGACAAAAAGAAAATGGAGAACTATGCAATAGTCATTTTCGAACCGATAATTAACGTTTAATTATTATTTAGAACTATTTAACATTTAGGCTTATGCGGAAATGAAATTTGAACAAAATATTCCTAAATAAAAACGGAAGATATATAAGAAATTTTGAACTGCCACAATTTAAACATCATTTTTGTCAGGGTTTTCAAACTCCAAAATTTATTCATGAAGGTTTGAACTATCACAATTCAACCTCCAGCATCTTTCATAAAATTCGAACTTACCATAGTTCAAAGGAAAAGGACACGTGTGTCCAGGCCAAAGTAATGCGATATTTGGCCAATATGGCCTATACAGGGAGTCCGCTTGGCCCAAAATAATGACCGGCCGGCCCAAAATAATGCCAAGCGCAGGCCGGCCCAACAGCCCAAGCGCTTTTTTAAAAAAAAAAAAATCACCACTAAAGGCCTGCTACAGAAAAATCAGGCTTTTTAGTGACAATTAAAAAAGTAGCCACTAAAAATTAAATATCCCAAAACATGTATAATGTGTATGTTTAATCGCCACAAAAGGCTTGCTACAGATTTTGTTTACCGGATGGGAATTACTTAGGGGCTACTTTTTGGGTTTGGCAAAACTTGGACCAGGGCGTGGGTTTATTTTGGGCCCAACAGCCATTTGTGTCCTTTTCCCTAGTTCAAACTCCAAAGTCTTTTTACCGAGTTTGAAATCTCCGCGAAAAATTAATTTCCGAAATTCAAAATATGACAAACTATTATAGCTCAAATGCCTAAAATCTGAAAAATATTCAAACTCCAATTAAATTTCCCAACCTTTTTCAGTATTTTAGCTCGGGCTATCGTAGTCTAAATTTTATTTCCGCGTTAAAAAGGACTATTATATAATCACATTTCAAACAACGGCTAAATTTGAATACCTGTCCAAAAAGTGGTTAGCCCACCCGATTTTTACGACAAAAAAGTGTGAAACATACTAAAGCCATATTTGTAGTCCATATGAACACACTTGCACCCATTTTAATGGGAATAACAAATATTTACACAGTTAAATTCATTTCCGCATTCCATTGAAACAAAAAGTATATTGGTACAACACTTCCTGTCCATTATGAATAAAAGGAAACGATCACAGGACAGGCAAAATACATAATACCTGGTGAACTTTTCGTTCGGCACTTAACTTCTTTGAGAAGAGGATATGGATCCTCAAAATGCCATAGTTCAGTGAACTATTTTGGCCCAGTAAAAAGACCATATTGCCAATTCAATATGAATGCCGATTAACTTCAGAAATAGCAATTCAATTTTTTTCTCCAACTGGAAGATCAGCTCATGTAAGAGACTTGCCAGCCCATTCTCTTTCTCGTCGCTTTTGCTTGGCCATCATTTTATTAAACTTCTCTTTTCCTTTCTCCAACAGAGGATCGTGTACCACATAATCATTGGGATCCTCACTACGAGACATTTTGTCCTGCCGATAGAACCAATAATTTAAAAAGGAGCAATGAACATAATAAGCATATGAAGGTTTCTGCGATTCACATTTTACATTTTTTTAAGTGAAAAGGTTTGATTCCTTTTTAATTCCCACCGACCCTCCCCCACCCACCCACCCTTTTTGAAAGCAAGAAACGCCAGAAAAGCAAGCATGTAGAGTGCCTAATAACGGGGAATTGCACCATAAGATTACCAACCGCCTTAAGAACAAGTAACTCTAACCAGAAACAATATATAAACTTCAACAAGTACCTTTCCAGGTTCCGGAGTGAATTTTAATGTAACCGCTGCCCAATCAGATAATTCTTCCTCCTTGCCTGCATTAGCAGATTCATTGGCTCTGGCAGAAAGTCCAGCCTTAAACTTCTCCAGTTTCGCTAGCATCTAGCAGACATACAAATATAATGGTTAGCTGCAGAGCAGCTTAGAATAAGGAAAACTGCCAGCAAGAACAGATATGTTTTCCACACAAGTCCTAAGCTAAGTCAGCATGAATCCATAAATAATATCTTCTAACTATTACCGTGAAAACTCAACATGGACATTTTCCTACATATTAGAATTTACATAGAGACATGATTTCAAGTATTTTTCCCTTTGGGATGTTTAAACAACATCTAAAAAAATGGAAGAACACCTGTAACAGAGACCATGGATGAATGTCCATTGAAAAGAATCCAACACAAACAGGGGCGGAGCTAGTTCATTGAGTGCGGATTCGGCCGAACCTAGTAGCTTTGGTCCAAACTTTGTATTTTTATTAAAAAAATTCATTGAATATGTACAAATTATTGATTTAGAACCCACTAACTTTAAACAATTAGAATCTAGAACCCATAAACTCCAAATCCTGGCTTTGCCTCTGAACGCAAACCCTGTAAACTATGCCAGTCTTAAAAACTAAAGCACTACATATGATGTGACAAACATAGAAAGCAGAAAATCAAAGAACATTTAGTTTATCTTGGCCATAGTGCCACAGGAAAAACAAGAACCCAGACTGCCACATGTATCAAGAAGGACAAATGCTATTGGTTCAATGCAAGAGTCAGTTTCGGGTAGTCACCAATTTATTTATTTTTTGTCAGGGAAGGAGAATGGGCGAGTTTATGCAAACAGATCCATAAACACGCATCTCATTCAGTGAAGCTTTACTTCATTCCAAACATTCCTTCTTCCATTCAGAAGGAAAAAAAATTTATGTGTGCGTGCTGGTGTGTGTTTCTGTGCCTGTGGGGGTGTTTTGAATCCCTGGATATCATCTACCTTAACTAACATTTAGTGTCTTATGCTCAAGAAACGATGCTCATTTATATGTGTCAGCCTGTAAGTGCATTCCCATAGTCCACGTCCTAGAGAGAAAGTCCATTTTTTACTTACTTCATTATCTCTTTTATTTTATTTTTTCTGTTCCCCGTCAATAAATTTTAAAACAGAGACGAAGAAAGAAAATTCTAACAGTATTTTATGGACAGCCAAAGAACAAGAATCAGAGGCATACTTCTTCTTCGTGTCCTTTTCGTCCTCGTCTCTTTTGCTTTAGCAGCAGTCTTTCTCGTTCAGGGCCAGACAACAACTGTAAGTCCGTATCTGCATTGGCCATACGTTCAGCCCTCACTTCAGAGCCTATTCCTTTTCTCTTTAGAGACAACTTATCCACTTTTGGCCGGTCATCATCATGTTCAGCATCAGACCTGCTAAAATCAAATTATGATCTCTGAGCTGCAACTAATGAGCCTTCACAAGTATGTTGAGGGAAAGAGGCACAGAGTTTATGTGAGAAAAAATTACATAAACTATTTTCTCAAGATAGTCATTAAAAGAGAATATAGTTCTGAATGTAATCTGCAAATCAAACAGTTCAATAAGTGGCAGGCGAGTGCATACAACCAAAACAACTTGAAATCACCACAGTTTTATTGAGTGTGGCATTAATGTCTATCAATATGCCAATCTCAACCATGTAACCTAGGGACACATGGCAAGCAACAGATTACACAAGAAAAGTAGTGTATCAGCAAAGAGGAGATCAAAAATACTAATGTCATCTTAGATCAGATAACCTCCTCCTTGACCAGATCTTTAAGTCCTAGTTATTTCAACATTTTCATCTAACTGTGCCATACAAAGTATGCCTGATGGTGATCAATAAGAATCAGCAGGCAGTGATTTTTTCCATGAAGTAAAAATGGAACAAATTTTGTGAGAAGAATCCCAGTATGCAAGTGGTATATCAATTGGAACAAACCTATGCCAAAATATAGTTCTCCGCAAGTAGCCCCAGTCGTTTATACTAATTGGCACCTCATGGGAGCTTTAAAAAATTACCCAAAAAAAAAAAAATACCCTCATATGTTTTTGTATAAAAGCATTTTCCACCCTTTTAAAGGGGATGCCAGCAAGCAAGGCTTCCCCTCAGTATCCAACATGTTTTTTGATAACCAAGAAATCCCCGAGGGCCAATAAGCACGGTTCGAAACTCGGTAGATAATAAGTTTGTCCCTCTACCCTTCTCCACTTAAATACCATGCTTTTGTCTATGGTAGGGTTCGAACCAATGACATGTGCCCAACCCACAGATCACGTGTTGCACTCGTACCACTAGGCCAAAGCCCTGGAAGCTTCCCTTAATATACGACATGAAATCGGAAAGACGTGAATACATCATCTCAATCAAATTTTAAAGGCTTTTTTTCTTAACCATCCTATCCCATTTACTGAAATTCTCATTTTTAAGCTTCAATAGCTTCCAATCTCTCAACCTAATATTGTCCGTAACCTGCTACCCAACAAACTGTTTCAAGAATTTAGGGATAGCAACTTATATCCTTCGATTTTCTAAGTTTAAGACACTACTTCCTTCTGCTCGCATTCACACAGAAACCCTCTATAGCTAATGGACTAAATTAAAATAATTATTTTTTACCTAATGATCCATTTTAATTGAAAAAGACGGCTAAATTAAAGTTAAGAAAGGGATCGCAGGGAGTGGTGGACCATGAGCAGATATAGACATTTTTGAAGCTAACTGGCTTAATATGTGTAAAGAGGAAAATCAGCAAAACAGAAGCAACATCATAGCATGGACAAGGAGAATGCTACAGTAAACCAGTGAGGCCCAGACAATCATCTTTTCCCAAACTCAAAATAGCATGCCCAGCTTCACAATCTCCAAAGATTTCTCTACCCAAGAAATCCTATCATCTCAATAAATGTGCACCTATCCAGAGCTTTATCTTACTGTAGTAGCCAACTGTTCAAAACTAACAGTCATCACTTATGCAGTTTCTAATTTCACATTGATCATCCATGACTTAGGGTCACAATCCCAAAACGTACACCAAGATCCATTCTCCGTATAAACATCGTAACATAACCTCCCACTTCATCGTAAAAGTAGACACAATTTCCGTTCATTTTGTTCTTTTCGGTTAAGACTTTAACCTCCAGAGAGCTTCTTCACTGATTATAATCAACTCAAACTTTCTGCAACTCTGGAAGGTGGCCCTTAAAGAGCATTCCTAATCTGCATATATCAGCTAGGATTCTATAATACCAATTCTCCATCATTTCAAAAACCATTCAATACTATAAAAAATCGCATCATGAATTTGAACTTCTGGTAAGAGAAAATGTTGGCCTATCAATGTATGATGTTCCTAAAAGGAAGATAAGGAAAAGCAAAAAAAAAAAAAAAAAAAAAAAGCAATTTGGTTAGTCCATATTAAAAACCTAAAAGTTTTGGGTTTTTTGGGAGGCTGTTTTGTTCTTGAAAACCAAATAGTTTTGGGGCTTATTGCACACTGTGCTGTACTCCTCCTTACTGCATTCAAATTAATAGATTTAACCTTTAAATATCATGCGAAAAAATAAAAACCAATAGTTGTGGTGTTAAGAAAAGGACCTTGGGCCTGACGCAACCCCAAAAGCTAGCTCATGACGGGAGGATTGCCCAAGACCATATAAGGAGATCAAAGACCCTTAAACCCACCGATGTGGGACTCTTGTCATCATAACTGTTAAGGTTTACCACAAAATATTCAACCAAAATTTTAAAAAAAAAAAAAAAAAAAATCACATTTTTTCACATGACACTATTGGAAAATACGCACTCTAACATGTTTGTTTAGTTCCAAAAGTGTCCTCACCACATAAACTATTTCCTGCTCATTCAAGTCTTAAAAGCCATATATAAACACCAACTTAAACTGATCACTTACAAGAAAGATAGTCAATGGAGCAAAAGCATTTCATTGACAGACTCAAAATAAGGAATGAAGTAATTGAAGATAAAGGAAGGATCAAGGATGGTATTCTGGAGTACCATCAACAAATTTACAAAGAGACTGAATCTTGGAGACCCTCAGCTGTCTTTGAAGGTCTGTCAAGTCTCAACACAGTTGATAAAGAGGACCTTGAACTTCCTTTCACCGAATTGGAGATCTCAGAAGCTCTCATGACTTGTGCCCCTGACAAAGCTCCAGGCCCTGATGGTTTCACTATGGCCTTCTTTCAGAAATCATGGAACTTCATTAAAGCAGACCTGCTAGCAGCTTTTAATTTCTTTCATCAGAACTGCCAAATAGTGAGATCATGCAATGCCTCTTTCATTGCTCTTATCCCAAAGAAGAAAGGTGCCACAGAGCTTAGAGATTATAGGCCTATAAGTCTTATAGGCAGTGTCTACAAATTGCTGGCCAAAATTCTAGCTAAGAGGCTGGGAAAAGTGGTGGATTCCTTAGTTTCTGGACAGCAGAGTGCTTTTCTGAAGAATAGGCAGATCACTGATGCATCCATGATTGCCAATGAAGTGCTAGACTGGAAAATTAAAAGTGGAGAGACTGGGATCCTATGCAAATTGGATATTGAGAAAGCTTTTGATCAGCTTAACTGGGCTTATTTAGTCAACATTTTGAAGCAAATGGGTTTTGGGGAAAGGTGGATAAGGTGGATTTATTTCTGTATTTCGACAGTGAAGTTTTCAATTCTGGTGAACAGAAGTCCAGTTGGGTTTTTCTCTTCTCAAAAGGGACTCAGGCAGGGGGATCCACTGTCCCCTTTCCTCTTTATCATTGCGATGGAAGGATTATCTCAGCTGTTAGCAAAGGCCAAAGAACTTCAGTGGATTCAAGGGTTCCAAGTGGGCAGAAATCCTTCCACCTCAGTCTCAGTTTCTCATCTACTATATGCAGATGACACCCTTATATTTTGTGGAGCTGATTGTCAGCAGGTCTCTAATCTCAACACCACCCTCATGATCTTTGAGGCCATCTCTGGACTTCATATCAATATGCTTAAGAGCATTATATATCCAGTGAATGAAGTGGCCAACCTAGAAGCTCTTGCTGATATTCTTAGCTGCAAAACAGGCTCCTTTCCCACCACCTATTTGGGACTTCCTTTGGGTGCTAAATTCAAATCTTCTGGGATATGGAGTGGGGTCATTGAAAGAATGGAGAAAAGATTAGCCACTTGGCAGATGCAATACCTCTCATTGGGTGGTAGGCTCACCCTCATCAACAGTGTCCTAGACAACATTCCCACTTATTGTATGTGACTCTTCCCTATGCCAAGCTCAGTTCTAAAGCAAATTGACAGGCTTAGAAGGAAATTCCTATGGGAAGGTAACAGTGTTACTCACAAATTCTCTTTCGTCAAATGGCAATCAGTTATTCAACCCAAAGGCCAAGGGGGGCTGGGAATCAGAAATCTTAAGCTTCATAACAACAGCCTACTCATGAAGTGGCTTTGGAGATATGGTCAAAATGAGGCAGGGTACTGGAAGGAAATCATCAAAGCTAAATATGGTATTCAAGACCACTGGACTGCAAAGAGAAGCAATGAACCACATGGTGTTGGAGTATGGAAACACATCAGTAGTCTCCAAGAGGAATTCTTCCAGGCTGTCTCATTCAAGGCTGGAAATGGGCTCAAGATCAGATTTTGGCAGGACAAATGGCTTGGGGACACTTTAGTAAAAGACTCATTCCCTGCACTATTTCTGATAGCTTCTAACAAAGAAGCAACATTAGCTCAATATAGAGATAACAACTGTTGGACACCAATTTTAAGGAGAAACTTACAGGATTGGGAAGTTGATGATTTTCTTTCTCTATTAGAAAGATTGGGACAAAGTACTTTGGTGGCAGAATCTCAGGACAGAATCCTCTGGGGCAGTTCTAAGGAAAAGATTTTCACTGTGAAGGAATGTTACAACAACTGGAGCTCTCAAAATAGCCTTTTAGAGGTCTGGCCTTGGAAGCTTGTATGGAGAACCAGACAGCCTCTCAGAGTTACTTGCTTCACTTGGACTGCACTGAAGGAAGCATGCCTAACACAAGACAATCTTAGGAGGAGAGGTGTAATCGTCGTTAACATGTGTGCCATGTGCAAGCAGACCAATGAAAGTGTCAACCATCTATTTTTGCACTGCCCTACAGCAGCTAGCCTCTGGTATTTCTTCTACTCTATGCTTGGTCTCCAATGGGTAATGCCCTTCAACATTAAAGATGTCTATGCTAGCTGGATACTCTGGAGAGTTGACAAATCCATTAAAAGAATCTGGAGAATGATCCCAGCAGTAATTTTTTGGACCCTATGGAAGGAGAGAAACAGTAGATGCTTTGAAGGAATCTCAACTCCTATTTGCTCTCTAAAGTCTAGGTGTTTAGTTAGTCTTTTTAGTTGGCATTTTTTTGCCCCTGTAAACAGTGTGGATAGCTTTCTAGATTTTGTTAGCTCCCTTTCTCTAGCACAGTAGAGATGGGATATCTTTAGATTGTTCTACAGGTTTTTGCTAAGTCTGCTTCATGTTTTGTTTGAAGCAGCTTTTTGCCCATCTGTAACCTTGCATCTTCTTGATGCTTTACTAATGAAATTTTATTACTTTACCAAAAAAAAAAAAAGCATTTCACGTAGTTAACAGAAGTAACACGTACAATACATGCTGGACAGAAGCAAATGCTCAAACATAAACTCTAAGAAACTAGATATTCAACTACTATTTGTATTGAAGATGGCAATGTGTTAAAAAAAGAAAAAAAAAGAAAAAAACAACAACATGGAGAGAAATAAGATTAGACCTGCACCTTCGAGGAGATGGTGAACGATTTCTTGCATTCCCCTTCTCTGAATAAACCATAGATTAATGCAAAATGATTAAAAAAAAAAAAAAATTGGTACGTGCAAAATGATGATCAAAATTGACAAAGCTTACAAAGGAAGCCACATGAGAAAAAAATTGTATACAAATATACATGTAAAACTCTGATGTGCAAGAACTAAACAGTTGCAGACCTATAAACGTATAAGTTTGCACAACTTAAATGGAACAAACATTCTGATCTGTGGTAAGTTCAATGTGAATCCCGGTGGGTAAAGTGGAGAACATTGAGAATCTAGTATAGGTGTTCAATTGCAAGGTTAGAGCTCTTCCCACCACAAATCTAGGGTTGCCCCTAGGCGAATCTAATAAGGACCAAGCAACATAGAATCCGGTGATAGAAAAGTCAAGAAGAAAGACGCAAAATGGCAGAAAAGATGTTCGTCAAAAGAGGGAAAGGAAGGGGGTTAAGAGCACACTGTCACACATCCTCACTTATTTCACGTCCCTATTACAAGCACCTGTTAGTGTAATGTGTAATTGAAAAAACTTCAAAGTAACTTCCTATTAAATTCGACAGACCAGACAGAGAAGTTTCACTTGGTTAGTTCGGTGACTGCTACAATGCTAAAGAATTTGGGAGGCCTCGGGTTGAAGACCTCCATGTCTTCAACAAAGCACTACGAGTGGTTATGTAAGTTCGAGAGAGGAGCACTCTCTATATAGTACTAAAAACATCCCTATCCCTTTAGGGTGCTAGTTGTGGATTTCTATTATAGAGGTAAGGTCTGCATACACTCTACCCCTCCCATTTTGTGAGATTTCACTGGGTATGTTGATGTTGTTGTTGGGGATGGAAAGAGTTCACTAGTAACATCACATTCAGAATAGAGGACGCAAGAGAGTCAGCTTTTGGGGTCATAGTTGGTGTGGGGATAATACAGTGAGGACTGAGGACCACTTTTCCACATCGATCTAGTTTCATACCAGATGGAGATGACAGTTCAATATATCCGAGGCCGTGAAGGGAGATTTAATTGGGACTGAGATTTAGGAGGACCTTCAAGATTGAGAGATATCAGAATTTACAGAAGTCTAGTTGAGTTGCTTTATAAACAAGGATGCGTGAAGGTTAGGTGGGGGGACAAAATGGGAGGTTCTCAGTGAAGGCATATTATAACAAGCTTTTGATTAGGGAAAAGGCAGGCTATGCACACCTTTTGGTTTGAATCCCCAGGGCGCGGGAAAAACATACACATGGTTGGCAGCGACTGAAGTGATCTTAACAGATATATGTCAACTGGTGCTCCATGTACAAAGCTCGGGTGAAGATGTGTATCATGCCCTACCACATTGTCAGGTAACTACATTTTGAGATGGTTTGAAGTTAGCATGTCAACGCAAGACACTGTGAAAGAGGCATTGTTCAGCTAGGCTTTTAGAGGAATTGAAAAAAATAAAAATAAAAAGAGGCATGACATGGGAGCATTCATATGGGTCATATGAAAAGAGAAATAAGAGAAGTTATGAAGGGATAGAGCATGATTTGGTAGATCTGAGAAATAGTCTATTATTCATAGTTTCAATTGGTGCACCCATTAGGTTCCAATTTATATAAAGATCAGGTGGCATTCATAGCGCACCATAGTTTTGTCCAGGGTCTCTGCCTTTTGGTATACCACTTTACAGTGAAGCTTTCTCCACCATCAATAAAATTTACTTTACTTTATAAAAGTTCAATTAACTGCAGTTGTTCATACAAGTCAACTAACAGTCAACGCAATGAAAGCATACTTAGCAACACTGCAAAATGCCTTTGAATTTGCACGATAATCGAAGAAAATACTTGGCCAAACGAGTTGTTGCAAACTAATAAAATGAGACCACATTCTGCAATGTGTTTCAATAATCGTTTCAGTCTTCGAATTTAGATAGATGTTTTTTACCTCTGAGCAACTTCTGTTTGGGTAGCGGATCACCATGTTCCTTCCTCTTTTTTAGTATCTGCTGACGCATTCGTGCATCAAAGTTAGCCTCGTCTTCATCACTGTTGTCAAGGGATTCTTGAAAACCCGCTTCTGATTCTTTATGAGACGCTTCCTTCTTTGATCCCAAAGCTTCTCTGATAGTCAACTGCACATCCCTTGTCAGTTTTCCTTCAGATGAGTCCTGAATAAGCAGTTTTTCCACTATGTTATACACCCTAAAACAAGGATGTCAGGCGATGATGTTTTTTCTTTTGAAACTGAGAAGTTAGGCGATGATGTTAGAGCAACATTACAGTAATTTGGGAGAGTTAGGTTGTAGCGAGCCAAACTCTAATAACACAAGATACCAATTTGACAACCATGACAGGTAGGCTAATACACAACCATCCTTGTCAAGCTCAGGCTAATACACAACCATCAATGAACGGTTAACCCTCTCCTGTTGGGAAAAGAGAACTATAGGCTATTGAGTAGACCTTTACAATGGCGTGGATCAAATTGTGACAATGGGCGATTTAATGGATTTATATTAGGCATCTGCTTTAGAGCAGATATTTGAGCACTAGGATCCACTTGCCTTAGTGATGGACGAATTGACGCGACATATTCAAGAGGAGGTGCCGTGATGTATGTTATTTGCAGACGACATAGTTTTGATTGACGAGACACGTGGTGGAGTTAACGATAGGCTGGAAGTTTGGAGAACGACCTTAGAATCTAAAGGTTTCAGGTTAAGCAGGACTAAGACGGAATACATGGAGTGCAAGTTCAGTGACGTGACGCAGGAGACAGATGTGGAAGTGAAGATCGAGGCACAAGCTGTATCCAAAAGACGAAGCTTCAAGTATCTTGTTCCATAATACATGGGGAGGGGGAGATTGACAATGATGTCGCACACCGTATTGGAGCAGGGTGGATGACATGGAGGCTTGCCTCCGGGGTGCTTTGCGATAAGAAGGTGTCACCTAGGCTAAAAAGTAGGTTCTACAGAGTGGTGGTTAGACCAACATTATTGTATAGGGCAGAATGCTGGCCAGTCAAGAACGCGCTCACGTTCAAAAGATGAAGGTAGCGGAGATGAGGATGCTCAGATGGATGTGTGGTCATGCTAGGAGAGATATGATTAGAAATGAAGCTATACAGGATAAGGTCGGAGTGGCCTCCGTGGCGGACAAGATGAGGGAAGCAAGACTGAGATGGTTTGGGTATGTGAAGAGGAGTGAGGATGCTCCAGTTAGGATGTGTGAGAGATTGGCGGTCGTAGAAGTTAGGAGAGGTAGAGGTAGGCCGAAGAAGAACTGGGGAGAGGTGATTAGACAGGACATGGCCCAACTTCAGCTGACTAAGGACATGACCTTAGATAGGAAGATTTGGAGATCGAAGATTAGGATAGAAGGTTAGTAGGTAGTTGAGTTCTGTCGCGTTGTGTGTGAAAGAGGTGGGGGCTAGCCTTTCCATCTCCTCTTGTCCTTTTCATAGTGGTAGTATCTAGGTATCACGTAGAGTATAATCCTTATGTGTGTACTACTATGTGTTGCTCCATTTATTATCTATCTCGATATTTTGTTGTCCTATTTTTCTTGCAATCCTGCATTGACTATGTTTCTTTTGAGCCGAGGGTCTATCGGAAACAGCCTCTCTACCCCACAAAGGTTGAGGTAAGGACTGTGTACATCCTAACCTCCCCACACCCCACTTGTGGGATTACACTAGGTGGTGGTTGTTGTTGTTGTTATTATTTGAGCACTAGGATGCAATCTCAGTGCTTCTTATTTAAGGAAGGCGTATAATTTGAACTTACAGAAAGAATACTTGTTCAATCTCAAAAAACTAAAAGAATACACGTGAATGGTGATGAGCTAGTAAAGCGCTGTTCTACTTGGAAGGGACCCCAGAAGCAAGGAAAAAATAGTAGTATATCAGGTGCCTCTTTAATCCCATGCAGAAAAATTCAATTCTACTTGGTTAATGCTTTGATGAAACTAAAATTGAGCTTCCCTTTTTTCCTTTTTTTTTTTTTTTTTTTTTTTTTTTTACACTGTCAGGAATTGAGCTTCCCTTGCTTACAATTTATCAGCAGAAAACTGTGGTACAAAGAAACCGACTGCACTTCTTTATGTACATAAAATCCTTACCAGAGACTCATAATTTCATTTGTTTTTGACATTGCAACTATAAGGATAGAACCCTTGCCTACTTCTGTAGATAGAGATGATGCACAATTGACATATCACGGCAAAACATAGAACAAATATAGTCGTTACCAAAGCTTGATCATGTTTCCCTTCCTTCAGCAGACGTGGATCATCCAATACATCATGACTGCTTCTTATCCTTGCACTCACAGCCACAAGCTCTTTCTCCTCCTCTTCTGCTTCTTCTCCAAATGAAAGCAAGTTCAACTTTCTGGGTGAAGCAGAAAAGGGTTTGTTAAAACATAAGATATTGATGAAAAAGTATTTCACTTTCTAGATAACCGCTTCAGTTAGAAGTCAGGAAAAAGAATCTTACTTGATAGCTTTCTGCTTTGCATCTTTCTTCTCAATTGCAACTCCAGAAGGCAAAGCTTTTGCAGGCTTTGCTCTTGGTACAATATCCTCAAAAGGGTTCCATAATACCTACCAATGATTCAAAGAATAAATTAAGCAATTAAGCTAAAACTGTTGCCTAATCCAGTGGCAGTAGAAGAACATCTGTAAGTCTAAGACAGCCCAGTCCACAAAACATAGAATGGTAAAGCCAAATTTGCAGAAAATTACATCTCTTAAGCTGGATATAGGTGAGAAAAACAGAAAAAATTCCCAGAGATTAAAGAAAAATAGTTTTGTAACAAAAAGATCAATAAGAGAAGAGAAAGCATAGTCAGATGGTTTTATTTTACCATTAAATACATCATTTCTTTAGCCAGGTGACGTCTTACGATATAAGAAATAAATAGCTAAAGAAATGGCCGAAGTTCTCACAGAAGATTAATTAAGAGGAAAAAGCGGCAGCAAACAAGAGAAATTCAAAGAAGGCCATTAATGATGTAATGGGGGAAAAGAGTAAGATCGTGACTAGGAAGAGCATATAGACGACAACCAAAAGATATAGAAGAAAATTGTTCAAAAAGATATGCATCTTCTTGTTCCACTCTGACCATAATCCTGAAAGAGCTAACAAAAAAATCGACCTGGTGACCTTGGATTGATCCAGTATGGCACGGATCCCACATCTGTAGCCATGTCTTGCCGAGCGACATCCAGTGTTTTGGAAGGCACGAGGAATCAAAAAGCGACAAGGGCCTGCCTCACTGAGACGAGAGGTCCTCGCTCGCCTTATTGAAGTGAGGCGCCAATTAATACCAAGAAATTAAAATATTTAATTGCATATATAAATAACCAAAATCTCAATAGCAATAACATATTAGCAAATATTTCAACTCAAAAACTAAAAGTAGACACTAAAGTCTAGAACTTGAATAACACAATAATTCATAAGACAAGCAATACTAAAAGTCTATTCTTCTTCAAGATTTTCAAATTATGAAGTCCAAGATTCTAAGCAGTATATTGCTCCTCATCTTCCTCCTCCTCGGTGTCTTCATCAATTAGGGACCGACTTGAACTTGTAGTAGGTACTCCTTTGTCCTTGTTATGTGACCTTGAAGAACTCCCCCTAAGACCATAGATATTCTCCTCAACTCCAACCGCCGTAGCAACCGTACCCCAATAGAGATCAACTCTCTTATACACTAGTTCATCTTCTTGATTTTCGGGGCATCCAGCTAACCGTTCATTTGCCTCATCAATATTATCAGCTAACCGTTCATTTGCCTCATCAATATTATCCAACAAAATTGAATTAATGGTACCGCGAGCATCATAACGACACTTCAATTTTCTATTGTACTTAATGTAAACTAGATCACTGAGAAGTGCTAGCTCAAACCTATTCCTCTTTTTGGAATGAATTTGTAGAGAGTGATTAATGTTCAAACATGCCCAAATTTCTCTCACATCCAGATGCGCTACAAGATAAACTTAGTACTTTCATGGCAAACTTTTTGCAAGGTTAGAGTTTGACTACCAAATAGCGACCACCATTTAGCTATAGAAAAAATAAATTAAAGGTAAATCAGTCAAATAACTTAAAGAAAGCTATAAAGACAACTAAACCAACTCACTTACCTGGTGACCTTTTGTCCATGATTCTAACAGCCTGACCGCAACCAAACATCCCAGCTGCTTGTTTATACTAAGGAAGCTTAGCGACTATTACATCTTGTGTTGTTTCATCAGGGACCATCTTCTCCACATTTATGGTAATCCAACCACACTTCAAAATCTAAAGTGTCATTTTCATTCTTGGTATAAATAGTCACGGGATTCAAAATATGGCCTGTTGCATGCAAAGGTTGATGAAGTTGGTCCGTCCACCTAGCTTTCAATGATATTGATAACTTTCTCATATTGCTTCTGAACGTCTTTTTTTTTTTTTTTTTTTTTTTTTTTAATGACAAGGGAACCCGCAGCTGCTACCCTTTTTGGGTGTGCACAAGGTAAACCCGCTCCTATGCAATAGCCCACAAACCACATAGGAGAGATACCTCTGATCGCCTTTAAAACTAAGTACAATAGCTTCTTTGGCTCTATCATTGCTACATAAATATAGCCCATTGGTGGTTTTCTCTCCCTATCCACCAAATGAAGCACTTTGATCAAAGGACCACCGTCTGGACAACATCATTCCAAAAGTATGTAGAAATAAGATGTTTGGCAACTTCTTTCTCCAAAAGTTCCTTTGTTTCTGTCCATTCGGTTGAGAGGACCAGATTTCTTAAGTTTTTCTTTTGCATGTAAAAAGCTTGCAAAGTTAAGAAAGTCGTTGCAAATATTGTCTTGACCGGTTTCACCAAACTTCTTTCGTTTGTAAACTTCCTCATCAAGTTCAACAACAATGGCCTCTGAATAATGTTGGAAAACCGTA
Source organism: Lycium ferocissimum (assembly GCF_029784015.1). Taxonomy (NCBI): domain Eukaryota; kingdom Viridiplantae; phylum Streptophyta; class Magnoliopsida; order Solanales; family Solanaceae; genus Lycium; species Lycium ferocissimum. The sequence continues at coordinate 9,229,874 of NC_081350.1, forward strand.
AAAGTAATATTTTAGTAGCTAATAAGTATAAACTATAAAGAAAGTTAAGGCCATATTAAAGACAATTATATTAAAGTTACCTGAAGCATACGTGTTTTACTTGAAGATGTCACCAAATGTAACATCCCCTTTGGGAGGATGCCACTTACGAAACAAAGGCTAATTTCACACTTACAACGTTCAGAAGAAATTTATGTAAAAAAATATTCACAATAATTTAGTAGCGGAAATACGCCAATGCGAAAAAGGTTTAGCAACTTCCCACAAAAGAGAGGAGTAGCTTGTGGTTCAACAAGAACAATTCTTGATGGTTGATTTAGTTGAAGAACCTGAAGGTTTTGGTGTAATATTTCTGATGATAAGAAGGAGAGAGGATTGGGGTTTTCTTGGCATGAAGGAATGAAAATAAGAGGTGCTTTGGGAAAAGGTGTGGCACAAAAGTATTAAATAATACCTTGGATAAATATGAAAAAGTGATTGCCCAAAATTATAAATATCTATTCCATTTCTTAATTTAATTAAGATAATAATAGGAGGAGTAGTTTACATAAATAGACCATAACACTTCAAACAAGTTCCAAATATCATCAAATTCACGTTTAGAAAGTGCGAAGTACAATATACCCTTACTATCAAGATATGGTCAATCGAAAATTCAAGTGTTAGTTTAAAAAATTCAAGAGTGCTCATTTCTTGGCCATCAGAGTAGACTACCCACTTGAACGTTTAGTAGAATTGTACGTTAATGAGATTGTGAGGCTGCATGGAGTTCCTGTTTCTATTGTATCTAACCGAGACCCGAGGTTTACATCCAAATTCTGGACTAGCTTGGAAGAAGCTTTGGGTACTAGGTTGAACTTTAGTACTTCTTTCCATCCTCAAACAAACGGCCAATCCAAGAGGGTAATACAAATCTTGGAAGATATGCTTCGAGCTTGCATTATTGAATTTGAGGGTAGTTGGGACAAACACTTAGCCTTGATAGAATTTGCTTACAATAATAGCTACCAATCAAAGTATTGGCATGCCTCCTTATGAAGCATTATATGGGAGAAAATGTAGAACTCCACTTTGTTGGAGTGAAGTTGGTGAAAGAAAATTGGTTGGTCCCGAGATTGTGCAACAAGCGAAGATAAAGTAAAATCATCAAGGATCGTCTGAAAATGCTTCGGATAGACAAAAGTCTTATCGCCGATCTTAAGAGGCGTGAAATTGAGCATCGAAGTGGGAGATAAGGTATTTTTAAAGGTTTCTCCATGGAAGAAGATTATGAGATTTGGCCAAAAAGGAAAACTTAGTCCTCGATTCATTGGACCATATGAAGTACTTGAGAGAGTTGGTCCAGTTGCATATAGACTAGCTCTTCCACCGGAGTTAGACAAGATCCACAATGTATTTCATGTTTCTATGCTTAGAAGATATCGTTCGGATCCATCTCATATTCTTCCCATTGAATCCATTGAGGTCAATCCTGACCTGACATATGAAGAGGAACCTATCCAAATCTTGGCACATGAGATGAAAGAGCTTAGAAGTAAGAAAATTCCATTAGTAAAAGTCCTTTGGAGGAATCATTCTAGCAAAGAAGCTACCTGGGAGAGAGAAGAGGATAAGCGAATTCAATATCCACATTTGTTTCGAGACTAGTATAAAGTAAATTTCGGGACGAAATTTCTTAAGGGGGAGAGAGTTGTAACACCCCGAAATTTTTTAAACTAACACTTGAATTTTCTATTGACCGTATCTTCATAGTAAGGGTATATTTTACTTTGCACTTCCTAAACGTGAATTTGACGATATTTGGAACTTGTTTGAAGTGTTATGGTGTAGTTATGTAAACTACTCCTACTATTATTATCTTAATTAAATTAAGAAATGGAATAGATATTTAGAATTTTGGGCAGCCACTTTTTCATATTTATCCAAAGTATTATATAATACTTTCGTGACACACCTTTTCCCAAAGCACCTCTTATTTTCATTCCTTCATGCCAAAGAAAACCCCAATCCTCTCTCCTTCCTGTCATCAGAAATATTACACCAAAACCTTCAGATTCTTCAACTAAATCAACCATCAAGAATTGTTCTTGTTGAACCACAAGTTACTCCTCTCTTTTGTGGTAAGTTGCTAAACCTTTTTCGCATGGGCCTATTTCCGTTACTAAATTATTGGGAATATCTTTTTACATAAATTTTTTCTGAACGTTGTAAGTGTGAAATTAGCCTTTGTTTCATAAGTGGCATCCTCCCAAAGGGGATCCTACACCAAACATCAAATTGATACAATGGGCAGAACATGGAGTCCAATAAATGTTCGGGTACACACCAGTGTTGTCAAAAGCGCGCTTAAGCCCTGAAGCGAGGCTCAAAACATGTTGAGTGCTTCGCCTAGCTTTATTTGCGCTTCAGTGTCATCAACAAGGCTCTAAGACATATGTTTCCTTGACAATGAGCCTCTCTTAAAGAGGTGACACTAGATAATTGATATTTCACTTTATCATAATATTTTTACAATTTCTTTGTCCATATATTTGTTGTTCATCTTATTATTATTAGTCTTGGACTAAACATATATATATATATTTGTATTTTTTCACCATTGCGCCTTTTTTCATTAGAGCCCACGCTTTATTTGCACTTAAAGCCCCAGCTGACCTTAGAGCTTTTTTGCGCTTTTCGCTTTTAATAACACTGTTACACACCCATCATCATGTCACCTACTTCAACATTCTCACTCGCATTATCGTTAACAACTTGTACAACATTTTCCGATCCAATTTTCTCAATAGTCTTCTCAAACAAGTACATTTTGGTGGAATTCGTAGATTCGTTGCTAGTATCGACGAATCCAAGAAACACACTACCTATTGGAGAATTCATCATGATCATTTTTCCATTTTGTGATGTCCATCATAATGGAACATCAAAACTTTGATCCTGTTTGGATGGGCTTAAGAAAAGCAGCTGATAAGCTGTTTTCAGCTTATAAGCTGCCTTTTTTTTAAGCTAAGCAAAACGAGCCAACTTATTTTCTTGGGCTTATTTTAAGCCCAAATGGCTTATAAGCTGGCCAGCCAAACACTCAAAAAAGTTGAAAACAGCTTATAAGCTGTTTCAGCAACTTATAAGCTAAGCCAAACGGGCTTTTTTTCTACTTTATGTTCCTCAATAATCTTGTCTATCTTTTCACCCTTTTTTTTTAAGTAACTCTAGCTTCGTGATAGCTAGGAGGCTTCATTCCTAGGCCACATTGTCCTACTCAATGAATTTATCAAAAAGTTTTGTAACTGATACAATTAAAAGGGAGCATGCACTGTAGATCCGTGGTGCAAAAGCACTTACAGCGCGATCCCTTAAAATCCTCCTAATGTCATCAACTTTTCCCTTTTCTAAGCTTCCCTTTTCCTGCGGTTTCTGTGGAAAATAAAGATTGCAAGGACCTTTCCTCACGGTCCGCGTCGTGGATGATCCATTCGATGACATTTCTCTTTACAAAACTTTGGATAAATTCATTGAGGTCATAGGACAAGATGGCCCACGAATGAAGCCTCCTGGCAAAGACTTTCATTTCCAGTCTCCTATTTATAGATTTTTCTAGAATTTTCGATTTTCTAAAAGGAAAAATAGTAGATTATCGTTATTCATTTAAAAAAAGGCAAAGAAGATAGTCAAGATTGTTGAGGAACATAAAGTATAATGAAAAAAATTGGATGTTCCATTATGATGGACAAATGGATAGCACGAAATGGAAAAATGATCATTGGTGATTTTTTCTTTTGATCAAGAAAAACAAACAGTTGCCGAATTCTCCAATAGGTAGTGTGTTTCTTGGATCCGTAGACGCTAGCAACGAATCTACGAATTACACCAAAATGTACAACTTGTTTGAGAAAACTATTAAGAAAATTGGACTGGAAAATGTTGTAGAAGTTGTAACCAATAACGCAAGTGAGAATGTTAAAGCGGTCACATGATGATGGGTGTGTACCCACACATTTATCAACTTGATGTTTGGTGACATCTTCAAGCAAAACCCGTATGTTTCAGGTAACTTCAATATATTTGTCTTTAATATAGCTCTTAACTTTCTTTATAGTTTATACTTATTAGTTACTAAGCTATTACTTTTACAGTTTTCCAGAAGGCCATTAAGATATATTCTTACATCAGTCAGAGGTCATTGTTGTTGAACTTGATGAGGAAATTTACAAACGAAAGAAGTTTGGTGAAACCGGCCAAGACAAGATTTGCAACGGCTTTCTTAACTTTGCAAGCATTTTACATGCAAAAGAAAAATTTGAGAAATCTGGTTCTCTCAACCGAATGGACAGAAAGTAGATTTGCAATGGAACTTTTGGGAAAAGAAGTCGCCAAACATCTTATTTCTACATACTTTTGGAAGATATTGTCCGGACACTTAAAGTTGGTGGTCCTTTGATTAAAGTGCTTCGTTTGGTGGATGGGGAGAGAAAACAACCAACAGGCCATATTTATGAAGCAACGGATAGAGCCAAAGAAGCAATTGAAGTGGGTTTTAAAGGCGATGCCAAGCAATATGAGAAATGTTTCGATATCATTGATGCAAGGTGGATGGACCAACTTCATCGATCTATACATGCAGCAGACCATATTTTGAACCCGGGACTAGTTTATACTAACAATGAAAATGACACTTTAGATTCAGAAGTCTGGCTGGATTACCAAAAATGTGTTGAGAAGATGGTCCCTGATGATACAACACAAGATGTAATAGTCGTTGAGCTTCCTAAGTAAAAACAAGTAGCTGGGATGTTTGGTTGCGGTCAGGCTGTTAGAGTCAGTGACAAAAGGTCACCAAGCAAGGTGAGTTGTTTTGGTTGTCTTTATAGCTTTAGTTAAGTTATTTTGACTTATTTATACTTATTAATCTTTAAATTTATTTTTCGATAGTTGAGTGGTGGTTGCTATTGGTAGCAAACTCCAACCTTGCAAAAGTTTTCCATGAAAGCACTAAGTTTAACTTCTAGCGCATCTGGATGTGAGACAGATTGGAGCGTGTTTGAACATGTGAGAAGAACATTTATTATATTCTAATTTCTATATTACATTGTTATTAGTATCTATCAACTACGCTCTACAACTTATGCACAGATTTATTCCAAATAGAGGAATAGGCTTTGAGTTATCGCGTCTCAATGATCTAGTGTACATTAAGTACAACAGAACATAGAAGCATCGTTATGATGCTAGCGACACAATTGATCCAATTTTGTTGGATAATATTGATGAGGCAAATGAACGGTTAGTTGGATGCCCCGAAAATCAAGAAGATGAACTAGTATGCAAGGGAAGTGATCTCGACTGGGGTACTGTTGCTAGGGCGGTAGGAGTTGAGGAAAATATTTATGGTCTTAGGAGGGGTTCTTCAAGGTCACATAACAAGGACAAAGGAGTAGCTACTACAAGTTCAAGTCGGTCCCTAATTGATAAAGACTTCAAGACGGAAGAAGATGAGGAGCAATAATCTTGGACTTCAAGAATTTCAAAATCTTGAAGAATAGATTTTCATTATTGCTTGTCTTATGAATTGTTGAGTCATTCAAGTTCTAGATTTTTAGTATCTACGATCTACTTTTAGTTTTTGAATTGAAATATTTGCTAATATGTTATTGCTATTGAAATTTCGGGTTTCATTTATGAAATTTGGTTATTTATATATGCAATTAAATATTTTAATTTTTTGGTATTAATTGGCGCCTCACTTAAAAAAGGCGAGCCCCTCGCCTCTTGCCTCAATGAGGTAGGCCCTTGACGCTTTTTGTCGCCTCGTGCCTTCCAAAACACTGGTTGTAACCATATGTTCTTGGGGATAAAGTCCTCAATTCATACCCCCACTATCTAGCAATTTTTTTTGACAAGGAAAAAAAATGCTAGGTAGAAAATAATCTGATATAGATTTTGACAATGCGGATGCCTATTGAATAGTCGGGAAACTTCTCTTCTCAATTCCTAGAAATCAAAATTCTATTGATGTGAAGCCGCTTTCTATTGCTCCATGTACACTTTTGCACCAAAAGCAAATCAGTGACGTCACAATTAGACATGAAGCTGGACAAATCATTTGACATTTCCTCCAAATACCTATGGTTATTTTTTCTTTCTTTCACAAATCTGACGGTGACAAAATTACCTATAATAACACAAAGAAGCTGTCACTTCGTCCCATTTCATACAATTCATCCCATAAATCTTGTAAAGAAGTTACAGCCTACGTAGATTCCCAAAAGCATCCCATTCAAAGTTTTTTCGGTCATTCTTAGATGACAAGATAATGATCGTGTCGCTATGGTATCCTCAACGATGGGCATCACCCTTTTAGTTCATCAAATCAAAATTCTGTCCTACGTTCCTAGAGAGTCTACAGACGCCCATTCAACTCATTTACTACCTCATATGCTTCAGGCCACCTGTTCTGTTACCCTGCCATCTTGGTTTACTGCAAACAAATGGCAGAATACCTCCACATATTTTACTCCTTTAAGATGTATCCTCTTCTTGGGACACTTCAACCCCCTCTGATTCATGTCATAATTTCTACAAGCATGTCTGTAAGACTTTTCGGGCATTAACCTTCCGCCCTCCCCTCATTCCCACATTCTCTTTCATAATTTACAGTAGACAAAGATGCCTTAATTCTAAATCTCTTTCTCAACCTACATTCTTTCTCAATTCTCATCAATACGTCCAGTGTCTCATTCTCAGAACCCAGCAATGAAATTCCTACAAATTTTCTGACTGTCTTAAACTTTCTTTTGGCCTAGATTGTTGCCAGGTTATCATCAACTGATAAAGACATGAGAGTAGCATGTCCAAGTTCACTCAAATTTGTTATAGCAAGCATTACATTACCAAATGAAGTGGAGAAGAAAGGAATATGTAAATGCAAACTTTCTAATCTGAGACCATGAATTGCACAAAATCTTCCCAAGCCAGAGTTATTATCCCGAAAATGATGTCAATTTTGACCACTAAACACCAGTCACCCTTATCCAATGACCACAGGTTGGCTTTACAAATTTGGATATTGACATAAGCACAGAACACATGTAATTAGCTAAACCCCGAGAAAATCAGAAGCGCACTGGCAACAGATATGTCGAAAGTGCACAATATAATCAGGTAAACCACATGAAAAGTAAGTAAATTAACTGATTTTAAAAGGCAAGCATGAGATATGTAATTTAAGAGTAGCCACAATCTCAGAGACAGGCAGTGGAAGAGAGCACGAACAGAAATCTAGGTACCTCGACAGATAGTATCTTAGGTGGAGGATCCACAGGCCGATCATCCTTGCCAGTTTCAACTTCACCCAATGCAACAAGATTGTATATTGAATCCCCAGTTACCTGCAAATAAGGGAAAGAAGCTCTAAATATACAGAAACAAGTTAAATTTCTGATGAGATGTAGTGTGCCTGTTGTATGTAGACAAGTAGATTACTTTTCCAAAGATTGTATGCTTCTTGTCGAGAAAGTCACTACGATCCAAAGTCATAAAGAATTGACTTGCATTTGTATTTGGTGAGCCTGCACCGGCACATGCCACCAAACCTCTATGTTTGAATCTTAATCGGGAGTGGAATTCATCAGGAAACACACCACCATATATGCTTTCACCACCTGCATGAGTCCATGGAAATCACCTTCACCAATGCATGCTAAAACAGGATATAAGAAACCAAACTAATGATAAGCTCAATTAGTGAAAGATTTCAGTGAAGAAAGAAGATTTTATCAAAGATCAAAGCAATTACCCAAAAAGGAACAGAAAAGAATTAATATCATCAAATAAGTGAGGACAAAGTGTCCATTCTTGGAGCTTAATCTTCTCTTCTTTTAGATAAAGAAAGAGGATTTCATTGAAAGAGAGCAGATTTTTTTTTTTTTTTCTAACGGTTGTATCTGAACCACCTTGCAGGAAACTCGACTATTTCACCAGGTACCTACTATCTCCCGCTAGCACTGTAACTAGCAACTCTAAATGAGCATCTCCAATCCTGCATAACTTGTCTCTAAACCAAACGACCCCTATATTGCTTATGCTGAATTTTGTGATAGTATTATCCCCCTTATTGTTGCAAAAGAGCACTTAATATTTTAGTTCAAGCACTAAATAAATTAAATGCACAAATAAGGACCCGTTTGGCCATGAAAATTATTCACTTTTCCCCGGATTTTTTTTTTCAAATTATTTGAAAATCGGTGTTTGGCCATGAGCAATGAAAATTCCAAATACAACTTCATCGCCAAAGTATTTTCGATTTTCTAAAAGGAAAAATAGTAGATTATCGTTATTCATTTAAAAAAAGGCAAAGAAGATAGTCAAGATTGTTGAGGAACATAAAGTATAATGAAAAAAAAATTGGATGTTCCATTATGATGGACAAATGGATAGCATGAAATGGAAAAATGATCATTGGTGATTTTTTCTTTTGATCAAGAAAAACAAACAGTTGCCGAATTCTCCAATAGGTAGTGTGTTTCTTGGATCCGTAGACGCTAGCAACGAATCTACGAATTACACCAAAATGTACAACCAAATGTTGTAGAAGTTGTAACCAATAACGCAAGTGAGAATGTTAAAACGGTCACATGATGAACCCACACATTTATCAACTTGATGTTTGGTGACATCTTCAAGCAAAACCCGTATGTTTCAGGTAACTTCAATATATTTGTCTTTAATATAGCTCTTAACTTTCTTTATAGTTTATACTTATTAGTTACTAAGCTATTACTTTGTGATAGTATTATCCCCCTTATTGTTGCAAAAGAGCACTTAATATTTTAGTTCAAGCACTAAATAAATTAAATGCACAAATAAGGACCCGTTTGGCCATGAAAATTATTCACTTTTCCCCGGATTTTTTTTTTCAAATTATTTGAAAATCGGTGTTTGGCCATGAGCAATGAAAATTCCAAATACAACTTCAAACACCTAAACCCTTATTTTAACTTTCAGTACATTCAAACAACCAAATATTCTTTCCAAAAAATATAACGAAACACAACTCCAACTTCAAAAATTCCAAATATTTGGTTTCTATGGCCACAACGCCTTTCTAAGTCCCAAGAAGCCTAACTTAATTATCATCAATTTTTCACTTTTTAAAAGTCCAATCACAAAACTAAGTTCCATTTAGCTCTAAATCGCAATTACAATCAAACATCCACAATTTTCAAAGTCCAATTACACACAAAAATTAGGAGATTCAAAGTAATTCAAATTTAAACAAAACAAAAAATCAAACTGGTAACTGAAATAGTATTATCCCCCTTATGCTTGAAACTAAAAGAACACCTTATATTTTAGTTCAACCACTAAATAAATTAAATGCGTGAATAAAGTTTAAGTTCACAAGAAGCCTAACTTACAAACTTAGCTCCGTTTAGCCCTAAATTGTAATTACACACAAATATTAGGTAATTCACTGAAAAAGAGAGTTATATGTTGTGTTTACCAGTGCCAGTGGCGGTAGGGTCACCACCTTGAACAAGGAAAGATTTGATAACACGATGAAATATTGTATTATCATAATAACCTTCTAGGCACAATTGTACGAAATTCCTTACTGCTTTAGGTGCTTCTTTCGGCCATAGTTCTATATCTATTGGCCCATATGTCGTATTCAGTACCACTTTTCCCTTCGTTGGCGGTTCCAATACGTACACTGTCGACATTTCTTTATTCACTAAGCAAAAACAATTTGCTTATTTGGAGGTTTTCTCTCTTCTCAACTCTTTATTATTACTTCCACACCAATTGACAAATTAAAAGAGAAACTTTTGATTGTTGGGTGCTCAAATACAGGTCGTTTGTTCCTTTCCAGAATTTTCTTCGTTCGGAGACCTTAAACTAAACGGAACTCCTTTCTTTTTCCCTTTTTTGGCAGCTGAGCCGATTTCCTTTCTCTCTTTTATTTATTTATTTTTTTTTATTTTTTTTGTCACTTTGCAGTAAATTATCTGCTTTCCGATTTGCGCCGTTAACTTATGCGTTCTCTCTCTCTCTCTCTCTTTTTGGAAAAAATTTAAAAATATTTTTTTTTTTTTTCCTTCGAACTTTAAAGTAATTTTCTGCTTTCCTTTAACGTAGGTTTGAGGCATATTATTTAATTAAGGTTTAAATGATGGAAATATAGGATTGTTTGCATTTTGCACCCTTAACTTATGCGTTCTCTTGAAGTTTATACTCTATTTTATTGTTTTTTTATAATATGCATTCTAATTTCTTTATTTTCTTATAAAATCTAATAAAAACCTTATTTTTTAATTACTTAAGAGAGCAAAGTAAAAAGAACACAATTAAAAAAAATAAAGTTTAGACTAAACTCTCATCTTGCTCATCCCATTATCCGTTTTGTCCAGTGCTATAAAAATGATAATGTTTTTGCACAAATTGTCCTTGAAATGCACTGGACTTCAATTTTTGGCCTTCATATCTGTGGTCTTTAATTTTTTTCTCATGTTGCTCATTTAATAGAAGCATCCAGACCTGCTTCGCTCGGCATAAGTTCTGTAATATTTATCTTCAAAAACTGAACTTTTGTCTGGCTCAACATAAGTTATGTAGGAATTAAGTTATACGGCAAAAGTTGTATATTATTTTTCACATTTTGCTGATCGTTGAAAGTTTTGTCATGTCTTGTGTAACTTGTCAGGTATTCTGATACATATGTTGAGGGAAATCTAAACTATACATACATCGCACGAAAAGTGCCGAAGGACAAAAATTAAAGACCATAAATTTGAGGGACAAAAATTAAATTACCACCTTGAAAGAGGGACATTTTGTGCAAATGAGCCAAAAATGATTGCAGTGACCCCCCATCTTACCGGAAAAAAAAAAAGGTTCGCTCCCTTAGTTTTGCGTCTTGATCAACTTGTTCGCAAATGTGTCAGTTAGCGGGTAAATATAGCATTTCAATGTCTGTTCTACAACGCGACGCTGGTGCAGGCTATCGTCTTCTCTCGCCTTTGATGTCTACTCAATCTAAACGTTGGGAACGACTAATTGTCTATTTTATCGGAAGCAACCTAATGCTATTCATGTGGTATCTAATGACTAGTAAATGTCGTACATTACATTTTTTGCTCATTTTTTTAATTAAATAACATACTTTTCTTCTTAATTCATTTTTGCAAACAATGTTCTTTTCCCCATTCATTAATCGTTTTTAAAACAAAAAAGAACATTCTTTTTACATATTTCAAAATGGAACACACAAGCGAAATTGACTTCATTCTTTCCCCAAAACTCTTTTGTCAATATACACTCTTATATACATTCTTATACAATCTTATATACATCCTTTACACATCCTGTATACAAAAATATACTTGCTATATACGTTTTTATATACTCTTACATACATTCTTCATACGCTAAATTTACATTTTTTATACATACATTCTTTACATATTCATTTGTCAAGAACAATGCTCTTTTGTACATATTTTATTTCATTGTACATATTTTATAAATGACTTTTACCTTCCCCACATTTGATTAAGGTATCGCATTTTACATTTTGTGGATTCTGAAGGATGTCTAACCTCTTCCCTTCGGAATAACTTGAACCCTTACCTGGAATTTCAGTGGTTTTGCAAACTAGTTATGAGTCATAGTTATCAATGTTTTGTAGGTACGCTACTATACCTTAATTTACTAAGTGGTGACTCTGCACTCTAATCAATCCTTTTAGAGTCCCACAAGTTGTGCTTTGTTTTAACCTTGGTAAAAATTAGGGTGCAACAAGGATAGTTTAAGTCAGTCTGCACCCAGAAAGTGGCAGCATTAGTTCCATGTCATGAAGTATGGAACTTGAGCACCCACTTTTTACGGACATCAAGATACAACCATAAGGATCTTCCCTAGCCAATGAATATTCATACTCGTCCCACTAGAAGAAAAGAACATGAAAAGATTAGGCATCAGGTGGACCATTATGAAGAAGAAGACACCCAAAATGCTCGATTTATAGCTAAAAAAGACATATATATGGAAAAGGATAGAGTAATTATCATTTCCTAGAAAATCAAAAAATCAAGACTATTCATCTAATCAACCTCGGCAAAAATGCCAGACATCATAGATTTGCCTCCATAGGAATGGTGTGATCTATTTACCTAGGGAACGGACGACGCACAACTTCCAAAGGTGTCATCATGACACACGAAGACCAAGAGAGACGCGATTAACCAATATGCATGCTCAGAATCTAGAAGCATAGTTTTTCACTTGGCGGCATGCACTTTCCAAGGCAAACTCGGTTCAGCCTTAGCAAGTGGGGGTACTACCTATAGTGGCCAAAAATTGCACACGCTCGAAAGCACGGGGTGTATATGTTACACCTCGAAAAATTTCCTGTTGATGTACAGTGAATAGACTAATGAAGGGTACAAAGTACATGATGTTTTAATAAGTAAGAAATATTAATTAATGGTTCTAATTGAGATTTCAGAGACATTCGAGGTAAGAGAAGAAAGTTCGTCAAGAAAGGCGAGGTATACGTGGTGTATCGGAAAGGATTCACAAAGTACCAAGTTGATGATGGCTTAATAATGTCTTAAAGAAGAGTTATAATGTCCCTTAGATTGTAATGAGGTGTTAAACAAGTGTTAAGAAGGTTCCATAAGGATTGAAGATCAAACGAGTCGACGAGAACGAGTTTCGAAAAGCTGGGCATTATACGGTCCAACATACTGACCGTATAAAATATACTGGCCGTATGTTAGGCCGTTTATTCTGCCCAGAATGGGGACCTTCACTGGACCAAATCTACGGCCACACATACGATCCATATAAATTATACGGACCGTATGTTGGTCCGTGAAACTAAGTCGGGATAGATTTTAAGATTAATATAAGGGACCCCAACCTTATTTAATTCATTTCATTTCTCACTCCACACTTCAAGAACTCTCTAGAAAACTCTCCACACTTCTTCCACAATAACTCAAGAGAAATTCATGATCAACTTCATCAAACCAAAAGAATCAAGTGCAAGAAACTCATTAGGGTTCATCTAAGACAAGAAATCTCATTGGAAGTGAAACTAGGGTTTTACTCAAGTGAAGTATTTCCACTCAAAGATCATTCACACTATCAAAGGTAAGTTTTTATGATCATTCCATGTTGTTTAAAGTATTGAGAGGTTGAAAGACTTGGATTGTAGAAAGAGATAGAAAATGGGTCATGAATGTAAGAATAGTTGCATTTTTTAGTAGTAGCTTGGAATGAGTCATGATTCTTGATATGTTGTGATTATAGTTATGTTATAAATGACATTAAGGACATGGGATAAACATCATATATGAGTGAATGTAATAGTGTACTATGACCATGGTTATGGATGGATTGAAGTGAAATTGGGAAATGTGGATAACGTAGGTGAATGAAGATTGTTGCTTATGAAATTATGAATGTTGTTATAGATGTTTGAGAGTTGATATATGATATGGAGAAAGTTGTATAAACAAAGGAAATGATGTCCAACTTTCTCTAGCTTTAGTTAAGCATGTTCATGTGATCGATTAGCTAATGTTAATACGAACTCTCTTGAAGGTAGAAACGTGAGCATTGGAGGAGAACGTTCAAGCGATAGATTACCTAAACGAAAAGGTATGTAAGGCTAGCCCCTTCTTTCTAAGGCATGACTCCTATGACATGAATCCTCCTATCTTTCCATGATTTTCCTACATATCGGAAATCATGAGCCCATGCTTACGAAGAACTTTTCATAAGCTAAAGAAAAGAGATACGTTACGAGCATGATAATGATGATGATGAGTTTAAGTCTAAGGAATTCTAAAGCAAGATATGATGTCCATGAAGTTAATGATCCTAAGTATGATCCATTGATGTTGTTCACTGTGTACACTCACCATACAATGTTGGTTCCTTCAAGGTGAGATATGACAAATATGATCACTCCATAATGTAATCGGGGGTTCTCAACCTTATGTCACCTTGATATAGTTATAGATTGTCTTTAAGCTCTAATGTATATTATATGACGAATGTATGATGATGATAAGTTATGATGAATTCATGATGACACGATTCCACCAGGTGCCTCGATGGCCGGACATGTCTGCTAAGCGGCGCCATATGGTTCCACCGTGCCTGAATGGTCGGACATGTCACCGCTAATGTGGGCTGCTTGTGAGTACACCGTGCCTAGAAGGCCGGACATGATCACCACTAGTGGGCGGTGTATGAGGGTACCCGAACGCGGGTTAATGAGGATGATATATGTGACATGTTGATGTATGTGATATGTTTAAAATGCATTTACTCTTAAAAGCTAAGCAGGTCATATCTTCACCTTATGTTTCATGACTTCTTTATTATGCTCATTTTATTCATGCCTTACATACTCAGTACAATGCTCGTACTGACGTCCTTTTCTTTGGACATTATGTTTATGCCCACAGGTAGATAGGGAGGTGATCCAGATTCGTAGGAGCTATCAGCAGACTTTGAGAGCACTCCATTGTTCCGGAGGTGCCATTGATTTATTATTTTGTGTATATATATGTTTTAGGCACGACGGGGTCCTGTCCCGTCCAGATGTTACGTATGTGTGAGTAGTATGGTCTCACGATTTCCTCAGTGTATATATATTATTTTGATAGCCGAAGGGCTTATGTATATGAAGGAAAATATGTTTCAAAGTGAAAAAGGGGTTTTCCTATGATTAAAAGCATGAGAATAATGAAAGAACGCAGGATGAGTATGATGAGTAGTATTATGAGTGGTGTTCGGTGGTCAGCCCCGGGTACCCGTCATGGCCCCTAATCGGGTCGTGATCGTATAATCCCAGACTAGACTCAGGAAACGACCCTAACCAAATGACCAAGCACTCAAGGATCAAGTACAAGTTCCCTTGGCCCTTTAACTAACCATGGTCACGAAACCTGAGCCAAATGAGATGCAGGCCTCAACCAGCAAATCAGCCCACATAGACTAAGTATCCGTCTAACAAACAGCACTACAAACTTGCCTAGCTACTTTGACAAAGTATTAATGGATAGATTGCACGTCTAACCAAACATCCTCTACAAAGATCAGGGAGAGGATATTGGCCCCAAGTGTTGAATCAATCCAAAAGACTAATTGAAGACCTAAAAGTCAGCCTTAGACCCCAAGCACCTGAACGACTATAAATAGAAGACGAAGGACAAGCTTTAGAATGTCACGCCCCAAAATCCGCCCTAAGCGTAACAGGCATCCGATCTTTATGGATAACACCGGAAGCACCTTATGAATCAATAAACATCTAATCCTTTATGTTAAACAACCTATCTTAATAAATATGAAACAAGTTACAAATAAATTAGATAAAAGAATAACCATCTTAGAGATAATTTAGCGAAAGTCAAATCAAATACTTAGTTAATAAACGTGGCAAAATGTCCCAACGAGTTATAAGAGACTCCAACACACTACCCACAATCTGACGACTATCTATGGAGCTTCTAAGATAATGAGTAAATGTCTAAATCCTTAGGACGCAGCCCGAAAACTAAAACACGAAAAGTAAAGATAGAATGGTGCCCCACGAACAATCATGTGGGCTCACCGAATAACCTCAAAAGCAGCAAGTTCTCCTAAGTCGTAGGCGTGTCACGAACACCTTTCTTCTATTTTGACACCATAAAAAACAACAATGGTATGCCTGAGTACTGGGTACTCAGTGAGTGTCTCCGGGACAATAAATAATGTAAAATAAAACAAAATAATAAAGTATAAGGCGGTGACAATGTGTAAATAAACGGATTCGAAATCGAGATAAAACCGTTCACTTAAAACTTAGAGAAACCATTATTAGAAACCATTAAGAGAGAGTTAAATCACTTTTCAATTCATTATGCCACTTATCAAGATTAAGTCCGCCATTTATGAACTGAAGATCAACATCAAGTCACTCACGAACAATAACAATAATGCCAATACAGGCCAAGACAATGAAACGAAGGGATGACCATTAAGGTTCCTTAAAATCGCATAGAAGCACCACATCGAGATTATCACCCTCGATGGCTATCCTTCCTCCCAAATAGCTAGGAGACCTACCACTGGAAATGTATTTTAAAGACCTACAATTTTTGTGTATTGATTCTTCTCATATTCTCAACACAACTATCCGAAAAATGGGGAATAGTAGGAAGTCCTCCAAACTTAGACGATTTTAGAAGCCCTTAAGAACTTCGCTTTATGGGTTTAACTTTGAAACGACTGTTTATCACCCAAATGGATCCATATCGCTAAAATATTATCTTAATACTAGTTTTACACATTCACACCTAACCCGAATTTACGGAGTGTTACATTATCCCCCTTTCAGGATCATTCGTCCTCGAATGAAAGTCATAGCTTACCTAAGATATTCACTAAGCCTCGAGCTTCCAACAATGAAATAGAGTTTGAAAGACAAACCTATACCTTAAAGACCTTAGATGTTTTGGGAAACTAACTTAAAAAAGAAAACAATGTGATCCTCACAAGGATTCCCCATAACCATATTACTTGAGCCGGCACGCAAAAAGAAGAAATTCACACTTCTAGCTACACACCGCAAAGGACCCCGATAAATCGGTAAAAGGTTCACCTATTTTGGAGCATACTACCTTTGGAAATGTATTTTAAAGACCTACAAATAGGAAATATGTGGGGGTTTCTCTTCTTCATGCCCTCTTATGCTTTCCAAGTTGCTTCTTCAGTATTATGATTTTGCCACAGGACTTTCACCGAAGCTAATTTTTTCATCCTCAACCTTCTAACTTGTCGATCTAAGATTTGAACCGATTCAGTAGGCACACAAAAAGAAAAAATTCACACTTCATAAGACAACCCCTTCGTTGATCTTAATCTCTTAATGAGATAAGAAATCTTTCATCCTGAGAAGGATTAGGTTTATACAACCTCGATCTTAATCTCTTTGAGATGCTCGGACGGTAGCTTCGACTAGCGCTCGCCACCTTCCCAATTCTCCTAACAATCTCATAAGGGCCAATAAAATGAGGGCTAAGATTTCCCTTCCTACCAAATCACATCACTCCCTTCATCGGCGATACTTTCAAGAAGACCTTGTCACCAACAGCAAACTGTAGCTCGCGACGCCTCATATCCGTATAAGACTTTTATCGACTCTGAGCTGTCTTGAGTCGTTACACAATGAGGTTTACCTTCTCGATTGCTTCATGAACTGAGTCGGGACCCAATAACACTACGGTGGGTTCAAACCACCCAATTGGAGATCTACAACGCCTCCCATATAGTGCTTCATTCGGAGCCATCTGAATACTCGCTTGGTAACTATTATTGTAAGAAAATTCTACAAAAGGTAGATGTTCATCCCAATTACCTCTAAAATTAATTGCACAAGTCCGTAACATATCTTTCAGAGTTTGCATAGTTCTCTCTACCTGTCCGTCTATCTGAGGATGAAAGGCAGTGCTCAAGTTCACTCGAGTTCCCAAACCTTCTTGGAATGATTTCCAGAAATGAGCAATGAATTGAGTACCTATGTCAAATATGATAGATGTCGAAATCCCACGTAATCAAACGATCTCTTTCAAATATATCTTGGCGTAATGCGCCGCAATATCCGTTATCTTTACCGGAAGAAAATAAGCAGACTTGGTGAGTCTATCCACGATTGCCCAAATAAAATCAAACTTGGCCTTTGTGCTGGGTAAACCCACGACTACGTCCATATTAATCATTTCCCACTTCCATTGGGGAATCTCAATGTTTTAAGCCAAACCACCAGGTCTTTGGTGTTCGGTCTTTACTTGCTGACATTTTAAACACTTAACCACAAAGTTAGGGATATCTACCTTCATGCTCTTCCACCAATAGTGTTGTTTCAAATCTTTATACATCTTGGTGGATCCCGGATGCACAGAATATTTAGAACTATGCGATTCTATCATCATTTTTG
Organism: Lycium ferocissimum; assembly: GCF_029784015.1. NCBI lineage: Eukaryota > Viridiplantae > Streptophyta > Magnoliopsida > Solanales > Solanaceae > Lycium > Lycium ferocissimum. The sequence goes on from NC_081350.1 coordinate 9,247,863, forward strand.
CCGGAGGCCATCAACATCAGGGACACATAAGCGTCCTTGCAATAGCAGAACATCGTCATCGGCACCCACAGTGAATAAAGTGTACTCACCCTTTTCCACTCCATCTCGCACCTTCATCAAAAGTACATCTTCATATTGCTTGGACTTAATTCTCTCCACAATATCGGATCGTGCTTGCGTAATTCCCACTAACTCCCCATTTTCAGTTTCATCGAGTCGGACTCCAAGACTAGCAAGTCTTCGAATTTCCCTGCCCATCGGCATATCCTGAGCACGCAAATATGCTAACGTGCCTATAGATTTTCGGCTCAAAGCATCAACAACAACATTCTCTTTACCAGGGTGATACAAGATGTTCAAGTCGTAATCTTTCAACAACTCTAATCACCTTCTCTGTCTGAGATTTAACTCTCGCTACTTGAAGATATATTGCAGACTTTTATGATTAGCGAAAACATCACAGTGCTCGCCGTACAAGTAGTGACGCCAAATCTTTAAAGCGAAGACCACAACAGCTAATTCCAAATCATATGTCGGGTAATTCTTCTCATGCTTTTTCAACTGTCGCGAAGCATAGGCGATCACCTTACCATTCTGCATCAACACATAACTCAACCCAATTTTGGAAGCATCACAATAAACTACATAACCACTAGACCCTGAAGGTAGAGTCAAAACAGGAGCCGAAGTCAATCTCGCCTTAAGCTCTGGAAATCTCTTTCACAGGCTTCAAACCATTGGAATTTAGCAGCCTTCTGCGTCAGTTTCTTTAGTGGTGCGGCTATAGATGAGAAACCTTTCACAAACTTTCGATAGTAATTTGCTAAACCCAAGAAGCTATGAATATCCGTTGCACTTGTGGGCCTCAGCTAGTCCTTGACTGCCGAAATTTTCTGAGGGTCAACCTTAATACCTTCGCTAGATACCACGTGGCCTAAGAAAGCCACAGAGTTAAGCCAGAACTCACACTTAGAAAATTTTGCATAAAGCTTGTTCTCCTCAAGCGTTGTTAAGGTTATTCTCAAGTGATCTGCATGTTCCTCACGACTCTTCGAATACACCAGAATATCATCAATGAAGACAATAATGAAACGATCAAGTAAAGGTTTGAACAGCGATTCATCAGATCCATAAATCCAGCATGGGCATTGATTAGGCCAAAGGACATCACCAGAAATTCAAAGTGTCCATAACGAGTACGAAAAGCTATTTTTGGAATATCCTGCTCCTTTATTTTCAGCTGATGATACCCAGACCTCAAGTCAATCTTGGAAAAGAACTTAGCACCCTGAAGTTGGTCGGCGACATCACTTTATCCTAGGCAAATGATACTTATTCTTAATAGTCACCTCATCAAGTTGACGATAGTTAACACATATTCTAAAAGAACCATCATTCTTTCTGACGAATAGGACTAGAGCACCCCAAGGTGTGGTACTTGGTCGAATAAAGCCTTTATCCAACAAGTCCTTTAATTGGTCTTTCAATTCTCGTAGCTCTGTTGGATCCATATGATACGGTGGTATAAAGATAGGTTGAGTATCGGGAATAACATCGATCCCAAAATCAATAACTCTATTAGGTGGATACCCGGAAGATCTTTTGGAAACACTTCGGGATATTCATTAACTATAGGGACATATGCAAATTCGGGTACTATGGCTTGAGTGTCGTTGACAGCAACCAGATGATAAATACACCCTTTCGAGATCATTTTATGAGCCTTAAGATAAGAAATAAACCTACCTCGAGGCTTAGCAATTTCACCTTTCCACACAATAACTGGTTCATTAGGGAATTCAAAACGAACTAATTTATGTCGGCAATCCACATTTGCCTAACACTCAGACAACCAGTCCATCCCCATAATCCCATCAAAATCTACCATCTCTAGTTCGAATAAGTCAGCTATAGTCTCACAACTACACAGTTTTTTTATAAACTCTAGAAGCAATAACGGGAACACCAGCAGGGGTATCCACAGAGAAGGGTTCTAATAATAGTTAGAGCTCAACCCCAAAATCAAGAGCAAAATATAGTGTTACGTAAGACAGATTTGAACCCGGATCAACCAACGAATACGCATCAAAAGAGAAAATTGTGAGAATACATGTGAACACAACATCTGAGGCTATGGCTGCCTCCCTACGAGTCAAACCATAAAGTCGGGCTTGTCCCACATTACTGGTGTTAGCAACCGCTTTACCAGTCCTAGTACCACAAGCATTAGAAGTGTTATTAGCATTACCAGCAGGCGGAGTCTTAGCAGCAACAAGAGCAGATGAATAATTTCCCTGGCCAGAAAAGTTAGCCATTTCACGCAGCCACTTCCTACACTCCCTCTTCATATGACCCCTTATACCACAATGATAACAAAACGACCCTCCTAACCATATAAATGTCGGCTGCTACCTTGCGAGAATATGTTCTGGTTGTTGTTTCTCTAACCTAGTAACATTGGCACTAGAATAAGCGCTAGACTGAGCAGGCGCAGAATACCCTTGCTTGTGCCCTCCATTATGCGAGCCACTGAAACCACCCGTAGATCGGACCTTCTTACTCTGTTCCCTTTCTAATTTCTCCTCACCTTTCCAATTCTCTTATTGTTTAGCAAACCCAACCAAAGACAACAATGTGCAAGTAGGAGACATAGCAGCAGTACATGATAACTTTATATGGTACTAACCCATGCGCAAATCGGGTCAACTTGTGCTTTTTAGTTGGAATCATATACATTGCATACCTCGTCAGACGGGTAAACTTCAAACTATACTCACGAACGGACATAGTGCCCTGCTCAAGCTTCTCAAACTTAGTAGCCATAGCAAACCGCACCTCATCAGACAAGAACCTCTCCATAAACGCTTCCTCGAATTCAACCCAAGTAGGTCGGAGCATCATTACCCAACACAGCCTCCCATAATTTGAACTAAGCATGAGCAATATCTTTCAATTGGTAGGCCGTGAATTCCTAGGCTCCAGAACCATGGGCACTCATTGCTCGCAGAGCCGTGAAAGTCTCATCCATATAATATTGAGGATCATCGTCTTCCTGCGAACCAAATAATTTGGGCGGATTCAGCCCCAAAAAGTGTTTAAGTCTCCCTCCACCCCCAAGTGTCGGATCCGCACCCTCGCGTTGTTGTTGGGCTGCAACAAGAGTGGTAAGCATCTGGATCGCATTCTGCATAAACCCAATATCGCCTACACCTGCAGCAGGGGCAGCTGGAGCAGGTGGTGCTAGCGGTGGTGCTTAGTTCCCATTACCGTTTTCAACCCCAGCAGTTGTCTCAGCAGTGGTGCAATTAGTGATCCTAGCGGCTCGTTCGCCAGATGATGAATTCGAAGCACCATTACTCCCTTGGTTAGTAGCTCCCGCACGAGTCAAAGCCATTTCTATGAGGCACGAATTAACGAACAGGTCAGAACGATCCTAGAGATAAGTTCAAGCGCTGTAGGACACTCTAGAATGAAGAAGAATGAGAAACACCTATAAATGTCCTGGTAGTCTTTCGATCATGCAGGTGATCAGGATGCACAACGAAGACTCCACTAGACACAGCTCCACAGACACAGGCAACTTCTAGCACACATCTAAACATATGCTCTGATACCAAGCTTGTCACACCCCGAAACCCACTCTAGGCGTAATAGGCATCCAATGCTATGGATAACACCGGAAGCACCTTCTGAATCAATAAATATCTAATCCTTTCTATTAAATAACCTATCTTAATAAATATGAAACAAGTCACTAATAAATTGGATAAAAGAATAACCATACTTAGAGATAATTCAGCGGAAGTCAAATCAAATACTTAGTTAATAAACATGGCAAAATGCCCCAACGAGTTATACGAGACTCCAACACACTACCCACAATATGACAACTATATATGGAGCTTCTAAGATAATGAGTAAATGTCTAAATCATCGGCACGCAGCCCGAAAACTAAAACATGAAAATTAAAGATATAATGGTGCCCCATGAACAATCATGTGGGCTCACCGAATAACCTCGAAAGCAGCAAGTTCTCCTAATTCGTAGGCGTATCACGAACTTGCTCTTCTACGTTACCTAACACACCATAAAAAACAACAATGGTATGCCTGAGTACTAGGTACTCAGTGAGTGTCTCTCGAACAATAACTTATGTAAAATAATATAATATAAGGTGATGCAACAATCTAAGTAAAGCAGTTCAAAATCCAGAGATAAAACCATTCACCAAACTTAGAGAAACCATTAAAAGAGAGTTAAATCACTTTTCAATTAATTATGCCATTTGTCAAGATTAAGTCCTCCATTTATGAACTGAAGATCAACATTAAGTCACTCACGAACAATAATAATAATGCCAATATAAGCCAAGTTAATGAAATGAAGGGATGACCATTAAGTGTCACGACCCGACTAGGGGCCATGACGGGTACCCGGGCTAACCACCGAGCACCGCTCATACTACTAGTAATCATACTCATCATGCGATCATTCATTAATCTCGTGCTTGTAATCATAGAAGAACCATTTTCACTTGAAACATATTTACCTTTATATACATAAGCCCTTCGGCTATCAAAATGATATACATACAATAAGGACATCGTGAGACCATACTACCCACGCATACGTATCTACGAGCCTCTACTAGAGTGCTAGACATATGAATGGGACAGGACCCCGTCGTGCCAAAAATACATGTACACAAAATAATAAGCAATGGCACCTCCGAAACAATGGAGTGCTCTCAAAGTCTGCTGATAGCTCCTATGAATCTAGATCACCTCCCTGTCTATTTGTGGGCATGAACACAACGTCCAAAGAAAAGGACGTCAGTACGAATATTGTACTGAGTATGTAAGGCATAAACAATAACAATACATCAATGAAATAGGGGGATATCAAATGAAGAACAATAGAATCGATTTGTCATTTTAATAGAAATAATGCATGCTGACTTACTTCATAAACATCATCATCATATCATGTATGCATATATATATATATAAGCTGCCCGACCATATAGGTACGGTGTGATCATTATTAGCCCGCGTCCAGGCCTCCCGCGTCTGGGGTAACCATCTCATGCCGCCCACTAGTGGTGTCTGCCCATGCCATCTAGACATGGTGTATACGCCGCCCGCTAAGCGCCGGCCCGACCATATAGGCGCGATGTAATATCATCATTATTACTCATCATAATGCATGCATAGAAACTCAAAGACAACTATACTTCACCGGGGTGACATAAGGTCGTGAACCCCCGATTCCATTATAGAGCATTCGTAAGCATTCTACCTCACCTTGAAGGAATTAGCATATAAGGTGAGTGTGGCACAAAGAACAACATCAATAAATAATAATTTGGATCATTAGCGTTATAAAAGCATCATACCATGAACTTTAGAATCTTTAGACTTAAGCTCAAAATCGTCATTATCTTACTTCATCTCATATATGGCTCTTCATGCATAGACTCATGATTTTCGTTGTATACATATATTTAGAGAAGTCATAGAAAGATAGGAAGATTCATGCCATGGAGTCATGCCTTGGAAGGAAAGGACTAGCCTTACATACCTTTTTATTTAGCTATTCTACCGCTTGGTCGTTCTCCTTCAATGCTCACGTTTCTACCTTCAAGAGAGTTCGTATTAACATTAGCTAATCGATCACATGAACATGCTCAACTAAGGCTAGAGAAAATTGGGCAGCATTTCCTTTGTTTATGCAAATTTTCCCATATCATATATCAACTCCCAAACATCTATAATACATTCACAATATTATAACCAACAATCTTCATTCATCTACATTATCCACATTTCACAATTTCACTTCAATTCATCCATAATCATGGTCATAGTACACTAGTACGTTTTCCCACATATAATGCTTATCCCATGTTCTTAATGTCATTTATAACATATCAAGAATCATGACTCATTCCCAACAACTACTCAAATCCCATTATTCTCATCTTTGTAACCCATTTTCTATCTCCTTTCATAATCTAAGTCTTTCAACCCCTCAATACCTTAAACAATATGGAATGATCATAAAACTTACCTTAGATAATGTGGGAATGAGCTTTGAGTTGAAATACTTCACTTGAGCCAAAACCCTAGTTCACTTCCAATGGGATTTCTTGACTTGGATGAACCCTAATGAGTTTCTTACACTTGATTCTCTTGGTTTGATGAAGTTGATCATGAATTTCTCTTGAGTTCTTATGGAAGAGGTGTGGAGATCTTTCTAGAGAGTTCTTGAAGTGTGAAGTGAGAAATTAAATGAATTAAACGAAGTTGGGGTCCCTTATATTAATCTTAAAATCTGTCCCGACTCAGTTTCACGGACCAACATACGGTCCGTATAATTTATATGGACCGTATGTCTGACCGTCCATTTGGTCCAGTGAGGGCTGCCATTCTGGGCAGAACATACGGCCTAACATACGGCCAGTATGTTTTATACGGTCCGTATGTTGGACCGTATATTGCCCAGCTTTCCGAAATTCGTTCTCGTCGACTCGTTTGATCTCCAATCCTTATGGAACCTTCTTAACACTTGTTTAACACCTCATTAACAATCTAAGGGACATTATAACTCTTCTCCAAGACATCAATAAGTCATCATTAACTTTTTACTCATAAATCTCTTCCGATACATAACACATACCTTGCCTTTCTTGGCCAACTTTCTTCTCTTACCTCGAAAGTCTTTAAAATCTCAATTAGGATCATCAAATGCTATTTCTTACTTATCGAAACATCGTATACTTCGTGCCCTTCGTTAGTCTATTCAATGTGCATCAACGAAATTTTTTTTCTAGGTGTAGCATTAAGGTTCCCTAAACCTGCATGAAAGCACCACATCTGGGTTGTCACCCTCGATGGCTATCCTTCCTCCCGAATAGCTAGGCAAAATCACATCGGAGTTATGAACCCTCGATGGCCACTCTTCCTCCCGAATTGCTAGGTAAACCACTCTAGGATCCATAGTGACTGCCCTTTCTCCCGAGTAGCTAAGCCAAACACAAACAATAGAATAAAAGGCAAAATAGTTGAATCACAATCATAACATGGAAGCCGAATCACTCATTATGGATTATGTTCATCATTCCGTTAGTAGGGGTTCATCAAATCACTTATGGCTTTAGAAACCATGTTCAAGTCTATTAAGTATCAATTTCAACAAAATTCGTTCATAGGGCAACAAACATGAAACATTCAAGCTTTCTGAAATCAAGTTTAAGCATCCCTTAAAGGGTAATCCATGCTCAAACATCAAGCTTTGTAAATCAGTTTTAATAACCCTTTAATAAAAAAAATCATGCACACATATATATAATATTATACACATAAGGTTCCATGAGGACTTGTCCCTCTCGCACATGAAACCTTGCAAAGAAAGAATTTCCTTTAAAGGTTGAAAAGTATGTTTGAAAAAGAGACATACCTCAATCCCGCTAAAAAGGTTCCAACAAAACTTCCACGGTTCAACAATCACTCTACAATAGGTTATTAATAACAAAGTTTAGAACTTTAGCCCATTCTAGGGATTTCTACCCTTATTCGAAATACTAGGGCTTTACAAGCCTTAAAACTTGTTCTTAAATCATTATGCAAATCATTAGTGAATTCTAATCTTGTAGTATGCTCTATACGAGTCCAAAACTCATTAATAATCCCAGAAATCAGAAATCTTACCCTTTAGATAGAATTCCACACTCCCCGTTCTTCTCATTTCTTGAGTTTTCAAGAATCTAGGGTTTGGGAAGATGAACTGGTGTCAATTTAATGTTAGAATGATGGTAATTGATCAAGAACTTACCTTAGATGTTTTGGGGAAGTTTTAGGGTTGTTTCCTTTCAAAAAGTCGGCCAAAACGAAGTGGCAAACTTATACAATTTGGAACCAAAAAATAATAGGCCGCGGGACCCTTGTGTCACGGACACATCACGGATCAGACCACCTGCGGCACCCTTGCAACGCAATGGTGCCGCACAAGGCAATATTTTAGTCAGAACCACATTTTGATCGTGGCAGCCTTGCAACGCGACTGCTGATCGTTGCTCAAGAAACTATCATAACTTTTTATACGTAGCTCCTTTGGAGCTTGGCGACTTGGTAATATGGGCGGACCCACATACAACCCACCGGTGCTCGAGCACCCATTAACTCCGACGTAAATTAAATATATCTATATAGAAACTGCTCAAAAAAGAGATATATTAATGTGATAGCATCCAGTGAACAAAAAGCCTATTAGGTGCTTTGGTCGGACGGATGGCCTGAATGACATATCTTTGGTCTAAGTCGAGGATTCGATTCCTATTTGTGACTATTCGTTTTATATTTTCCTCCTTTTTTCCATTATAGAGCTCTATTCTTCTTTTTTACTATCTTTGATTACTTTACATTTAGTTTATAAATTCCTTTAACATTTATGTAATTTCTTGTGAACATAGAAAGAGAAAAAATCATTGTCCAATCACTTCTGTTATTTTTCTTGAGAGATTTTGGCAATTTGGCCAAGAAATCCTTCAAGCTAATTCTTTTTCTTTTTTTTTTCAAAAATTGAAATGTCATTTTTTGTATAATGATACTATTAATCGTATTTTTCTCATTAACTCTTTAAATTATTATGTTTAAGTAGTTGTGCACTTATACTATGTGATCTATAGTAAATTTATATTAAAAGAAATGAGCACCCACGAGCCGAAAATCCTAGATCCGTCACTTCTTGGAAAGGCATTTCAAAGGCCTACAACTTTCATGTTTTGAGTTTTCTCATATACTCAACGCAACTATCCAAAAAATTGGAAATGGTAAGAAGTCTTCCAAAATTAGACTAATTTAGAAGCCCTTAAGAACTTCACTTTTTGCATTTAACTTCGGAACAATTGTTTATCACCCGAATTCATCCCGAATGAATCCATATAGCTAAAATATCATCTTAATACTAGTTTTACACATTCACACTTAACCAGAATTTACGGAGTGTTACATAGAACATTCAGTTCCAGTCAAGTCTATAATACACTTAGGTCTCATTTGTTTTCACTTAATGAAGGTCCTAATAATAATCTCTTATATCTCATTCATTAAGTCTGTTGTTTTAGTTATGAACCTTAATCATTAAGATCTTAACAATTAAGTTTTTTTTTTTTTTTTTTTTTTTTTTGTTATAGCTACTTAATGGGTTTGAATAAATCTGAATAATTAAGATTTGTTACACAGGATTAATATCATTAAGATGTCTATTTAAAGGTTTCTAAAAAATGGTAGTTCACCAATGCTATACATTCACCCTTACTGTCATCGCCCATCATTGTCAACTACCGCTGCCATCGTCTATTATCAACTTCCACCACCACAACCACCATCTTCAGCCATATCCACCATCGTTGTCAATAATCATCACCACCACCAGCCGCCATTTACAATTATCACCACCAACCACCATTATCAGGAAAAAACCAATCACTACTGACAATCACCACTATAAATTGTTAACCGCCATCATCATTCACCATCATTATCTACCACTATCATCACTACAACTATCAGCCGTCACCATCAACTATCACCACCAACCACTACTTCCAGCCACCATCACCACTAGCTACTACCCAAAATACCACCATTAGCCAACTTCATTCTCATTCAACATCCAAAACCCCACTAATCATCACCACCACCACTAGCCAACATAAAATTTTAAAAAGGGAAAAGGCTCATAAATACCCCTAACCTATTTGAAAAGGCTCATAAATACCCCTAACCTATTGGAAAAGGCTCATAAATACCCTCCTTCCACCTTTTGGTCTAAAAATACCCTTAAGGTTTGTTTTTGGCTCAAATATACCCCTCAAACTAACAGATCAAATTTGATTGTTTAAAAAGCCACGTGTCATTTTCTAATTGGTGCCACGTTTTAATTTAGAACAATTATATAAAACCCGCCCAAGTTCTGGCCGACCCGATTTGGAGGTACGATCAGAACAATAATTTGTACCCACTGTTATGAACTGTATTAGTAGAAAGATGAATTATTTTATCTTCCATATTTGTAACCATAGCCATTTCTAGATGTTCGAGTTTTTCTGCAACTTCAGCCATATATGAGGATTTTACTTTATAACCTAAAATGTACCGCAAGTTCATCCATTCCAGCATCTTGTTCTTCTTCAAAATTTTAGCTTTTCCAGAAGATTAGGTTTCTTCCGAATCGCGATCTTTCTTCATTTTTTTTTTTGGGATTATTGGTTGTCTGTGACAATTGATGGATTTTGAGAAGCAATTGGTTTCAAGAAAGCTGGAAGATATTTTTCATCAATGGGGGAGAAGTTTGAAGGAAAAGTCCAAATTTTTTGCTAGTTTTTTTGCATCAACTTTCAGGTAATTTCCACAGGCGAAGAAGAAGGAAATTACTTGAATTCACAGGAGCTGCAGTATGAGCTCTAATTCCAAATCGGGTCGGCCATAGGTTTGGGTATAGAACTTGGACGGGTTTTATATAATTATTCTAAATTAAAATGTGGCACCAATTAGAAAATGACACGTGGCTTTTTAAATAATCAACATTTGATCTGTTAGTCTGAGGGGTATATTTGAGCCAAAAACAAACATTAAGGGTATTTTTAAACCCAAAGGTGGAAGGAGGGTATTTATGATCTTTTTCCAATAGAATAGGGGTATTTATGAGCCTTTTCCGTTTTAAAAATAGTTTGTTCATATAGTAATAGATTAATTTAGTACTTTATTGAATTTTATATTTATTACATTTAAATAAAGGAAAATTTTTATACATTCAGATGTGTTTTCAAATCTAGACATCTAAATTTTAACGCACATCTGAATATTTGGATGTGTATTCAGATTCATACGCATTAATCTTAAAAATAAATGAAGCCTTTTGTTACATCTCGTCCTTCGGAGATACGTTCATCGTATATTCGTCGATATATGCTCGTAGAATAAGGGTATTCTCAAAGTCGCAAGTTATATGTATTGTAACTAGTGAGTATCAAGAAGCCAAGGTCATGTTTGATGAGTTTTAGGAAGAATAGAAGTTGAAGGAATCGAAGAAATACATTTCGACGAAAATTGGAAAAACTGCCCAATTTTTACGGTCCAATATACTGTCCGTAAAAATTTATACGGACCATATAAATAGAGGAGAGAAACTGTATAATTGGAACATAATGTTAATTTTTGGGGTGCAATTTTACTGTCCAATTTTACGGACCGTATAAATTTTTACGGTCCGTATATTGGACCGTCGAATTTGAGGAGGTGGCCGACCTCCTCAAGTATAAATACCCCACTTTAATTTATTTCATCTCTTTTTCAACACTTATCTGATCCTAAGACATCCATATACACGTCTATAAACCCTTTCACCTATTTACACAAGTTTATACAAGATTTCAATGTAAATTAGCTCGAGAAACTTCGTAGTAGCTTCGTAGCCTTTGTATTCTTCCTTACATCAAGTTGAGGAAGTGGAATTTCAAGGATTAAGCTAAATCAAGGTCAATTAAACTCAATCAAGGTAAGTTTCTCCCTCTTTGTGACAAGATTAAGCTTCATCAACATGGTAGTTACGAGAATAACGCATATTAAGCTAAATTGAGATGAGGTTGATGTATAATTGTGTTATTGTTGTTGTAGAGATGAATTGGGTGTTAAGCTAAGTCAGCTTATGTTGAAGGTGGTTATTGGTTGTTGTTATGAACTCGGGAATGTATTAGAAGTAGAGGAAATGCTACCTGAGTTCTTACAACTCGAATTGTCATTCAATATACCTAGTATATACATGATATACAAGTGTATCTTGTCCTAACGAAATATTTAATCGCAAATATAGGTCCACACGTTGGTCAAGCATCTGGTTAAGGATTACTATGAAGCCACCCCGCTATACAAGGTATGTAAGGTTTTCGTTCTCCTTATTCTTTGGCATGAATCCAACTATACCCATTAATGAACGTTCCATAAAGAGATCACTCCATTCTAATGCTTTCCACTTCTGATGTTTCATGATTTAATAGGTTATTTGATGTTTTATCTCATTATGATCCATGTTTTATTGAAGTTCTTGTTGACGAGAATAATCACATAAAGATATTCGGAGGTCACCGACCTTACATCATTCTGAAAGGATACATATACGTTTATTTTACTACACCGAGCAGCGCTATAGTCGGCCGGGTACAACACCTATTGTGCAACCACTGGTTAGTTGGGTATTACCACCGAGCCTCACATAGCCGGATACGCTTCCACTGAGCCTCACATGGCCGGGTACGATTCCACCGAGCCCTACTATGGCCGGGTACATTATGATGATGGTTCTACTTATATAGTTATGTATATTTATGATTTCAAAGTTACAACATGCATATCATACGCCCTTCGTGGCAAGTTCAGGTTTCAGGTGGTTCCTCTTCTACTTATATTTTTTTCACTCCTTTAGTATTATATTTCTGCCTTACATACTCAGTACTTTTATCCCTACTGACGTCCCATTGCTAGGACACTACATTTCATGCTGCAAGTCCTGATAGTCAGCTTGGAGGACCTCCACATTAGGCTCGCACAGTTCAGCATATAGTCACCAAGCTCCATTTGTTCCAGACTTGCTCGGTTTTGGGGTATGCTATTATGTACATGCCATACGTGTGTGTGTGTGTGTGTATAGGGTACAGCAGGGCCTATCTCGACTGTTACGTTATGCTATGCACTCTTAGAGGCTCATAGACCGATTTCATATGTATAGACTTCATATGTGGCCTTGTCGGCTTTAGTTTGGTACTGGTGTTGTTGTTGTGGCCTTGTCGGTCGCATTGTCATATGCAGATCTTGGTGACAGCCTTGTCGGCTTGCATATATATATATGTATATGTGTATATTTTTTGTTGGGCCTTTTCTGCGTGCAGGTGATTCCTTTACACTTTACGTATGTCACACAATCATTCGTAACTATATTAGGTTGAATATGTTGAATGTACATCAGGTGGTGCTCATTCGGTAGAGCTGAGTGCCCGTCATGCCCCAGGGTTTGGGGTGTGACAAAATTTAGTCTTTGAGTGTGTATTTTCTCTCTGGATATTGCATTTCCTTCTTTGTAAAAGCATTATACTTAGTTCTTGAAGAGCTTCATGTAGAGTAGATAATTTGTACCCCTGACATTGCCCTTAAAACGATTACTAGTGTTAGATCGTAGCTCTCTAGCTCCGTACACTATATCATATCCAAAGTGACTGAAAGGATATCAATAAGAATTCTATCCTCTTTTTCTCTATTTTGTTATTAACTTTCAGTTACTTGTTGTTCATACTTACTCTTGGCACACCGCTGCAGGCCTCGTTTTTAATTGACCGTAGAGCAGAATTTTGCCTCTACAACACCACTAAAGAAATTGTCACAAGCCCACTTTGAATCACTTAATAATAAAGTCTAATTCACGAACTAAATGTATTTCTTAGTTTTGTAAATATGTATAAATGTGGAAGAATAAGAGAAGAAGCAACTTCTTCACCAATAAAGACTCAATTACTTTCTTCGATTCTTCGTCAAGAATCTCGGGTGTGTGATTTGTCTTTGGAGGATGCATCATTACTCGAGATGACTTTACATTTAACTTTGTGTCCTCTTCATCAGATGGAGCTTCCAAAGGCCTATGATTGGTTGACCCTAATAGAGATGGGGAAACAACCTCGGGAGCATTTATGATCGTCGAAACTTGCAATGGACTATATCCGGTCGACTCGAATGGGATTAGGGCAACTGCATCTGGAGTATTTTTCGTTGTTGAAACTTGTAATGGCCTATCTTCGATCGACCCGAATGGAGTTGGCGCAATTGCCTCTGGATTATTTGTCGTTTCTAAAACTTGCAATAGACTATCTCCGATCGACCCTAATGGAGTTGGGGCAACTACATCTGGAGTATTTGTGGTTGCCGAAACTAATGGACTATCCATGGTCGACCCTAATGGTGATGCTAGATGTGGTAAAACAGTTGGAGCTTCTGTAACTAATAGTGACAGTCACATTAACAATTAACAATAAAAATTTAAAGTTAAAACTAACTAAGGCTTTAATTAACAAGATATATGCTCTATTTTTACTACCTATTGAAAGAATACTAAATCTTTATAGTTCAAAAAGAAGTATACTTTGAAGCTAGAACTTACTGAAAAATGCAAACCTACTAAATCTTTGGTTTAAGAGATGTATATCTACTATCTACTACTTATATATAAGTGGGGATAACCATACAACTTATGGGCAACACGCCTACCGACCATGAGGGTAATATGGTAATTAATTAAAGTTGTTGCTAAGTATTGTTGTAAACTGAGCCATAAAAAGTTGAATCTTCTGAGCCACAAAAAGTTGAATCTTTCTTACAATTGACGGAAAACCAAATGAATCCTTATTAGGTTCACATTTGCCCCTCACTTTAGTAAGCACTACGGAGTACTTCTTATTTTGGTTCATCTTATTGGTGTGACCCATCCGAAATAAGTATCTTCCAAATAAATGTGATAATTCCAATGAATCCCTAATTGTCTTTATCGATAATTCCCTAAATTAGACCTGTTTAATCTAGAACAGAACGTGGAATCCTTGAATATCTAAAATTGCCTAAGTGGAAATAGCTTTCTTATCATTCAATGAGCATCTTGTATTTCATAAAAATTGGGGGCAATATAATCCTTACGTAAGGGCCATCCTATCCAACTTTCAGGCCAATTTTCTTTCCACGTGCACTTCTACATTTGCAGATTAGTTTTTGCTCTCACTTTTTCATCTTATTACATCAATTTCCTTGTATAGTTTCATAAATAAGACCATTTTGAAGTACTCCATTGTAGGACCCGACATGCAATCAGAAACGCATTATGACAGTTGGAAAATTTCCACATCATACTTTTCTTTAAATTGTTTGACTGCAGGGGCAATCCAACAAGACTTAAATTTTTATTCATAAATCATCCTTGATCTCGTGTCGGCTTGAATATAAAGCTAGTAAAGCAATTGCTTGGGACCCATCTTTTGGGGGTCTCACTTTTCTAAAGATCATATATAGTATATACTACTGAAAAAAGACAACCCGGTGCATTAAGCTGTCGCTATGCGCGAGGCCCGAAGAAGGACTAGACCACAAGGGTCTATTGTAATACTATATATTTTTTGCAGGCTATGCGTCCACCAAACAATGTATGGAGGGACCTGGTTGTCTACCAGTTCCCTTGTGCAGTGCAGAAGTAAAGAAGGCAAGATTTTACCGTGAAAAACTCCTTGTTCGAGGGATTAAAAATCACGACCTACTCCAGCAGGATTTCAACTTCACTACACCAAGCAACTTTAGATTACAACCTATTGTAAGCTAGGAATTAACTCCCATAGCCCAATTGTAGCCTCCACATCGTGACTAACTCTAGCCACCCACACTAATACACCTAAGCTAACTCTAGCCTAGTGTACCACTCAAGGACACCCCTTGAGAATTTTACATGATTTGACTACCTCTAGCCAGACCAACTAATACACCTTGACTAAATCTAGCCAGGGGTACCACTCAATAGATTAAATAGTAAACTGCCTATAACTACTGAGAATTCAAAATACCTACAACAACTTCTTTTTAGAGAAAAATAGGTTTCTGAGTTTATAGCACAGAAGAACAAAAGACTTAACAATCCTAGGACTTAACACATCTTCAGTTGTAGAGAATAGGTCCTTGGATCTGTTAGAGCCTTGTTCTTGTACATCCCTTTAGGGGTGGAGACTTGCACATAGGATGGAGCAATTTTAGATTGTGCAAGAATGCTTCCTTCCTTGGGATATGTTGAGTATATAGGAAGAGAGACAAGGTGAGAGTGATAGGACGCAGCAATTCTGTTGTTGCATTGTTGTACCGCTGTCTTGTGCCAGCAGCTTTATAGCTGTAATGTTGACCTTCGTACGGACAGAGATATGATCCCTTACATGGTCTCTCACAGACTCTGGGATAACTATATCCCTCCTGCTCCCCTGTTAGTTTATCTAGTTCTTCATACATATTTGTCAAATCATCAAAATAATAAAAGTCACAGCGTAACTTATCAATTTCTCCCTTTTTGATGATGACAAACTTGTAGACGAGGTTCCCCCTGAGAGAACCCGAGCCCACTTGTTCCCCATGCAGATCAGACTATTTTAGCACAGTATGTTAACATATTGCCAAGGATGGAAGACCTGGTAACTAATCAACACTTCTCCGTCAGTCCGTTTCCCACCTTTTTAATGATGACAAACACACAGACTATTCCCCCTCAAACATTGTTCTCGCCTATTCCCCCTCAAACATTGTTCCCTTTCTTCATTAATTTCCCCCCTTTTGGCGTCATTAAAAATAAAGCAATGAACGAGAACATAGTGTGAGTAAGAATAGAGACTATTGCCATTAGCAGATAAAAGGACTGGAAGCAAGTTTAAAAACAATAGGTCATAACAGTCTTGCATATACAAAATATGCTAATTTAAAGAGCTAAAAAGTGCCAATGTCAGTAACAGAGAGAAATGATGAGGACTTTAAAGAGATTTGAAGGCAACAGGGGTAGAATTTAGCATCGAGGGTCTGAGTTCAAGGGATGAATAAAGATAAGAGGCGGGGGAAAAGGCTTTGATGAGATTGTCCACTCTTGCACTGGCTGCCCGCTTATCTTGAATCAACTGGTCTTTGAGCTCATCAATCTTCTGCTTCAACGGGTCATTTTCAGCCTTTAGCTTCTCATTTTCAGTTGTCTGTTCACCATAAAGACCAGGTTCCTTTGCTTTCTCAGCAAGCTTAGTCTTCAAGAGAGCATTTTAAGCTTTGAGTATAGCAATTTCAACATTCGCCTTTTCTTGAGCATCAATCAGGCTCGATATGGTTGAAGAAGTTGCAATCCCACTCTTCTTATGAATACATTCACATTCTTCCAATGTGCTTATGGAGACTGTCTACTTTTGGGTTCCCTTTGGAGCCTTGCCGGTTTTAACATCAAAGTGCTCAAAGATTCTCGTTAGGAAGAACCCATAGGGGAGACCATGTCTACCTTCTATGGCATTTACCACTTTAATCATTGCTCTATCATCAAGGCAGGCAGACTAATGATCTGATAATTTGCTAAGGCTTCAAGGAGGTATAAATCAATGATGGAAGCACGACTTCTCCCCTCAGTCCTTGGCAGCGACACTTTGTTAACAACCTCAAATAGGAGGTGTTATTCGGGCTTGAGTTCCTTCTTGTAGAGCCTTTCCGTTGTAGTTATTCCTTCACGCTTGACAATTAGATCCTTAAAGACTTGAGTAGCCTTTCCTTCTACCGTCTTTATCCCATTCGTAAGGACACCAAGGATCTTGCCCAGCCTAACCTTATCTAACTCAATCTCAGACCCATGCACGGAGGAGATCAAAGTAGGGCAGTCATCAGAGTAGCACAGATTTGAGTAAAATTCAGCCACTTCCTTTTTAAAGACATTTGGTGTTGGGGCTACCAAGAGATGGCTCCACCTTTGGAACTTAATAATCTCAACTAGTTCTTGCATTTCATAAAGCTCAACAATCTCTGTATCAAACACTCTCCCAAGCAACACCTTTTGATTCTTCAAGTTTTCCTGCCTCTGCAATTCTAGTTTCTTGAGTTTTCGTCTCTTTGTAGTGTAATCAGGGGACTTCTTTAAACTCATTTTTCATTTCCTTGGGTTTCGAAACTCCATTTTCTCTTTGGAGTGAGATTCATTCTCCTCCTTTTTATCCTCTTCCACCATCTCGGTTTCCTCCTCGACGGATGTCTTTTCTTTTTCATGCTTCCTTCTTTTGGAGTTCTTTCTCAGGCGGTAGACCCTTTCTCTTTTTCCTTATCAGCTTCTGAGTTCACTGCATTATCAGGTAGATCAATCTCCTTATCAACGAGTTTACTTTTCGCCACCCTTCTTCTTTTGGAAGTGCCCTTTTTCTCAGTGCCAGAAGTTCATTTGAAAACTAGGTTCAGGGCAAGATCATCATCAGCTTTAGTCTCCAAAGACGGTCTAGAAGAACCAGGTTGCTGCTCCGGAGATGATTCTCTCCATGGAACAACAATGGTCAATAGATTTTGTTGGGTGTTTTCGGTAGCCACTCTTTCCCTTGAAGGACCGGATAACTTGACCTTGGTAAGAGTTGTCTTGAGTGGAATGTATTCAGACTCTCTTTAGGTAGAGAAACCAGGTTCCTCTGTCGATTTTCCTATTTCATCCACACTTGTCAATTCTTCCCTATGACATTTAACACTACGTTCTTCCATCAATAGTGCATCATCATAACTGACCGCACTTTCCACCTCCTTCTCCACCACATTAGACACAACCTGATAGTTTTGAAAAGCGCTATCCTCCAAGATCATTAAAGGAATTCCCTCCTACTTTACTGTTATCAAAGGAAATAGAGTTACCTGATGTTTTTAGGATTTCCTTAGGCTTTCTTTTTACCAAATCAGTAGCTTGCTCATCTGCAAAGGCCTAATCCTCTGCATTCTCATCGGTTTCTTCATTTTCCTCGCAATCCTCAATGTTTTGAAGTGTTTCCCAGATTGGCTCAGTCTGTCCAACTTCTTTGAATCGAGTTCTTCAGTAGAAGGGGATTTTGAGAAGGAGGACATGGATTTCTTAGGAGATCACCCTTAAGAGTCTTAGAGAGATCAGAAGTTGAGGGTTTCAAAAGTGTGACAGTGGAGTCTTGGTTTGAAGGAGTTGGGCTTTTGGAGGGTGAGAGAGCAGTGGTCATTTCTGGCATGATTGAGGATTCGTGAAGAGACATGATTGAACTTAGCAGAGGAATTTATAGAAAAATAAGAGTTCTTTATTGATGAGTTCAGAGAGAGGGAAGAGGCGCTCAGTTTGAGAGTTTAGATGCGGAGAGAGAAAGAGGGAAGGGACTTTAATTTAAAGGGGTCAGGAAGGAATCGATTCTAATAGGCTGAAGAAATTTATTTTTACCAACTGGGTCGGTTCAGAATAGATGAAGCATTTCAGACCAACGGTATTGAAATAAAGGAGGGAGAATTAAATGACATGGCATGTTTAAGCACATTTAAAAAGTACATACAAGTACCGAAGAGCTACTAACCTAAGCGACAGGAACAGGTTCCTTGACAAGGGATCAAACAAGGATTCTGAGAGATGCAATATCTCCATTACTTATGTTGTCCTGACATAGACATGCGTATGAATTCTCAAACAATTTCCTCCTTCCTTCTTTCACTTCAAGCCTTCTTCATTGTCAGGGGACCAGGTCCCTTTATTTTGGGTTTCCTTTCGATAGACTTCTTCCTATTCTGAGGAAACTGATATTTGAGTTTGATGATATCTTTGTAGCAATCACTTCCATTATAGTGCGCACTCAACTGATGCTTAATTTTAGCGGAATTCTTACCATAGGAGTCAACATGGATCTTAGTCTTTTGAAGACTAATTTCCTGCTTGCCATTACAATCGACCTTGCATATAGGAGCAGTCTCATCTTTGAACTAAAATTAGTGAAAGGATTTGTCCAGACCATCTTTAATCCCTTTTAGGTCCTCCTGAAGTTGTTTGTTCTTTTCTAGCTCAAGTTGAGCCTCACAGACTTTTCCCTCTGTTCTTGAATACTAATCAACCTTTTCATTATCCGAGTCAGATTCGGCCATCAGTGCATAGATTGAGTTTTTTCAGCTATCATGGATGTTTCACTTTGGGCATCTTTATCTTTGGATCTACTGGAAGTGTCTTCCCAACTTGCCTTTTTGTGAAATGGGCATGTTTTAACAAAATGGCCAGATTTTTCACACTCGACACAGCAGTTGTGTCCTTTTGGATCCTTGCTAGAGCTTTCCTTCTGAGACTCACCATTCCTTCGAGTTTTCTTTTCAAATCCTTGACTTGGATATATCAAATCTGACTCATTTTCACCTGAGTCACTTTTAGTAGCAGCCTTGTAATTTAGACTCTCCTTCTCTTCTAGTTTCCTTCTTTCTGGATCTCAAATGACCTCACTATCCTTTCACTATTCACGAGATTATGCATTGAATCTTTGTAGCATTGAGATAGATTTTCCCTTTTTTTGGTTGAATGAACTAGCCATGTGAACGATCCTTTCTAGGTGTTAACCTTTTAGAAAGAACCTGCTCTGATACTAATTGTTGTAGGCTATGCATCCACTAAACAATGTATGGAGGGACCTAGTTATCTACCAGTTCCCTTATGCAGTGTAGAAGTAAAGAAGGCAAGATTTTACCGTGAAAAACTCCTTGCTCAAGGGATTAAAAATCACGACCTACTCCAGTAGGATTTCAACTCCACTACACCGAGAAACTTCAGATTGCAACCTATTGTAAGCTAGGAATTAACTCTCATAACCCTTCACCCTTGCAATAGCCCAATTGCAACCTCCACACCGTGACTAACTCTAGCTATTGACACTAATACACCTAAGCTAACTCTAGCCTAGTGTACCACTCAAGGATACCCTTTGAGAATTTTACACGGTTTGACTACCTCTAGCCAAACCAACTAATACACCTTGACTAAATCTAGCCAAGAGTACCTCTCAATAGATTAAATAGGTAAATTTCCTATAACTACCGAGAATTCAAAATACCTACACCAACTTGTTTTTAGAGAAGAGTAGGTTTACAGTTTATAGCACAGAAGAACAAAAGACTTAACAATCCTAGGACTTAACACATCTTCAACAGAGAGAACAGTCCTTTGATGTGTAGAGCCTTGTTCTTGTACACCCCTTTAGGGGTGGAGACTTGCACTTAGGATGGAGCAATTTTTGATTGTGCAAGAATGCTTCCTTCCTTAGGATATGCTAAGTATATGGGAAGAGAAACAAGGTGAGAGTGACAGGACGCAGCAACTCTGTTGGTGCGTTGCTTTACCGCTGTGTTGTGTCAGCAACTTTACAGCTGTAATGTTGACCTTCGTACGGGCAGAGATCTGATCCCTTATCTGGTCTCTCACAGATTTTGAGATAACTATATCCCTTCTACTCCCCTGTTAGTGTGTCTGGTTCTTCATACATATTTGTCAATCATCAAAACAGTAAAAGTCACAATGTAACCTATCAATATTACTATTTAAAAGAAAAAAAAGTGCTCCTACGGTTAAATTGAAGAAGTGAAGTTATTTTTGGAAAGAAAGTGCAACAATAACTTTTTTTCCATTTAATGTAGGGAGAGGGCCCACTTTTCCTAAAGATCTTACATATATATATATATATATATATATATATATATATATATATATATATATATATATATATGTATATATATATGTAGTATATATATGTATATATATATATGTATATATCCTATATATATCGAAGAGTATTGTTAAGGAGTATTGGTAAGGGAGAAAGTACAACAATAACTTTTCCTTTTAATGTGAGGAGTGGATTGGAGAATGTAATAGTTTCTCACTTTTTTCATAACAACCACATTATTATTTCGATATTTACCTTTTTCTTTCTCCCTTTCATTATTCTTATTCTCTTATCTTTGATATTCTCAAGTCTCCTAAACCCCAAACACTCTAATACAAAACTTACAAAAGATCAAAATTTATTTTTTGGTGCGTTCTTCAAAATTTCAAGCATTGCAAGAAGCATTCATTACGTTGAAGCAGCATAACACTATTTCGATACCATTATATCAACTTATCAAATTCTTGAGCCAGATTTTATTATCCTAACTTTATATTATATTTTTCATTGAAAGTTTGTCATTTTTAATATTTTTACTTCCATAAGTAATATTGTTAGAACAAATCGATTATAAAACAGTAATTAATGAATTCGCATCTAAAAAGGCTAGAAAATTAGACTTTAAATAAAATATATATGACAATCTTTTCTTTCAATAAAAAAAAAGGACCTCTTTGTGAAGTTTGGCTTTCAGCCTCCAATCTTGTTAAGCCGGCCTTGATATTAGTTTTTTTGTTTTGAGTACTAATACGGATACTTATATATTAAGCATTCAAAATATTACAAACCATAGTAGAGCCCTCATGGGCTAACCTCTTGGACTTAGTGGAACTAGGAGGCGCATCGTAAATACTAGACGATGCGTTAGACAGAGGACCAAAAGAGTTTCTAGGACTTATGTCATGCAGGACATTTAAGTTTCCAAGACTAGCAAGCATATTAGTAGTAAGTACATTGATATCTTTCACAAAAGAGGCAGACCCTTTGTGATCTTGCCACAACTGGTTTTCCACAAAGGGTGGAGGCCGTACTAGGTAGAACACTTTATTTATATTGGACGGGGAAAGAGCTCCCTTAGCTAGTAGGTGCGCGACTGCATTTCCTTTTCTGAAATTGTGCCGGATCAGGGTATTAGCTATTAGTTCAAGTTGCTAATTTGAAATGTTAGTTATCAGAAAATAGAGCTACTTTCACGTCAGCGTTGATCTTTGGTCATTGGTCATGACGAGGTGATCTATTGTTGTGAAAGTAAAAATATCTCTCGAGTCTCAACTTCACTTGACTTCTAGCAACAAAACTTTTTTTAACTAAACCGAATTAAAGCTAAATAACACGTTTTTGTAACACGAGGTATGATTCCCCATTTTAAAGTCTAGTTATATATAACTATATAGAAGCATGGGTTAAAACCCATGCTTCGTCGTCCGTCAAGCACCAAAAAAAAGCAAAGTATGGTCCCCATATTAACACCAACCAATATTAAAAAAAAAGAAAAAAACCACCAACCAATATTAAAAAAAAACACCAACCAATATTAAAAAAAAAAAAAAAAAAAGTCAAAAAAAGTGGAACCCACCATCTCCAAACTCACTTTTTTAAAAAAAAAAAAGTAGATTTGTATTAACAAAATACCAACAATATAAAAAAAAAAAAGTGAATTTTATATTAAAAAAACAAACAATGAAAAAAAAAGTGTGGTCCCCATATTAACACCAACCAATATTGCCCCCACCCCAAAAAAAAAAAAAAAAAAAAACCACCAACCAATATTAAAAAAAAAAAACACCAACCAATATTAAAAAAAAAAAAAAAAAAAAAAAAAAAAGTGGAACCCACCATCTCCAAACTCACGAAAAAAAAAAAAAAAAGTGGATCCCGTATTAACAAAATCAAGCAATATAAAAAAAAAAAAAAGTGAATCCCATATTAAAAAACAAACAATGTAAAAAAAAAGTGTGAAAAACTTTGTACCACCCACCCCCCGTCCCAAAAAATAAATTTTAATATAATAAAGTTTTAGATACCCAGACAAAACTGTTTTTTTAAAGATTTTTTGAAAAGTTTTTTTTTTTTTTGTTATATTAATCGTGTTTTGAATATACATATATATATTATTTATGAAAAAAATTTTGAAAAATGATTTTTTGCAACATAATAATGCCCAAAAAAATCTTGAAAAGTAATTTTTTTTTTCTTTGGCATCTTAAACAACACCAAGCAATATAAAAAAAAAAAAAAAACCATATAAAGCATGGGTTTAGACCCCCCCCCCCACGTCCCCCCCCCCCCCCGTTAAAAAAAAAAAAAAAAAAAGAGAGAGAGAGCCCCATACTAAATAACACCGGCAATACAAAAAAAAAAAAAAAAGGAAGAAAAAAGTGGAACTCACCAAAAATCTTATTTTTTGAACTCATTTTAATAAAAAAAAGTTTGTGAACCCTATATTAACAAAATCAAGCCACACAATATAATAAAAAAAAAAAAAAGTTGAACCCCATATTAAAAAAAATATAATGTTAAAAAAAAAAGTGCGGACTTTGTATTCATAGAAACACTAATATAATAAAGTTTTAGATAGACATAACTATAATGTTATATTAATCGTGTTTTGAACATCCCGTATTAACAAAATCAATGATAATATAAAAAAAAAAAGTGAATATATTAAAAAAACAAACAATGTAAAAATAAAAATGTAAACTTTGTATTCGTAGCAAACACTAATATAATAAAGTTTTAGATACGAAATTAACAAACTACAATGTTATATTAATCGTGTTTTGAATATATATATATATATATATATATATGTATATATATGATTATATATATATTATATGCATAAAAATAGTGTATAAACTAATAATGTCAGAAAAAACTAAGTCGGTATACGATGAATCGAGTAGAGCCCCATTGATGTGAAACAACACCAAGCAATATAAAAAAAAAAAAAAAGGATCAAGAAGAAACCATATAAAGTACGGAAAGATTTAGACTGTGCTTCGTAAATCCGTCCCTTAAAAAAAAGGAACTGTACGCCCACATACTAAATAACACCAAGCAATACAAAAAAAAAAAAAAGAAAAAAAGAAAGAAGAACAAAAGTGGAACTCACCTTAATTCTCCGAACTCATGTTAAAAAAAAAATAATTGGATTTAGCATGAATATATACAAAATCAATGGATTAGATAGTAAATATAAAAAATAAAAATAAAAAGTGAACCCCATATTAAAAAAAAATATAATGTTAAAAAAAAGTGCGTGACTTTGAATATTCGTAGTTGTTGCAACAACACTAATATAATAAACTTTTAGATACGAAAGACAAACTACAATGTTATATTAATCGTGTTTTGAACATAGTATATATATATATATATATATATATATATATATATATATATATGCATAAAAATAGTGCAAATTAATAAAAAAAAAAAAGGTGCACCCTATATTAAAAAAATCAAACAATATTCATATAATTTCTACAGTATCTCATTAAGTCAATAATGATGGATTCAATAGACACCGTGCGTCCAAATCAATCCATTAGTGGGAGCAAATGAAATTACTTTTCTTCAAAAGGTTAATTAGTCAAACCATACAATTTTCTTTTTTTTTTTTTTTTTTTTTTCTATTCATCTCTTTTACGAGAATTGATTTATTTGTTATGTTTACTATAAATAAATATACTTAAAATATTTATATTTTAAAATAAGATAGAATTTAATTATTTTTTTATTTTTATTCTTACTCTAATAAATGTGAAAAGAGATTAATGTCGTAAAAAAATATATACCAAATGAAGATCAAATAATGAATAAGGTAAATGTCAAATTATAATTCTAATTAACGCTTAAAAAAAAAAGTGAAAAAAACCATGCAAAAGACAACATGACTAGTAATGAGCTAAACCGAGAATATTTACCAAAAATTAAAAAATAGTATTTCTTCGTTTAAATAGAAAATCAATTTCTACTTTGTTTCGTTTTAAACAAGTAAAATTAATTTAATAATTTGAATTAGAATTATCCAAATCAAAATTTGATAAAAAATAAGTATTTTACACCTTTAAATTAATAAATTAAAATTGAAAGTATCAATAACTTCTTTTAAATATTTTTTTGGGTTGGGGGGGTTGGTTTATCTCAAAGACTTTGAAAATAGTTTCTTTTTAAACAAGTCTTCTCTTTTAAAAAATATTAATAAATTTACCGATTTTGTATTCGTAGAAAACATTAATATAATAAAATTTTAAAAAAAATTGGGAGGAGGTCGGGGGGGGGGGGGGGGGGGGGGGAAAAAAGCAAATAAAAAAATTTAAAACTTTTTTTTAAAAAACTACAAACGTTATATTAATCGTGTTTTTGAACATAATATATATATATATATATATATATATATATATATATATATATATATACACTATCCAAACACAACTACATTCAGGAAATACGCACTATAAAAAAAGTGTTGGGGGGGAGCGGGGGAGGCGGGCATCGGAGCCGCAAATAAAAAAATTTTTTAGTTATATAGAAGCAACTCGAGAAAACTATTCTTAGTAGTCACTTTAATTTTTATAATTTATTCAACACACCTACTTCTGCAGCAAAAAAGATTTCTCCACACAAACTCTTACAAAAGCAACAGTAATGTGACTATTCAAGTTACTTGTCCTTTAAACTGATTATTACTTCGACATAACACAAAGATATAGCATTTGAGTTTTCGATTATATCCGACAACTCAACTAGAAAAGTGGCCAGTTAATTCATCAAATTTGAACTCGCTCACGCATTTGTCCAGTGTCCAACTAGGACGCCTACTTTATCAATTCAAGAAATGTAGAAATCCTTGGGCCATCAGGAAAATCTTCTGGAATCTCTGCAATGGCAGATGGAAAATTCTTTACTTGGTATAAAGATAAAAAGGAGTGGATCCCAAAGTTTATCTCATCAAGAAAAGGATATGTAAAGAGGAGAGAGCATAAAGTGTGTATTGCCATAGATTGTGTCGAGAGAAAGGCATAATGAAAAGAAATTTATGGCCTCCATTCACTTTTCCCTTTGGTAACTTATATGTGTATTAGTTATGTGGCTTTCTAAATTGCTGTTGAATTTTATACATAACAAAAGAATGCTACCAAATACGATATTACTTATGTAGAATTTATTATATGAGTAACTTAGTTCCTAACCAAGTACCAAACGACCCCTAAAAGAATAAATGGGGTGTCTTTGATTTGCATCATCTTTTCCTTGAGGTGGGCGAGGGGGATTGGGTGTGTGGGGAATGTTCAGTGATTCAAATCCTTGCTTAGGTGAGTTCCAGAAAACTGGTCTTGGGTGGGAAAATATATTATTCCCTTGGTCTTTAAAGGTGTTTAACCGGATATAGAGTTTAAGAAAAAAAGATTTTTTTTTGAATTTATGATCCAAAATAAGTCATTTGAGTTTTTTTATAAATATTAATCATCTCATTAAGGGTAAAATAAAGTTCAAAGTTAAATAGTTGCTCACTCCATTTCAATTTGCTTGTCTTTCTCGCATGGACTTGTAAGAAAATAAAGAAGATTTTTGAATCTTGTAAACTTATTAAAACTTAAACTAAAGCTACGTGATGTATCTAAATGTAATCTTAAATATGCTAAGTAGGACGTTGGGTGTAACGAGTTACTAGATATAGAAAGTGACATTATTTTTTAAACAGTCTAAAAAGAAAAGTAAGACAAACAAATTGAATCGGATGGAGTACTAAATATAGAAATATATCCTTTTTTTGGACTGACTAGAGAGGAAAGAGTGTACTGATTATATATAGATAATTCAAACATGACAATCAAGTCAAGACAAATAAGTCAGAAGAAACCAATACTGTTAAAACTTGAATATGTAGTAACCAGTTTCTACAGTATCTAGGGGACATTTATTTATATGGACTTGAAAGTAGAAGGGTGGTAGAGGTGCAAATGGAGGGAGGTAAATTACAAAGCATTAAAGCAAACATATATCTTTTCTATCCAAAAGGGAAGCATATATTCATGTTCAATTTTCTGAAAGAGCCTCAAACAAGCATGAATAAGATTCTTCGAAGGGCTCAAAAGGTCTCTATAAAAGCAAAGATCACTTAGCATTACAAGTTTCTAAAATCACAAAAATGAAACATGCCAAATTTCTTTCACTTGCTCCCATCATGACAACAAAATGCTCATTGTTGCTCCTTTGTGTTGCATTTTCTCTTGCAAATTGCCAAGATCCTAATGCAGGTTTACTCTGCATAAGTGATTGTACTACATGTCCTGTTATTTGTTCTCCACCACCTTCCCCTACCAAATCCAAGCCACCACCCTCACCCTCACCATCAACATCACTACTACAAACACCACCCCCACCCCCACCACTCTTCGCCCCACTCCGTCCCTCACCACCTCAGTCTTCCTCACATTCACCATCACAACCTTCCGCGTCGCATAAATCTCCTCCACCATCTTACATGATATATACTGGTGCTCCTCCTCCTTCTCGTCCTTCTAATTGTCCTACACCTCCTAATTCTCCCAATGTTATACCAGCAAGTCAGGTGCCACCGGCCGTCATTGGACAGAACACTTATCCTTACTACTATTATTTTTCTTCAGCGGCAGCTTCTCTTTCACTTCATGGCTCCATTGTTCTGGGACTTTGGGTGGTCTTCCATTTCATCTGCATTTGTTTGTGAAAAGAGGACCAGGGGATTCTTGAAAATCAAAATGTTATCTGTATATTTTGCATTCTAGGGATTAGAAAGAACAATGGTTTTTTTTCTTAACTGATATCATAATTGTATTTAGTATGCCATATTTTTCAATCCATCTACTAGTTTCATATGACACTATATAATGAACACAGTTATGCATCCTTTTCTTATATTTCTTGATGCGTTTCTTATTTGTTCCAATTTGATTGAAATTGGGCACGTACACCACCATCAATAGAAGCAATGTTCATCAGATTATTTCTCTACTGTCAACTTCAAGATTGCTAAGATGAAAATCATGCCGCACTAGGTACGACTACAAAGATTTGGCTCTAAGGTCTCATTTGTTTTCATTAAGATTAAGAATTATGAATCTAAATACATATCTGAATATTAAAATGTGCATTAAGATCTAGATGTCTGGATCTTAATCCTCTAACTTATAGGAGTATGATCATCAGACAGTGTGGATGCACGCTGCTGTAAGGGTGTCATTGGTAAAAAAAAAAAAAAAAAAAAAAAAAAAAACGTGACGGAATATATCTGTAGATAATTATTAAAAATTATTACAAAACAGGTAAATTTACTTGGATGACAGTACATAACGTACCAAACATTGGTTATTCTAGCCTAGCGGTCAAGCTTGTTTGTAACCTGACGAAAGGGTATGGGTTCAAATCCTCCATACAGCATTCAAGAATTTTCTTTTCGACAATATCTAAATAAAACCTCAAAATGACACCAATCCCGACATTATTCATTGAGATCATTTCAAAGATATTCCTTCAAGTTTTTGCTACGTAAGATCAGGGGAGGAGTTGGAGTGTAGTTTACCTATTCTGCCGAACAGTGTAGTTTTGGTCCAAATTATGTATTTGTCTTAAAAAATCCATTAAGTCTGTACAAATTAACAATTTAAAACTCAGTAACTTAAGAAATTCAATCTTTTCATTAACTTTCTTTTTTCAACAAATGGATACACCAAAATTGTAGTGGGTGTATTGAAATTTTTTAAATCAAGCTACGCGATATTCTCTCGGCGCATGATAGTGGTGAAACTTGTCTGATCTTATCAAATTTGTCGCCCGTCATTAAAGATGGTATATCAAAATAGTGCAACTAGACAAAGCTGAAATTAATAGGGAAATTGAGAACTGGAAAGCAGCAATGATCTTATGTTTTATTGGTGAATCCCCTACGATTACTGCAACAGCCAAATTCATTGGGAGCCAAAAGAATTTTGCTAATAAGCCTAAAATCTATTATCACAATGATAGGTACTTTGTACTCAAATTCCATAGTATTGGTTACCGGACCCATATGATTAATAATAAGGCAGTTATCGTTAAAGCATATATTGCTGATTTTAGCTTCAAGGATGAAGTTCCGAAACTAATGTCATTATGGTTAATGGTGAAGCTCCCCAACCTGTCCCTGCATTGCTGGGGAATGAATTCGTTGAGCAGAGTTGCTAGTGGGCTTTGGCACCCTCGTATGTGTTGATGAGTGCACTAGTAACACGGAGAGGATTTCATGTTCAAGTGTACCATACATCACAATTTGTACCCCTATTTATACTATTACATAGAGAGTGGTTTGAAAGTTGAGCATTAACCATAAAGATTGTGAGGAAGATCATTGATGTGTGGAAGATTATGGAGAGAGTTATTAATATAATTGTGAGAATTTTCTTTTGGTAAATATAATTGTGAGAATTTTCTTTTGGTAAATATAATTGTGAGAATTACAAGTTAAAGACTTCACAAGTAATAACTCACTCCGCTCCATAATAGGCATCTTTTTTTTTTTTTTTTTTTAGGTTCAAAATAAGTGTCGTCTTACATAATCAAGAAGGTATTGATTTTTTTTTTCTTTTTTCAAATTTATCCCTATTTAAATAAGTGAGTTTTATGTAATGAAGAAACTCTATTAAATAGGTAACACTCCATTAATGGTAAGTTAGTCAATTTTTTTTAATAGTTGGTATTTTCTTAAGGGGTGTGTTAAAGCCCAAAATGACGCTTATTATAGACTGGAGTACTAATATTTACAACATAAAATAGACTTTCGACCCCTCCCCCCCCCCCCCCATCCCAACCAAAAAAAAAAAAAAAAAAAACGTTACTCCTTCGATTCAAATAAGTGACCATTTAGCCTTTTTATTTTGGTTCAAACTAAGTGTCACTTACATTATCAAGAAGGAATTAATTATTTTCTTCCAAATTTACCTTTGTTTAGATAGGTGAAACTTTTATGTAATTAGATACTAATGTAATCAAAGTATCCATTTTTTCAGTGTCTTTTAGAATTATACCATTTTTTTTTTCCTGATAGTTAGGGGTGTTCATGGTCCGGTTTGACTCGGTTTTTGGTTAAAATCAAAACAAATCAATCAAGTCAGTTTTTTTTTAAAAAATATTCAAACCGAACCAAACCATTATAGTATAAATTTTATCGGTTTGGTTTGGTTTTTGCGGGTTTTAAGAATGTATTTATAATGCGAAACAATTGATACAAGTGAGGTACGTACAAAAAATTCATATTATAATGAAGTTCCAACGCCTAAGAAAAATTGATATACGCTTGAGACAATATGCAAAACATCTTTGAACTGAGAGACGAAATCTGAGAGGAAATAATTGACCTCTTGAAGCTACCAATGTATTTACTGTGTGGGAATCTCTTGGTTAGAAGTATCAAATCAAGTCTTTTGACTGAAGTGAATAATGTATTATTCATAATTGAAAGTTGATATTAACAATTGGAAAACTAAGAAAAATTTGAATTTGAGATGAAAAAACTAAATGAGGGAAAATTTCACTTTTACCTTCAGCACTTTTTATAGTATATTACCTTAAACATAAATGGGTTAGGGGAATCAATGGGCTAGACTTTCTTCTCTAATTATTTGAGTACTAGTTGCATGAGGCTCGGGCTTAATCATGATACAAAAATAGTAAAATTTAATTTAGAAAATATGACTTATGTCACATTTTTCTATTGCATAATTAAGTTAATCTAGTGAAGTGTTAATCATATTTTGTTGTTAAGTCTTCATAATTATTAAAGTTTCTTAATCATATAATTGAATAAATTTTAAAGAACAAACCATTTATGATCGAGGAAGGAAGTTTTGGAAGGAGAGTTAGAAAATACAAAGAAACACAAGATTCAATATTCATAAGAAGCAAAACTTTGGAGGTTTAAAACGAATAAACTGTGTGTTCGATATGGAGGAAACCATCTTTTGAAAAATATTTTTCAATTTTCTTATGTTTTGTTGGTCAAGTTAAACATTTTCTTTAGAAAAATAAATTCCTTAAAATAAGAAAAATAATTCTCTAGTGGAGGTAAGAAATTCAAGTTCCACAAGTGGCATTCCACATTCATTGTGTCCTTTCAGCCCTCCAATACACTTCATCTTCATTCCCATCCATAGCTCCCATCCCCACCACTCACCACTCACCACCCCACCACCCTCACACCCATCTTCCATAGTACTTGTCTAAATTATATACAAATGATTATAGGATAATATTTTTTGCTTACGTATCAAATACAAGAAAATAGCTAAAAGCACACTTATTTTCCTGGAAAATATTTTTAAAATAATAATTTTTCGTGATTGTGAATGAAACTGTGATTCCAAAGTTGCATAATTTTATCAAAATGTATAATAACAAATAATGTACTTCCTTCATTTTATTTACTTCGCCCTTGTTGACATGACACTTCCCTTAGGAAGCTATTTATTAGGGGTTTATTTTATTAAATTATCCTTATTAATTATGCTTTGAAAACAGAAGTTCAATTATTATTACTCTATAGAGTTACTTATGAAAAGGATAATATTCAAAGAAAACAATGAATTTGTCTTGATTTGCTAAAATGGACAAGTAAAAAGGAAGATCTACTTTTTATATAAAAGCCAAGTAAAATGAAACGGATGGAGTAAAAGGTACACTCTCGATACTTTTTTACTTGTCTCTTGTTGACTTTGCACTTCCCTTAACAAATTATTTATTAGGAGTAAAATATACTAAATTACCCTTATTTATTATGCTTCGAAAATTTAACTTTGACTACTAATACTTTATGTAGTTACTTAATGATAAGAGTAATATAGGAAGAAATTAATAAATCTTTCGTGATTTACTAAAATAAATAAGTAAAAAGAAAAATTCATTTTTAGTATAAGAAAAATGTAAAAAGAAACGGAAAGAGTAATCTAATAAGGGACAAGAAAATCCACAAAAAATTACTATATATAGTGCCAATATAGTCAAATAATAAAGGCGCATGACTACTAATACTTTATGAAGTTACTTAATGATAAAAGTACTATAGAAAGAAATTAATAGATCTTTTGTAATTTACTAAAATAAATAAGTAAAAAGAAAAATTCATTTTTAGTATAAGAAATAAGTAAAAGGAGACGGAAAGAGTAATCTAATACTCTCTCCGGATTTAAAAAAGTGTCCACTTAGCCTTTTTTTTTTGGTAAAAAAAAAGTATCAACTTATTAAATTAAGAAACAATTAACCTTTTCTTTTCAGATTTGCCCCTATTAAGTGTTACGTGATCAAATCCCAATGCCTATTTAATTAAGGGTAATTTAGTCAATTTACACATTTTTTTTCTTGGAGTGAGTAGTTTTCTTAAAGAGTGTCTGAAATAAAATTAAGTTCTTTTTTTTTTTTATCACGAGGGAGTAAGGGATAAGAAGAAATCCACAAAAAAAATACTATATATAATGTCAATATAGTCAAATAACAAAGGCCTAGGAGGAAACAGTCATAAGAAAATTAATGAGGTAAAAAATGTATGGAAAAAGCCATAGCCACGTGTCACAATCTCATTGGATCAAAGAGTATGTGGGGACTACAAAATTTCATATCCACATGCAAAAAGTTAATTTGAGGGATGATGTATTACCAAAATAGGTTTGGAAGTGTCTTGATTTATCGAAAATCTACTTTGGCATATATTCAATAAATATTAAATATAAGGGCAAAATTGAAAGTACAAACCATTTGGTAAGCAACTCCCCAACGAAAAAGCTGAGAACTAATTAAGGCCTACAAAACCCATTACATTGTCACTTATTATATATAGTAATATAATAACGTATATTATATTGAACTTGGAATGCCCTAAATTATGAAGAAGATAGATAAAATTTAATTAATATATATAACAACAACAAAACAGAGTTGAAACTCATAATGTGAGATGCAGGGAGAGTAAAGTACGCGTAAGAGCCTTACCCTTATCGGAAGATAGGAAGGCTGTTTACGAAAAGACATCAAAAAGAGAAAATATATATATATATATATATATATATGTGTGTGTGTTAATCAATTTGGTTCGAATTTTTTTGTGTGTAACATCAAACCAAACTAAATATTATCGATTTTTTAAAATTTAAAACCAAATCAAATTACCGATTTTCGGTTTGTTAAGTCAATTTGACTCAATTTACCGATTTAGATTTATTTTCCGGTCCCATTTGAACACCCCGGTCGTGCCTATAACCTATTTGGAGCTTTTTCGAACCTCCATTGCTTTTGTTTTTTTGCCTCCATTGTTAGCTACCAATAAACTCGCTCCCACCCTATAGAACGAAACCCCAAATCTCTGACTTTAACGAGGCAGAAGGGTATTGTCCTAAGTTATAGGGTGATGGAGGAAAAGAAGCAGCCAGCAGCATCTAAGATACAGATATACCCCACCTCCACTGGTCAAATTTCTCCCTTCTGGAAAGGTTTCTTTTTACCCTCTCTCTCTCTTCTCTCGATTGGGTTAGTGTTATTTGGATTACCCTTTTGCTTAATTTGTACCATTTTCTTTTTAATGTGACAGACAAGTACGAAAGAGATGCAAAGAAGTACTGGGATATCTTTTACAAGCGCCATCAAGACAAAGTCAGTTTCTTATAAACACCCTTTCATCTCGATTTGCTTCTGTGACTAACATATCCACTTTCCATTTTATTTTGCCTACTCTTCACTTGCTTTGCTCAGTGTCAACTGATGCTGTTTTGTTTCTTTTTGTGTTGTGTTTTTCCTTGTGGATTCGAAATTCGACTCAGTTCTTTAAAGACAGGCATTACTTGGACAAGGAATGGGGTCAATACTTCTCTGTGAGTGAACAACACAATCGATATTTATGTTGTTTTGTTCTAAAAAAAGTGTTTAGTTAATGGTACATTGAATAATGATATGTTCCTGTACTTACTCTTCGCAGGGGACTGACGGGAAAAAAGTCATTCTTGAGGTAATTCAAGTTTGTCATGCTCTTGTTCTTTTTATCCTTCGTTGAAAAATTATGCAATGTCAATAGAGCAAAAATAAGGGTCTTTTTATTTTAATATATATATATATATAAGTTGTTGAATGCCCTTTGGCATAAGATTTTTTGTGGAGTCCCCTTATTTGAATTTCTAGCTCCGCCACTGTTCTGAGCCCATCTTTGTAGGAGGTGTAACTACTGATTATCTCAGAATTTCTTTCAGCACAATTTTGTGACAGTATGTTTCTCTTGTTAATATTTTTTTACATCTATGTACTTGCCTGTCTATTTTCATCATGTAGTGAGTATGTCACGTATTTTCTTAAGAGCTCAATTCGCTACTGTCATAGGACTTTGGTGCGATTATGGTCCATCAAGAGAATTATAGTTTTCTTATTGCCTTCTTCCAGCAATCAAATGGGTGCTGTTGAAAGTGCTCATTAACTTTTTCAAGCTGTAATTTTCCTTGCTTGTTATGCGGATCACAATCTGACACATATTGAAGTTATATTAATTGTTAAAGGAATTGGTTCTATTGTTCTCTTGTTACACTTTCACTGATGGAATAATGCTGATTACAGGTTGGGTGCGGGGCTGGAAATACCATATTTCCTTTGCTTGCTACAATACCAAATATATTTGTCCATGCCTGCGATTTTTCACCTCGAGCTGTGAACTTAGTTAAGGTATGTTCGTGGCACTGGCAGAAAGTATTTTCCCTTTATTTGTTTAAATGTGATCTGAAATGAGGGGAGATTGAGAATTTTCAGCTCGCTGGGGTGCCTATTTCATAAAAGCTGTAGCAAAGATACTTCTAAAGAGTCATCGACGAAATTTGGTTCATCTTGTTGCTTGTGTTGGATAATTTTTTTTTTTTTTGCGAGCGGGAGCTTAGGGCACCGGGCTGCCCTTCTATATATTTGCTTCAATAATATTTATCATATGAGATTTCTTAAATTTCCTTCTTTTTAAAAATGATTCACATTGCTATGTCATATTGTTTGTACAACCAAGGGTCATTAGGATGCCTTAGAGTCATTGATATGTGGGTCTTATAAGCCTATGCTGCATTTCTTTCATTTTTGATGCTATCACTGCATCAGAACATTTCTGTAACACTTGCTAGAAGCATATAACTATCTTTTTTCATAAAGGCAAAAGATAATATATCAAATAAAGTTTTCCTTGGAACATCTGATTGGATTCTGTTAAGAATATGTAAATATGACAAGGGTGTATACCATGTAAATATGGAAAGATCTACAATTCCTATTAGTAATTAGGAAGATATG
This sequence comes from Lycium ferocissimum, assembly GCF_029784015.1. Taxonomy (NCBI): domain Eukaryota; kingdom Viridiplantae; phylum Streptophyta; class Magnoliopsida; order Solanales; family Solanaceae; genus Lycium; species Lycium ferocissimum. The sequence continues at coordinate 9,283,448 of NC_081350.1, forward strand.
CCAAGAGTGGGTTTCTGTTTAGGATGTGATGCCAAAGTGAAAATACAGACACCAATAAGTGCTAAAGTTTATTGTATTTATTGCAGTCGCACAAGGATTTTGATGATGCTAGGGTGAACGCATTTGTCTGTGATCCAACAGTGGATGACCTGATCCCACATATTTCTCCTTCATCAGTGGATGTTGTTACCATGGTACTCAACCAAAGTTTTCTTCTATAATTTGTGGGCTATGCCATTTGCATTGACAAACTGCATAATAAATCATGTTGACCTGTAATCTCATTTGCATAAAGCATGCCTTGTTCTTGAATGTTTGTTTTTGTTCCAAATTTAGTTAGACTGTGCAGCATATTTTTTGAAACTGAGACTCTGCAGCATATTTTTACTTGAACAAATAAGCTGACTTGTTAAGCAGATATTTGTTCTATCTGCAGTATCCCCTGAGAAGATGCCTCTGATGTTACAAAACATCAGAAAAGTTCTGAAGGTCAGATACAGGTTCTTAATTTCGTTGGTTGCACTGTTTGATTTCATTATTCTGACTCTTATACCTTTTTTGGTTCCCAGAAAGATGGCTGTGTCTTATTTCGTGACTATGCAACTGGTGACCTTGCTCAGGTTTAAACTTCACCATATAGTATCCTATCTATTTCTTCACCATATTGCATGAACTTGTTATTTTTGTAATAGACTTAGTGAAAATATAGCATATTTGGGAATGATGTATACTTAAGCTAAGGTTTGTATTACCAGGAAAGGCTTACCTCCAAAGAACAAAAGATCAGTGATAACTTCTATGTCCGGGGTGATGGGACTGTAAGTTCTACTGTTACAAATTGATATTTCTCATAAAATGAGACTTATATTGTTGATGAGCATCTTATAGCAGCTTATTTCTGTCAACAGCGGGCTTTCTACTTTTCTGATGAGTTTTTAGTGAATCTCTTCAATGAAAATGGTTTCGATGCTGAGGAGCACATCTTGTGTTTCAAGCAAGTGGAAAATCGGTCAAGGGAGTTGGTGATGAATAGGTATAGATCAATACTTTTTATTTGTTACTTCCTCCATTCTGTCGTACGTGACCGTATTTGATTGGATACAGAATTAGATGTTAGTTTGACTTACATATACATTAGTGATATTGAAAGAGAATATCAAATTGTTGAAAAGTTATAGTTTGAATTACAAAATATCACTTCAAAGTTTAGAACTTGAATAGGTTAACTAGTTTGAAATTTTGAAAGTTGTGGCAGTTGTATAAAATTGAGATGATGTCAAACATTTTTAATGTCTCAAAATGGAAAGATTGTCATATAAATTGATACAAAAAATATCGCATCGATGTCTAAATTTTAATATATAAATGAATTTGAACGGTTATAACACTAGCAATGTTATATGAGAGAATGTTGCGCCGCAAAAGTATAACACATCTACAAGAGTGTCGCTAAAATGCAGATGCTAATATGGATGTGCGGTCATACAAGAATAGACAACATTAAAAATTACTTCCTCCGTTCCAATTTATGTGATATAGTTTGACTAGACACGGAGTTTAAGAAAGAAATGAAGACTAGACACGGAGTTTAAGAAAGAAATGAAGAAACTTTTGAAACTTGTGGTCTAAAACAAGCCATATATATTTGTGTGGCTGCAAATCATGTCGAGTAAAAGGGGAAGTTTCAAGTTAATTATTTCTAAATATAGAATTGTATTATTCTTTTTGGGACAGACTAAAAAGGAAAGTGTATAAATTAGGACAGAGGGAGTACCACATTCTTTAGAAGGTGCAAGTAACACACATTGAGGATAAAATTACAGAAGGCTGCTGGAGATGATTTGGTCATTGTCTTGCGTTGACCTATAGGTGCACTGGTCCATAGGTGTGAAACCATGGTTAGTAAAGGTGTTAAAAAGGGGATGAGATAGACGTGAAAGAGTTGGTTTTTTGTTATGTGATAGAAAAACTCACGTGTTGGATGATTTTCTATTCCTTGGAGCCAAAGAATGCTCAATTACTTAGAGCCAAAGGATCCTTGGAGCCATAGGATGCATTGCGTGGAGCCAAAGAATGCTAAGATGTGGAGGAGAATTGAAGAGCTCATGTAGCACACTTGGAGCCCAAGTCATTTTATGCCTATAAAATGAGAGGCAATTCTTCTTTGTTTAGCATCCCAAAAAATTCATAAATCCTTTGTAGTGAGTAGAGAGTTGAGAGAGCAATTCTCTTAGATGTAATTGGGATCTCTCCTCTTTCTTTGTTAATAATATAAAGGCAACTGTTCTTTGGTGGACGTAGGATCATTTTGATGCGAACCACGTTAAATCTTGTGTTCTTTCTTTTACGTTTCCGCTAACAAGATGTAACATCACATGGAAGACAGTTGTCTTGATAGACGTATAATCTCTTAGAATCCATGCAAACTTTGCAAAAGATAAGACACAATGGAAGAAAAAAGATTTATATAGGAGATACCAATTAATTGAGAATATTTCTTAGACATTATTAAGGATCATAGGCCTAACTCAACCCCGAAAGCCAGTTTAAAGGCTGCTGTAGATGATTTGGTCATTGTCTTGCGTTGACTTCTAGGTGCACTGGTCCATAGATGTGAAACCATGGTTATTAAAGGTGTTAAAAAGGGGATGAGATAGACGTAACATCACATAGAAGACAATTGTCTTGAAGGACGTATCATCTCTTAGAATCTATGCAAACTTAGCAAAGATAACACACAATGGAAGAAAAAAGACTTATATAGGAGATACCAATTAATTGATATAAAGGATATCAACCCCAAAAGCTAGCTAAAAGGGTGAGGATTGCCCAAGACCATATAAAGAGATCAGTTTCTCCTCATCCCACGGGTGCGGGACTTACACCCCCGTCATGCCCAAGGCTAGACATCTAGAGCGTGGACAATTTAATATGGGGGTCCAACATGTGTAAACCATGAATGTGGATGGGCCTGACTCTGATATCATGTTATGGACCTTGGGTTGGCCTAACTCAACCCTAAAAGCTAGCTCAAGAGGTGAGGATCGCCGAAGACCATATAAAGAGACCAATTTCTCCTCATCCCACCGATGTGGGACTCGGTGGGACTCAACAAACATGTTAGTATGTTTTATATTAGGTCATAGGCTTTTTAGGAGTCTTTTAGCACTATTGGATATTTTTATACTAGTAGAAGTGGAATTAGTCGAGGTGCGCGCAAGTTGGCCAGGACACCAAGTTGTATAGTGTTGGCCTGTAATGAATTTAAATGGAGAAATATAGTCTGTGAGGATTCATAGAGCCGACCCAACTAGTTTGGGACTGAAGCATACTAGCATAGTTGTTTGTTATTAATGAATTTGAAAGTTTGAATATTATGAAAGTCGTAGAAAAATAAGATGGTGTCAAATTTTCTGCAACATCCCAAAATAACAAGAATGTCAATTGAACTGAGGAAGTGTTGTCTATATACTCAGGTAGATTTGTATGCTTTTATTATACCTGTGGTGTTTTCTGTTTATGAGCTCTAGGTAGACTGGCCATGCAAATATTGGACATTTGAGAGTTTTTCATCTTATTGCTTAGCTTTTATGTAACAATGGTTCCACATTTGGTTTGACGTTCTGAGAACTTCAGTTTCCCATTTGAATTAACATCAGCATAAGTACTGGAAGTAACACTTATAGCAAGCTGAATATCTTATTATATTTGCACGTTTGGCTTGATTAGTATCCTAATGTTATACTTTATCCTACGTAAAGTTTCTTTGATCATTATCTACCCAATTGCAAACCGCACGCCAGTTGGCCCTTAGAGATTCCTTGGTTAAAAGAAAGTTTCTTCGGCTATGGCATATTATGTTGGACAGAACCTTTGATTCTCTTAAATGGTGAAAGATATGTAAAATAGTTGACTAGGTTGTGCCTTGTCAGGGCACTTGTTGATGGCTAATACTTGATCATCTTGAGCTACATAAATTGTGGAGGTTCTCTTCCTAACTTATTGAAAGTGATGGTTCTCTTCCTGGGTATGGCCTCATTTAAACCTAAATCAATTTCTTAACCAAGTTAAAATGGATTCATAATGTGAAGGAACAAGCTTGAAGAATCCTTATTTAGATCGGTCAATCCCTAACTTTGCTGGACATGTAAATGTTGGAGTCCTACATCGGCCAAGGGATGAGGGATTTGGTCTCCTCATATGGCTTGGTCAATCCTCACCTCTTGAGCTAGCTTTTGGGGTTGAGTTAGTCTCAAGATCCATTTCTTGATAGTAAAGAAATCTCTAAGCCGTGTATTGGCCCTTATAGCAATCCATAGTTATCCTTTGTTCCACCCTTCTCTACCTGCCCAGTAGCCATTGTTCAACTCTTGCTTATTCAAGTAAATTGCTTTTTCCTTTGTGTTCAATTTCTCCAATTGAGGTTTATTCCAATTTCAAAGATTTCAGACTTCTTCCGAGGGTTTTCCTTTTCCCCTCCGACCTTCGTCTCAAGTATTTTGGATTTTTCCCCATGAGCTGAGAGGCAACACGTAGGGGAACTGTGGAGGTCTTCCTTATAATGGGAACTTGATATTGCACAAAGGCAACATGGCTCTTTCAGTGCTTAAATTTATTGGGTTTGTGGCGTTGGTTCAACTCCTACCGTGGTAGGATATTGAAATACTTTAACAGATCAGAGGTTTGTCGCTGAAGTTGTAGAAAAATTACTCTAGCGTTTTGGAATAGACAAGGAAAGGGTGTTTGCACGAAGAAGCAAAGACATCTGTGATTTGGACAATAGTTTGGACAAGACCAAATTTCCCTGGACAGGGTGCATAATGCACTTAAAGGGTTCATGAGAAAGCATATGATCCAAACTCATGGGAGCTGACAGAAAAAGAGTTAATTGGTGTTGCTCTGAATTTTACGAAGTAGGTCATAAGATAGACGAGGAGTAATATCTAGTTATTTACATGCATTATACTCGCAGCTGAATTTGATCTTCTTTTGAACACACTAGAAACTAACTTTTCTTACTACGATTATTATTAATTAGGCAATTAGAATGCAAAAGCTGGAAAACCAAAATATTGAACAAAGTGCTTATCACTCAAACTCGGGTCTGGGTGATGTAGAGGTGACAGATTGGAGAACAAATGCACTAACAGGTGATTCAAAATTCCTAAAACTGTTATTTGTTGGAGCCTAACTTCATTAGGCCACACACTATTAAGGATCTTAAGGATCATTACTAATGCTATCTTGTACTATTGGGGTTTCCCTCTAACATCTCATAGACAGTTTTTGATGTATTTTTGGTTTATTAGATAAAGACATACTTTAGTGCTGTGGTTTCAGGCGCTGGGTTCAAGCTGTATTCCGCGTTTGTAGTGGAATATCTGGAGGGAAAACTGAAAGCAAGGTGAAATTCCTTGGTAAGAATAATGATCAGCCTGAAATACAAAAAATTATCCTTGAAGACTCTGCAAATGAGACAGAAGTTGACATCTCCGAGGGGATGGCTCTTGAAATGTTTGGTATTTCATCTCCTACAGAGGAGGTACGAATTTTCATTCACAAGAAGTAGAAATTGTTAGGATAATAACAGAGTTAATATTTCCAGAAGGCAACTTGACTAGCATTTATGGTTTTATACATAAGCACTTACATTATAGTTGAGCAATCTTACCTATGTTATACATGTAGTACTCATTCATTGATCCAGGTGTGGCATGTACATCCTTTTTAGTATCAAATGAAATAATGTTCACGTTGTATCTCATCATATTTACTTTTGGGCCTGATCCGAGTTTATAAATCCAGGTTCCTGATTAAATAGTAATTTCCGTATATTCAAAGATTGATACTTCTAGTCAAGTTGAACCAAGGACAGCAGTTGTCAATTTGCCTCCATAATGGGTAGTATATTCTAATATGAACCAGGTGGTTAGTCGTAATTGATTCAGAAATATAAAGTTGGGGTCACTCGGATCCCCCATAAAAGCTTGTATAAAGTAACTTCTAAATGTTTCAAAATTTTGTCCGCCAATCACTGACTTAAATACTTCTTTGTCAACAAGATTCTTGATGTCACTGCCAGAGACTATTCTTTCGAGATAAAGGTCCTCTCAAAAGAGTATCAGCATACCTGCAAATCAACTGGATTAATGTTATGGGAATCGGCTCGGCTTATGGCTTCCGTGCTTGCTGCTGACCAGACCATTGTTTCAGGGAGAAGTGTTTTAGAGCTGGGTTGTGGATGTGCTGGCATTTGCTCCATGGTTGCTGCTACATCTGCTAACCTTGTGGTTGCCACTGACGGAGACACAAAAGCACTTGATCTATTAAACCAGAATCTCGCTTTGAATCTCCAACCACCAACTCTAATAACAAAAAAGCTTGAGTGGGGAAATAGAGATGATGTAGAGTCCATCAAGAGGCTAAATGACAGAGGTTTCGATGTCATAATAGGCACAGATGTTACTTATGTTGCTGAGGCAATCTCTCCTTTGTTTGCGACTGCAAAAGAGCTGATACGATCTGGCAGTGGCGATAAGGAGGATAGTACACCAGCTCTAATCCTTTGTCATGTCTTTCGCAGAGTTGATGAACCATCTATACTTTCAGCAGCGTCTGAATTTGGTTTCAGGTTGGTGGATAGGTGGCCTAATGCACTAACCTCAACTACCACATTTCAGAACATAATCCAAAGTTGGTTCTTCGAAAGCAGACTTGAAACTTGTGTTCCCACCACTGCACTGAATATCCTCTATTTCCACAAGTTGTAGGTTTAAATCTTGGAGGAATTTTGTTATCTTCATCCAGGGAAAGGGGAAATGGCAGGTTATGAGTTCTTCGGTTCTGGTTCTTGGAGCTGCCTAGCATTCTTGCCACTCATAGTATTTAACCCTTCAAGGCTTCAAGTATTGAAACTGTGCTTCGTGTTGGCGCCTTCCTATATATGCAAATTGATTTGAATATAGCTAAATATGCTATTATTGTCGTTTGGAAGTTGAAGTTCTTATAGAAACCATTCTACTCTTCGGATGCATGCTTTCCCTTGTCCCAGAATTTTACAAGATTCAGGAAGTTTTAGTTGTCCAAAATGAGCCTTGTATACCTAATAGTGGTGAGTTATATGAGACTCTGAGCCTTGTATACCTAATAGTGGTGAGTTATATGAGACTCTTGAATGCATGTTTTCTCGTCTCGTATATTTGCCAAGATTCAGGAACCTTTTCATCGACCAAAATGAGCATTTATACTTTATATTGGTTTGTTATGATGCTGAAATATGGTGTACGGATCTTTTTTTTCCACAGGTATTAGCTGTTAGTACAGTTGCATGCTTGGCAAGAGCCCTTTTTTGTTGTTGTTATTATTGTTATTATTATTATTATTACTCTGTTTCAATTTATGTGAATCTAATTTCTTTTTAGTCCGTGCCAAAATGAATGACCTCTTTCCTAATTTGTACTCAATATTTATTTTGAACCATAAGTTTCAAAAGTCTTCACTCTTTCTTAAATGTCGTGTCCAATCAAATGAGTTCACATAAATTGAAACGGAGGGAGTATTACTTTTGGTTTTTCCTACTCAAATCTAAGAGTGGTATGGTCTAATATAGACGCGGCAAATTTTGTCTTTTTAAGAATATTTGCGATGAACAAATAAACACAGGTTTTTTTCCACGGAATAAATACAGAAGTTCTGGCTCAAGAATATGACATTGTGAGATCATAATTCATTTATGGGATCAAATCACGTCATGCATGAAGAGAAAAAGTTTAGGAAAATTTATTTCCCATAGCTACCTCTAAGAGGTATATTGATAATAACTACTATTTAATTTGTTTATATTTCGTAGCTATAGTGATTTTTTAATTTACATATCGTAGTTATATCAAATACATAAAGTTATTCCACTACATTAAGGTTTTCCCTCGCCTCTCTCTCCTTTCTCTCTCTTTTCATCCCAATACTCCTCTTTATCATCCTCTCTCTCCTTCGAAACCCTAGCCCCCAAATCAGAAAACCCTAATTTCCACTCACTCTCTTCTCTCTACCTCAATATTCACCAGGGCTAAGAAGAGAAAAACTAAAGCTTCCGAATTTACATAGCAAGAAGTAGAAGTACCACAAGACATTAAACAAGAACCTGATGTTGAATAAGAAGAATACGGAAATGATGTCGTAGAAGAAGAAATAGTACATGAAGAAGACGAAGAAAAACCAGATCCCGAAGACGAGAACCGTAAAGCGATGGCGGATCCGTCGAGTCACTGACAGAAATTCTTCCACCAGCGAGCAAATCTTTGAGGGATTGGATTTGAGGCTTGTATTCGTTTTTGAGGAGTGGAGACAATCTCAAATTGAGTAAATACACCTGCTCGTCATTCTCCTTCTTGTATCTTAGATCTAAGTATATTTAAGTGTATTCCATGGCTTCTTCTCCTTCTTGTATCTTAGATCTGAGTGTATTCGTCATTTTTAGGGTGTAAATATAAGTTTAATGTATTTGGCTGATTGTATTTTTGAGCAAACTAGATGGTTTGACTGTATGTGTTGTTTGAATGATCTATATACATATGTTTGTATACGATTTTTCCGAGTAAATATAGTGTATCTGAAATTTTATATCTGAATTTTTCTTATTTGTACACAAGTTTACCCGTCATTGTTTGATACACCTGAATACACTCTATAGCGGCGAAATACTAGCCAGCGACAGCTCAAACACATTAAAATATAGTCGAATACATTCAACCTTTGCGACATCTGGCGGCGACCTTGCTGATCGAAGCTCGAATACATTCAAATACAGCCAAAATAAAAGGATACATCAATATATAAATACGCTTGAATACACAGCTCCTTCGTGTATTTAAAAAACTGGAATACAGTCATTTTATTTAAAGAAATTAAGATTGCATATATTCAAATACATTCAAATACACGCGACATCAAATAAGGTTGGATATAACTGAACGGTGTATTCAAATACAATAAATTGCCCTAAACTAGCCACGAAATGTAAATATCATAAAATGTACTCCCTCCGTCCCAAAAAGATTGTCCTATTTTGACTTGGCACAATGTTTAAGAAATAAAGGAAGACTTTTAAAATGTGTGGTCCAAAACAAGCCTTAGATATTTGTGTGGCTGTAAATCATCTCATAAAGTTAAATTGTTTCTAATTATAGAAAGTGGACAATCTTTTAGGGACAAACTAAAAAGGAAAGGAGGACAATCTTTTTAGGACAGAGGGAGTAGCTACGGATTGTAAACACTCTTAAAAGGTAGTGGTTTATGTAAGTTGCCCAATTTTAGGACCTTGCTGATCGAAGCTCGAATACATTCAAATACAGCCAAAACAAAAGGATACATCAATATATAAATACGCTTGAATACACAACTCCTTCGTGTATTTAAATAAAATGGAATACAATCATTTTGAATAGACATGTATTCAAAGAAATTAAGATTGCATGTATTCAAATACATTCAAATGCACGCGACCTCAAATAAGGTTGGATACAATTGAATAGTGTATTCAAATACAGTCAAATACACTCAAATACAACGAATTTCCCTAAACTAGGTACAAAGAAGAGCTTGTTACCTGCATGGACAAGAAGACATCTAGTTCATCTATCCTATCATTACTTGGGACCCAAGCTGGTTTGGGTTCCTAAGTTCTGTAAGTAATTGGAAGAATGGTCTGGAGTGAGAAAGGAGCAGTCAACAAGGTGTTAGTGAATATGACTGCTCTGAGCGCAAAAAATTGAAGAAATGGTTAATCCTCTCTCACTCAAGGCTTTGAAGGTGGGAGTGTGTCGAGTGGTAACATGAAGAGATAATGCACTCTTTATGTGAACAAAAGTCGGGAAGACGCTCTCTCACGGTTTTGAATGTGCAAACCATCTTTGAAGGGTTGAATTGCAAGTGTACTAAGATGGGTCAGCTATAGGGATTTCAATATGGCTAATCTTATATTGTCAACAGATATATGCTTGGTCCCTATCAATGATATAAATGAAAAGGGCACAAATTCTGGAGGACGAGGTTCATATGATATCAACAGCAAATGACAACAAGTGGTGTGCTAAAGATAAGACAAGGGTAATCTGTGTGTGCTCTGTCTCTAGAACTCCTCACTATCTTTTTGGGAAAAGAAAGACAAGACTCGTGAAGATCTTTGTCAAGGCAGTCTTTGATGATAAGTGGTATTCATTAGGCTTATGCTAAATGAAGTTTGAGATCCTGTTCCTAAGGATTCATTGTGAGCTGGTTAGTACAAAAATAAAAATAAAAAATCAAGCTGAACTGTCTAAAGAGATGTGAGTACAAATCCTTCTGTCTCAATGATCGTGAAAAATACTTGAAAAGAGCTCAACTCTAAGGGTATGAAGAATTCCTCCTTGGACTTTTTAATAAAGTCCTCTGAAAAGGAACGAAGATCCAAAAGCAGAGGAGGACAGGGCGTAAGGCTGAGATAATAATTCAAGCAGAGGATAGCAAAGGAAGAAGGTACAACCAGGTGTCCAAAGAACACAAAAGAACCTAGTCCCTTCAGTTTATAGGACCTGAGTTCCTAAGCTATCACTTCAGCTCGATAAGGTTGCTCACTACTCAAGGCAAGCACGTTGAACATCAAAAGCTCCTCACAAAGATGACTTGAGAGGAGAGAAGAGAGGGATGTCCAGCTCATGGACAAAAGTTCTGAAAAAGGGATGACAAATAGGGAAAATTATCTTCTGTGTTTGCAAACTTGTAAACCATAAAAAGGCACCATACTCAAGTACAATCAAGGATTTGCACAAAGGTTTAGGAGAGACGATGTTAAAATCCTTGAAGTGTCAAGCAAATTCTTGTTGTACCCAAAGGATGGAAGACACTTGTCAGAAGATATCACAAGCCTATTGGATATCTTTGAAGTCCTTTGAACTAAATTTTGTATGAATTTAAAGAGCTCTCATGGAGAGGAGTTAAATATGCAATTAGTGATGTCATCTAAATCCTTGAAACGATGCTTGAAGCTACATAGATTGTGTCAGTGATGCTGTGGGTGTTCAAAATCATCAAATGGCTCCTCTATAAATAGCTTGTTGAGAAAAGATGTACAATGCCGAAGTGTTTTTTGGAGATATCTAACTCATTCTTATACCGTTACAGGCATGCTCACATGGCAATTCCACGACAACCTAACATTGGAGACATTACAATCTTTAGAGTTCTTGTCTAAGCTGTCCTCATAAAGGTCAAGGGATCAGGTCCGTATGACTCAGGTTAGTAGTCCTTTTAAGCATTTACATACCTTTTAATTTTGCCTAAGTGCCATGTCTTCAATAGTTCCCGCTTCTTGTAAGCCAAACGTCTCTTTGCTCTGAACCGATCAGGCTGTAAAAGTACTTTTTTGATCAAACCAATAGAAATCGATTCCTTCCTCCCATATAAGCCTTTTTACATTCATCTTTCCTCTCTCACATAATCTCTCAAACCCTTACACTTCATCTCTTCGCTCAAAATAAACCATGTCTAACCTTGAGTCCTCATTTTCTATTGGAACAGAAATCAACCCCACTCTCTCACCTCCCAAAGAACTCACTCTAACAGACCCACTATCATCCTCCCTTTCTCAAAAAGATCACATTTCCACCATCCAAAAACCTAATGTGCCTTCACCTAAACTAGCTGTTCCCGGTCCCTCTAAAACTCAAGAGAAACAAAAATCAAAAGACTTTATCTCTGAATCTACAAAATCCACTTTTTCTGACAACCCCGACACTGACATCAGTGCCAAAACCGTTACTACCTCCCAACTCTTTGGTCTTACAGAAGAAACAGTTGATAATGATGATGAAATAGAGGTGTCAAGTCGAAACAAAGGTCTTTGAAATCTATAGGCAAGCAGAGGTGATGCATGAGAATGAGGAAAGGGTTTTAGAAGTACAACCTCAAAAATTAGGAAATTCCAACCCCTTAACCAGTACAGAAGAAGTAAAAAGTTTCAAAAATATCGATACTGTGATTGGTAGTTGTGAGAAAGAGGTGAAGTTGTCTGTAAGGGATGTTATCTTAGATACCGAGGTTGAAATAGGAAGGGATGTGTCAGGTGATGCAGCAAATGGAAATGAGATAGTGGAAAAATCTAGTAAAAGTGCAGAAGATGTTGTAATCAATAAGGAGAGTGATATTGCTGAGAAAGAAGTGGTTGAAAAGGAATCTGAAAAAGTAAGCATGGAAACACAAGAGAAACCTGGAGAGATTGAGAAAAAGTTGGCAGAAAATGAGGTGGAACAGAGGAACAGTGGTGAAACAGAGTATATGGATAAGGGACTTGGTCCCGAGGAACACTGTTTGGACATTGTACCTCTGTCCTCCGTTGTTGTCCCTCTGGAAGGATGCTCAGGAAGGGAATTGTAGCGTGTCATATTTTTTTCGATTTGTATTTGCACTTGCCTCATTTAAAAAAGAAAGTGTCCCGGGGAAGTACGGTTGTCAATCGTACCGGAAAAAAGGAAAAAAATATACTTCTACGTAATGGTACACTAGATGAGCTTATTTTTTAGAGTCGCCACCTAATTTTTAGGAAATTAGGAAAAACCGAGTCGAAAAGGGTTCATTTAAAACAATTGTTTTATGATTATTTTAAAAGAAAGCCTAATCTACATAGAGTCTAGGTAAGGGTTACGGTGATCCCCGGGAAGGTGTAGGCACCCGGTATTAAGGATCCGCTCAATTGCGGTTTACCTACGGGTTCTAATAATATGTTTATATAGATATAAATTGGTTTGTGATAAAAATAGTTTCTGTTTAATATTTTCGCAAATAAATATTAGTCATTTATTTAAAAATAGTGCATTTCAAGAATCAAAAGTGGTAAAATTTTGCCCAAAATTGGGCGTTTGGGGTGTCGGACTAGAACACTTAGGCTAATACCTGAAGGCTCTTAGCCTACGTAGGACCCTACGTAAGTGCACCCCAAATAGTTTTGAAAATATATATATGCATATGTATTTTTAGTACAGAAAATAGTTTTTAACAAAAATAATTTTTAGGCATACTATTATAATTTATATATTAATAGTATACTATATAGTCCATTTTTATTCTATGTTTTGGTCAAGTTTTAGCCAAATTTTATTTTAATCTAAGTCTAAATAGTCACAATTAGTCTCACAAGTTTAGTCCAAATCAGTCCATACGTTCAAGTCCATATGTTTCGTAAATGTCTAAATCAGTCCCATAATTTTATGAAATCGGTCATTTTTAGTCCAAATCATATTAAGTCAATCTATTTGAAGTCATAAGTCTTATTAAAGTTTGTAAAATTGATTTTACATAGTTTTAGAAATCGGGTTTAGGCAACTTTAAATATGGGATAACCTTAAGGGTTCCAATTTATAGATAAATACACAAGTATATTTAAATGCATAAATAAATAAAGAGATAGGGATATTGGACTGACCAAGCCCAACAAGAATATGTTATGCCTTTGGGGAAATCCTCGGGTCCAAAACGCATGCTCCATTTTTGCTCCAAGTTGGGTTGACTCGATCTAGATACGTAGTGGGCCTCGTAGAAGCCCACCAACGGTTTTTGGGGGTCAAATTCAAAAGGGTATACAAGTACATTAGTATGCATTCAATAATTTAAACTAAGCACGGAATTTAGACTATAATTAATTATTACAAAGCCAAGAATAAATTACGACTCTTGGGCTAAGCCCAATAATTAAAAGACCAAATCTGAACGATTCAGTAGCCCAAAAGTAGGTATAAATCAACTGAAAATAGTTTCACAAGGCCAAGCCCATTTATTGGCCCAACACCAGTTTCATCTTTCAATTTTTCTAAGTGTAGAAGCATGGTATACACCGATGTACCACTGGTATACCACTGACATACTCCCTTAACCCCTTTAAAATTTTCTAAGTATAGAGATTGTGATATACATCAATGAATATACCACTTAAATACAATGCTTTTCTCTGAAATTTACTAAGTATAGGCAACTTAATATACCTGATATACCTCTCATATACCTAGGATATAGAGGGCAAAACAACCAAGAGGAGCATACCCTCTTATATCCACCTAAAACTCACATTATATCATGCATTTATACTCAGATTTGTACTCTCAAACTTAATAAAGCACAGCCAAATAAACACAACTTGGAATCAGATTAATGAGAAAAGATTCAGCAAGACCAAAGTTCACTGGACACAGTAGGTAAAATAAATGCTCTAATGCATAGTACATGTCAATTAGCATATATGAGGACCAGTTATAGCAATGTCACAATACAGTAAAGGCGTCCCAATGTAAGTCCTAAAGTATTCATGTCCCTCATTATGGGCCAAACAAGAAAAACAATAGACATATTTTCGCTTTAAAAAAAAAAAGCAAGTAGTGGCAAGAGATTATGCATAGGAACTCCAAAGTTTATAAAAAACTAGACCTTAGGATAGACATAGGTGTGAAAAAACCATTTAGCTTCAAAGTAGCATGATTCTAGGTTCATTTACATCCAGATTTTTCATAATTAGTCTCAGACAAGAAGATCGAATCACAAATTTAGTTTCATCCAAATTTCAGACATGATTAGGGTCATTTAAGGTTTAAGCTATTCTAATGAGTCAACTAGGTGAGTGCAGATCCATCAGAGTTCCTTTTTTAGCCTTATCTCTTACTTTAAAGCTTCTAATTCTTACTAAGCAGTTTCAGGGATCATAATCAAGTAGACAATGTCATATTTTACTTCTTCAAATACTTGACATAATACAAAGCTGATCAATGCAGTTAAGTCAACACAGAATAGTTAAATGAACATAAAGTTTCACACACAGTTTCAATTAGTCATTTGTTTTACAAGCAAAGGTAGTTACAAGCTTATCTTTCACCATTATACTAGCACGGTTCAGATTTTAAGAGAAGAGGGGTCTAGTTCAGAAATGTTTCAAGTGTCAAACAATCAAACAATAAAGTTCTTTGTATATAAGATGCAAGGAATGAGGATAGATAGGTTGCAGAAAATGCACAGGTGATCAACACAGCTATTAGTTAGTTTTAAACAGCTTTCAACAAGGTTCAAATGGCCAGCAGCCCATACCGTGGAGATTATCTTAGTCACCAGATTCATTTTAAGCTAAACAAAGTCAAATCGATCCCAAGCAAGTCATTTTTGATGATATTCTTTACTCAAACAAGTTACATGATCAAACAATAAGGTTCTGAGCCATTTTTAAACTAGTTTTGTCCCTTAAACAGGTGCAAAATATTAAGTGAGCAGTCTTGCAAGTTCAACAAGTGTTACAGGTTCAATCAAGGTCAATCAAAATCAACTATTAACCATTTTTTAGTCTCTAAGCTGCCTCAGTACAAGGCAGGTCAACAACTGAATTTCCAAGACATTTTGGCCTTGATTTATTCCCAGAATTAGCACAAAAGGAAACACATATGCAGTTAGAGTCTACAAAGGTCACACTTGGTACATGATAGTTGCCCTAGGTTCAGGATTTAGTCAAGCTTAGAGTGGATTGTTCTTGATATAGGTGATAAGCTAATGGACAAGAGTCAATATAGTAACACACTAAGCATAAAAAGGATAGAATTATCATGGAGAGTGATGCAAGCATGGTTCAAAGACCTTATCAGACAAGATATGAGAATAAGGTGCAGGTGAAAGGACCAATTAAAACACAAGTTGTAAGTTGTAAAGAAAGTCTTACTTTAACAATCTTCCCAGTTTTTAGAGAATTTCCATGTATGTTTGACAGTTTAAAATTCACAAGTAGGTGAAGCTGTACCATTTATTTCTCTTTTAAGCACTTTAACAGGACTCAGAGAAACATTCAAATGAGACTAGATAGTCAAAGAGGGACACAAAAGGGATTTCCTTACCATATCATTTATTAGACTTAGTGTAAACAAGAAGGAACAAAGGGAACCTAGCCTAAAGGATGAACAAAAGTTCAAACAATTCAACACTGAGAGTCAATGTCCTAGAACACCCTAGATTCAAGACTATAGAAAGTGCAGAGAGGTTCAGCACATTTTATGTTTTAAAAACCATTTTTCAGACTTAAACCAAGCCTCTGCAACCATATAGGACCAATACACAAAAGCAAACCTCAACAATCCTCAGTGAGATACACCATCAGGTTGTTTGTAAAGAAAAGACAAGTTCAACTTCACTTTTTGCACTAACCCTTTGTTATAAAAAGAAACTTAACTACTTTAAAAGCCTCAATCAAGTTAGACTCGACTTATTTAGGATTAACCATTTGGAATAAGCCTAGACAAATCACCATAAAGATTAGAATAAGCACATAGTTCACAGAATGGTGATGGAGTACTCAAAATAATAGCATAAATCTTCAGGTCAACACAGAATTCCATCATGCCAAGTTTTCAACTATCTATAACAAGGATATGGACACATATTTGTCCTGGGAAGATTACAAATGTAGGAGACACTAGCAGACAACCCCAAAAGGGGAAACAAGTAGGCTGAATTTCACCAAGAACCATCCAATAGACTAAGTGTAAGCTAAGCACATGTGACAGGACTAAAAACACTCAGAAATAGCAACTCTTCAAAGAAATAATAGCTAAATAGAGGAGTATCACTTCAACCTTCACTTTTTTTTGACCAAAAATAAGAGATTACAAGCAAGATACACACTCAACTCTACATCCATTTACTTGTTTAGCCTTATTACCCTATAATGAACCTTCCAAAGACTCTTTAAACCTCTTTTACACTAATGTATTCACCAAAACAAACTTAGAGATACTGAAAACAACAACATTGGACTACACTATTTATTTTCCTTGTTTTAAAATCTTTTATTATCAAAGCAGTGTTAAGCATGGCCATTAAACAACTTCCAAACACAGAACCAATTTCAAATAAGTTCCAGAAACTAAGAATATCAATGGAACAGTAAACACCAGTTGTACAACTCCATTTTTTTTTTTAGTTATTTTTAAACCTTATCATCAGCTAACAGCAACAATACAACAACATCCATATACATATAAGTTCATTCAACATTCAATAAGTAATTTTCATTAAATAAAAACAACTTCAAAAATAGAGTGAATAAGGTAAAAATGAGAATGTTACCTTTTGTTGGGGCAACCTAAGGATCAAAGGCTAGAGATTGGATCAACACCTCAAGCCAACAACCAAAAGAACCTTAAGCAACCTAGTCTTTTCTTTTTGTAATGTAGGTATCTTTAGAGTAGTGTAACCTTTATAGTATAGTATAATAATAATATATCAGTGGTATAATAGTAGTATAATAGTAATATTTTAGTAGTATTTTGATGATGTAGTATTTTGTAGGAAGGTAAAGACTTAGTAGGATTTTTGTGTTATGAATTTTTTTAGAATTTTTTTTTCCGGATCCCTCCAATGGTCATGAGACCTTCTATATATAGTATTAAGAATAGGGTTTAAGGACAAAAGAGGAAAAAATCCCTCCAACAGATTTCCCCCCCTTAAATCTTAAACCTTAACTTCAAACAAATTCGAAATTTAGCAAAGGACAAAGGAATTTTCAACAAAATTACCACAATTAGTACCATGACCAATCAGAAATGGTACACATCACACAATACAACAAAAATACAGCAAATTGTACCAAAAAATTCAAATGAAAATCTTGTAAAACTAAGAATTAACAGAATAGTACGCCTAGTCATCAAATAGGACAAATATCAATAAATTTTAACGGTAAAATCGCACAAGGATAGGATAGAAACCCTTAAACCGTACCCAAATCGGGAAATTCCCCCTGGGTGTTTGCTTCCATGTGATAGAGTGCACAAGATGGCTAAGGACTCGAGGTCCCGCCCATGGCAACTCTATCACAGCAAAGACCCGAGTAACTTCCACGAAAAATGAATCAATTGATCATAAAAAGTAAAATTCGAAGGAAAATAAACCTCTAAATCACGAGTACTCATGATTTAGAAACAAACCCCTCAAAAATTTGGAGAGAATGGTCGTGAAATAGCCATGGAGGTGGAACCCTAGTGGACGCCTCAAATCGCCAAAGAGAAGAAGGTAATGTCGAGCCGGTGAAAAATGATGTCGGGGGGGGGGGGGGGGGGTGAAAGTTTGTATTTTACAAACTTTCATCCCCTTTTTTTAAACAAATTCCCCCTTAAGCTTTTAAAAAAGTTAATTTAAACCCCCTCCCCCCCCCTCCCTCCCTCTTAATTTAAATCAACTAATAACTAAATAATATAAACAACATATAACTAAATAAAATAGTTATTTTAGGCTAATTTAAAATTTGACACTCGCAAATTTAGAAAATTAGCTTCAAAACGAGCCTAATATTGATATAGTTCCGGAGAATATTTAAAAATGTGAAAAATGCGGTCAAAATGATCCGTAATTCACACGTCATCTTAATTAACAATTTTTCCGACTTAGACGGAGCGGGATATGTATTTTCTTTTTGAATTATATTTATGAAAGTAAATAACTCGTAATTTCTTGTAATTGTCAATTTTTACAAAATAATAATTAAACGTCAATTTTTGCGATTTTCTCGGGATTTTTAAATTTTCAAACTTTTTAAGAGGCATTCTTACTCCGTCTTGGACTCGGAAAATTTGAAAATTGGAATACGCATTTTATGAGGTGAAAATTAGGTGTCAACAGGAATCTAGTGCTTCAAAATCATCTGGAAAAGGAAACATTACCAAAAGTAAACATATTGCCAAAAAGAAAGTGGTCTCACAGCCTAGTAAGAAACACTTCACTATCTAACTCAGAACTCAAACACAACCGGACTCCACTTCTAAGTCTGACAAGGAGAAGAGTCCAAAGAGTAGAAGAAGAGTCGTAAGGCTAAGAGACAAAGAAGTGGAGGTGAATGTGGTTGATAACCAGGGAAAGGAAGAAGAGAAAAAGCTCTAAAAAGAAGGTGAAATTGAGAAGTGAGAAAGATATGGCTGAATTGCACAAGTCTCAGAAAATCTCTAAATCTCCTAAGAAAAGGAAGGACGTTGAAATTGAGGAAACAAGTCCATCCAAAATGAAAAAGGTGGAAGTCAGGAAGGGACTGGTCATGGCTACGGATTTTCTGGCACTCAAGAAAAATAAAGAGATGTTGAGAATCAAGAATACGAAGGACAAAAGGTGCTACTTGGAAGAGTGTTTGATCTGAAATAGCGGACATCGGATTGAATGAATTCATGGAAATCTTAAAAGCTCCAACAATGGCACCATCTATTTGAAGGGCACACACTTGCTCTTGCTTATGAGAAAAGAGGTAAGCGATTTCTTTGCAAAATCTACAATACTGCTTGCCAACCCATACCTTAGTGTGCGGACGAGTTAAAAGGAGTCGATTTCACTTTGGATGAAACTCAGGTGGGCGAGATTCTAGGTGTTCCAACTGAGGGAATCAAAATCTTTGGGAAATGACAAAAATATCAAAGCCTCAGATGACTTCAAAATTTTCATAGTCAAGATTGGTGAGCAAATGGCCACTGACACTCTGTATAAGAATCAAATGAAGCCACAATATCAGCTTCCTTTTGAGTTGATCAACAAAGTGGTATTGCCCAGAGCTGAGAAAAGGTGCATTGCATCTAAGAGGGATCTGTTCTAGATGGAGATCTTGGATGAAGGACACTTAGTCAGTCTACCCTCCATTATGATTGAGTATATGATTAAAGTCGTAAATACAAAAGATGGAAAGCATGGTCTACACTGCATGGCTTTCTCACCAAAAGTTTTGATCAACTTTAGAAGTTGTTTGCTCGAAAATTTACTAAAGGAATAAGAAACGGATATTTCGTTGAGCACTAGAGGAATGTGGCATTGTACGAAAGAAAGGGGGAATAGGGGGAGCACCTACAATCTCAAGTCTCGTTGACGCAAATGAGAAAATATTTGACATAGAGAGGTTACGAGTTGAAAATGCACATTAAAGCGAGGAAAATGCTAAGTTGAAGGTTGGAGGACACAGTCTGAGAAGTGCAGCTACGGAAGAGGTTACCAAGTTAAGAGGTGAAAATAAAAATATACAACAGAAAGTTGAACGACTTCAAGAGCAAATCTTGGAAAATCGAGCTGAGATGCTAGAGGTGGACATGATGCTTAAAGCTCTTAACCACTATCAAACCTGCAAACCATGATCCCATCTCTCCTTATCCTTTTTGGTCACTTTGCCTACCACTGGTCCTAATTAAATAAAGTCTCTTTTAGATGCATGTCGATGACTATGGCAACTTTATTTTGTATATTTATGCTTCAATGTTGCTACATTTCAATGACAATTTCTATTTTGTGCATATGTTATCTCTTCATATTGTTAAGTTGTTTACGATTCTTGCGATCATTGAGTTGCCGGGTGATGCAGGAGTTAATCACTACGAACTAACCAGGCTTGTGCTATTCTCTTATCTTTTTTAATGATGCCAAAAGGGGGAAATAGGACAATATCAAATTGTCATATTGATGTGGAATATTGATACTCTATCATTTTATACTGCACTTGATGTTAACATGCCACATTCTTAGGGGGAAGTCCCAAATGCATAGTCTTGCGAGTTTGTGAAACGGGGATATAGTTAAATTGATGCACACTTGATGTTAATGCTCACGTCCTTAGGGGGAACATCAATTACAAGTTTGTCATCATCAAAAAGGGGGAAATTGATGAGTTATGATATGTCGTAGTTTTGATGATCTGACAAACACACCAAAGGACGAATCATTAAGTCGGAGTCTATTGCGACTATAGGGCCATGATGGGTACCCGGAGATGACTACCGAGCACCACTCATCATACTACTCTCATGCATAACCTGTACACACATAATCTCCAAGATAATACTTACTATAAATTGATCATAAATTACTCCGTAGAACATGTGCATTTATCCATACATCCTCACGGCAACAAAGATTGATATACAAAATATACAATGAGGGTCACATAACATCTATCACCCATACATAAGTATCTACGAGCCTCTAATTGAAACAATGGAGTCATGAAGACGGGACAGGACCCCCACAGCACGTAAGTATATATACAAAAGAATGATCAAAGTACACCTCGAGAAATATGGAAGTGCTCTGAAATGCAAGGCGATCCGACTCACAGGAATGCAGGTCGTTCACGTTTTGTGGGCATGAACACAACGTCCATGAAAGAAAAAGGAGATCAGTACGAATAATGTACCGAGTATGTAAGGCATGCATCATAACCTAATAAGAAAACAAGAGAATAAAGGATAAAGATAACACAACGATTGCTAAGGCGGAGTCATGCGTACGTTTATGCTAATAATTAACATCGTATCATATCATATATTCTTTAACGGGACGTGCAGCCCGATCCATTTATCCATGTATTCATCACATATCAATATATTATCGCGGAACGAATGGCCCGATCCATTTATCCATATATCCCGGTCCGGGACGATATTATAATATGCAGTAAATCGAGTGGTTATGCGTATATAACGCATAAATTTCCCATGTCCACATATACATATATATATATCATACACATATATATTATAGGTAGCATCATGAA
>NC_081350.1:9305112-9411386 GCF_029784015.1 Lycium ferocissimum
CACAAACATAGAAATATCCGCATTATGAAAACATCATTATCATCATCACTATCATAGGACATATCTCATAAGGGCTTTGAAGGATCCTTAACTTTCATCTTTAGGGATGCAAGAGGGTCATGGGAGTATAGGAAAGAAATTATAGTATAGAAGTCATGCCTTTGAAAGAAGGGGACTAGCCTTACATACCTTTACGTCTCCTTAACGATATCGACTAAGCGCTCTCCTTCCGAGCTCACAATTCTACATACAAAAGTGTTCGAACTAAAATCAGATAATCGGAAGTATACTTAAGCTCAAACTAAAGCGATTAAGGGCTAACGAAAATTGGGCAGCATTTCCTTTGTTTCGACAACTTTTCCCCATATAATAAAACAACTCCCAAACATCATAACAACACCCATAATATCATAATACGTAATTCTTTCAAGTTAGATATGATTCAACTTCCCAATTCATTTTCAAAATCCTCCATAACATAACTACAATGCAACATCATGTTCGTCATTCACATAATACTTCAACATCATTAGCGGCATTCACAACAAGGTTATACTCATATTACACAACGAATCATGAGTCAAGCTATCTTTCAACTCAACATACCACTAGTTACATACTTGAGCTCATATTCCATATTTCTTTCCTAATTCAAATTCTTCAACTACTCAACACTATCAATAACATGAAACAATTATGAAACTCACCTTTGATTATGTAAGAATGGTCTTTGGATGGAATTACTCCTCTTGAGAAAAACTCAACTTCAATACCCAAGAGATTCTTAGCTTTTATCAACCCTACGAAGCATCCACACCCTTGACTCTACCAACTTTTGATGTTTGTTCCTTGATTTTCCTCTTAGATATGTGTTAGTGTGAGATAGAGAGAGTTCTAGAGGTTTAAAGAAGGTTGGAGAAGTGGAAATGAGAAAAAAGAAGAAGGGTCGTTCATATATAGAAAATAAAATTCGAACCCGACCCGAAATATACGGTCTACTATACGGATCGTATAAATTATACGGTCCATATAATGGACCGTATGTTTCCTCCAGAACCTCATCCTCCTTTTGGAAGGGTTCTACGGTTAGGTATACGGGCCGTATAAATTATACGGTCCGTATATATGATCGTATAATCCACAAGTTTTCCGGCTTTGTTCTCGTTGTTTCGTTTGATCTCGAATCCTTATGGAGCCTTCTTGGCACTTGTTCAATACTTTCTTAACGATCTAACGAATCTTATGACTCATCCTCAAGGTCTCACTAAATATCCGTTAGCTCGATAGTTGTGAAATCTTCCCTAAAACAACTTATACTTGGCTTCCCTAAACGAACCTGGTTTCACCGAGTCATATAACTTTAACAATCTTATCACATGCACTTTAAGGTTGCCAAATACCCTTTTATAGTCGTGAGAGCTTCATGTTCGTCTTAAGCTTGCGTTAGTCTATCTACGACACCACGACATGAAATTTCCGAGGTGTAACAGTCCCTTGAGCACTATACGAAGCATGACAATTTGGTAAAGGCCGCATTGTTCAGCGAGAAACCTGAAGATACACGTATGTGTGCTAGGAACTACTAGCCCTTGGAAAGTTACCATCAATGGTCACATGTTTCTCACATGCTCTATACCTTGATCTCATATATATACAACATGTTGGGATTAGTTTGACCTAACACTTGCAAATCTGAAAATCATATTTCTCTCAAGTGGAGCCGCCACCCCTCTCAAGGTGCTCTCAAGAACAAAGCCTCAACAAGCCAAGGACGGATCACGGCGATGATGCTTTAATTCCTTAGGTTGTTGAGTCTTTGTTCTTTTGTTCTATAAATTGTAAACCTGCTCTTCTGTTTTAAGAAGCTGTTTGTAGGTGTTCTAAATTCTCAAAGTTGCTTCCACAAGCTCTTGAGTGGTACACTAGGCTAGAGTTAGTCTAGGTGTATTAGATTGAATTCTCAGAAGGTGTTTGTGGACTGTTCACCCACTTAACCTTTGAGTGGTACACTTGTCTAAGTATAGGCAAGGTGTATTAGTTTGCTTGGCTAGTGGCAGTCAAGAGTTGCTTACAATAGGGACATTGTAAGGGAGAGGAATTAAGAGTTTAATTCCTAGGTTGCAATAGGTTGTAATCTGAACATTGCTCAGTTTAGTGAAGTTGGAAATCCTACTGAGGTAGTTAGTGGTTTTTAATCCCTTGAGCTAGGAGTTTTTCACGTAAATATCTTGCCTTATTTACTTTCTGTCATTATCTGTGGAAACAGCTAAGGGACCAGATCCCTTAGATTGTTTTGGTGAACTTTCAGGTGGTGAACACTAAAAGGGTGAACTCATAGGTTCTATCAATATTATTTTTCAAAATCTTATAATCCGTGTTATCTATAATTTTTGTCGGTGAATAAAAGTAAAATTCTTTGCAAAATAGAATAAACTTAATTACAAAAAGAAAGAATAAAAAGAAAACAAACACAAAGAGAGTGAAGAAAAGTGCTAAGCTAATAAAGAGAGTATTTTCTTATTTCTTTGAGACGCTCTTATCATAACAAACCAAAGCATCATGCATGCATTGCCTTTCACCTACCTAATTAATTTTCTCTATTAAAAACAAGAATCTCACCCGTAAACACAACTACATCACACAAGGGCAGACTTTTCAGATCAAAGGGGAAGTGTGTTTAATTTCATTTTTTCTTTTAAGCTACATAGTTTCTGTTTATTTAAGAATTTCCTTTTAGAATTTGCTGAACTATAGTGATTCTTGGGAGCATGTTGGATAATGAAAACATCAGTTAAACATAGCTATCAGCTGAAGTTAATTTGTATGGTATCTTTTGCCTTTTGACTTTTATGCTTTTAATTTAGTATGTCTTTTGTTGTCATTCTTGTTTACTTTTGTTTTGTTCAGTTAAAAGGAGCGATATGATCTATATATTTCTCATTCCTTGTTTCTTACTCTTTGTTTTGAGCTGTCTATTTACTTGAAAAAGACTGTGACTTCATTAGTATAAATGATTTCATGAGCATTTGTAGGAAGAAGACAAACACTTTTCACTTTAGTATTTTGTTTTGATCTGCTGATGAAACTTTATTCTTGTGCCAAAATCGTTTGTTCCTTTCGTCCTATTATAATCTTTGTTGTTTTTTCTCCCAAATAGGAAACATGGAACTCATGCATCTTATGGAGAGGCTTAGGCCTATTGTGGGCTTAAACAACTGGGATTACTGTGTTTTGTGGAAGTTGAGTGAAGATCAAAGGTACATGATCTATGATCTCAATTAATTTAACTTTTCTTGCCCCCCTCCCATCTATAGGGGAATGCATGATCTAGAGTCCGTGGGTTTAGAACAATTGATTTTATTATATGTAGCCCCCCAATTATTTTGAAGTCATATCTAGTATTCAAAGGTACTGCTCTTGCTATTCATTTTAAATGCTTTATTTCATATGTACACATGGTACAAGCGAAACTTTTTTGGTCTAATTGAGCTCACAGAACCCCTCTAAATCCGCCTTTGTCTCTTTCTCAATCACAACAAACCAAAAGGAAAAAAAAAAAAAATAATAATAAAAAGAAAGAATTAAAGACCCTTTTGTAATGTTGATATGTGTGATGTAGGTTTCTTGAATGGATTTGTTGCTGCTGTGGTGGAGCTGAGAAAAATATGCATAGCTGTGAGCAGGAGATATTTTTCCCTGATTCTTCTACTTCACCTTGTAGAGATGTTATGATTCAGCATCCAAGAACAACTTCTTGTGATTTACTGGCTCAGGTTCCTTCTTCTCTGGCGCTAGACTGCGGGTAAGAAAAAATTCAGCTATGTGCGGATTCTAAGAAAGTGTCAGACCATATTGTGTTTATTGTACGCAACCTTACCTGACATTTCAGCAAGAGGCTATATCTCAATCCTCAAAAGAAAAAAAAAAGGTCCTCTTCAATCTAACTCTTCGCAATAAAATTGCAGAATTTATGCACGGGCCTTATTAGCCAATCAAGCAAAATGGATGAACTTTGTACCTTTCTCAGAATCAAATTTGTCTAATGTAAGAATTCCTTTAATGTTACTGTCAATTTTTCATTGCATAAATCTCCATTAAAAAGCACCTGCTTTCTCTACATAATGTTGTTTGATGTTAATTGCAGGAAATAATAGGAACCAGAGCTTTGATTCCATCTCCTCTTGGATTGCTTGAGTTGTTCAGTACCAAACAAGTAGAACATATGCTTCCTCCCTCTACCCTCATTTTCATCTATTACTACTTTCTTCCTTATGTTTAGTATAAATTCCAAGAAGATTATGTCAGGTAGCAAAATTACTTCCTTTTCTATAGTTAAATTATGACAGCAATACACACTGGCAACACGAGACAGTACATAAGGAAGGTAAAGGGTGATCATGTAGAAGGATAATATTTGTGTTCGCTATAAGTTCTCAAAAAGAATGTTGCTCAGACTCTCTAAAAATGTTACAGGACCCATGTTTGATCCTCCAAAAATGCATTACTTTTGGAGGATCCCACACACACCCATCAACATTTTTGAAGAGTGGGAGCACAACAACTCAAAAATATTGATGAAATTAAGCAAGTGATGTAGGATAATAATTTAAGAGCATAAATGTAGGAAAATATTTTTGACATTTGATATCATAAATGTAAATAATTTGATGTAACATATATACACAAATTAAAGCCTTAACAAACACCATCACAAATTTACAATCTTTACTACAGCTACCAGAAGATGAGAAAGTCATAGAATTTGTCTCAGCAAAATGCAACATCTACTTGGAGCAGCAATCTATGATGAATTCAGGCACTATGAACTCAAATTTCTCAAATGGAGATGACCATATTACAGATTCCCAAAATCTTTACCGGCAGACAGTTTCCCCCGCAGATACATCAGATCAATTGTCATATGATTTCCCACTTAAACGAAAAAACTTGGATACTTCTTCGATGAGCTTCCTTCCTCATCAGTTCAGTACTTACAGCACACCAGAAGTCGAAAACAACACAGGGAATAATATGTTGTTTGATCAGAGCACAAGTGATGTCACACATTTCTCGAGTGAGATGGATGCTTATCTACAGAAACAAATGATGAGAAGTAGTACTCAAGGTGGAATTGATGATGAATCTGTCAAACATGATAACGGAAGATCCAATTCGGGGTCTGATAGTGATCAAAATGAGGAAGAAGATGATCCTAAGTATAGAAGGAGAAATGGAAAGGGTCCTCAATCCAAGAACCTTGTGGCTGAAAGGAAAAGAAGGAAGAAACTTAATGAAAGGCTCTATGCTCTTAGAGCTTTGGTTCCCAAAATTTCCAAGGTAATTCTAAAATAATCTTAATTCATAAAAAGCACACATGCTGTAGTATTTTCAGTTCCCAGTTCTTATTTGCAATAGCTTATTGTTTTCACAACAGCTCCTAGTCATCATTATGAATACATGCAACAAGCTATATATTCCGGAATCAGTGACGCAAAAATTCTGTAGCCAAAGAGCAAAATCCGTCGGCTAATCCTATTTAGCGACTAATTATCACAAAACTATATTAGCTACAAGCAATTAGCGACGATGTTATTAGCTAGTTTTAATTTCTTTATATTATAGTGGATCCCTCATTAGAATTCCTGATCAATTAATCACTAGCGTCGAAATTATTTACAGTTGGATAGAGCTTCAATCCTTGGAGATGCTATTGAATATGTAATGGAATTGGAAAAGCAAGTGAAAGATCTGCAGCTTGAGCTTGAAGAACATTCAGATGACGAGGGTGGAAGGAATCAGGACCAAATTCACCCTGATGTTTTAAGCCATAATGGAACTAAAAACAGGCCGAAATCAGAAAATGGGAAACTTTCAAATGGAAGCCATAGAGAATTATCAACTAATTCTAATGGCAGCACTGATCCTTCCAGAAAAAATCAAGAGGTAGAAGAAAATGAAAAATTGCAGCAAATGGAGGTACAACTTATTCTATTTATAGTACAAATTTAACTTATAAACACTGATAGTGTAACCTGTTTGAGTTTACAAGTTCCACTTTTTATTGATGGCTAGTTGTAGTTTTCTTTCAGGTGACCTGATAGTGTCATTTTTTTAACACTAGTGTATAGAAGTTAAGAGTTTTTTGTATTTTCAATCTCTACAATGACATGAATTTTAAGATATATTTGTTGATTGTCATTAATGTGTAGCCACAAGTGGAAGTTGCACAGTTAGATGGGAATGAGTTCTTTGTGAAGGTGTTTCGTGAGCACAAGGCTGGTGGATTTGTGAGGATCTTGGAGGCTTTGAACTCCTTGGGCTTGGAGGTTACCAATGTCAATGCAACTAGGCATACTTGTTTAGTATCAAGTATCTTCAAAGTAGAAGTAAGTCAACTTATTCTTCTACAATTAATTCCCACCTACTCCACAGCCCAAAAGGAAAAGAAAAAATTAATGCCTACTTTAGCAAAAAGTATTGCTTGGTCTACAAATACATTAACTTGAGGTAGGGCCTATATTAAGATTTTCTTATGTGATCATATTTGCTTACACTTGCTTAGACTTACATTAGTCATTTTGTCATTTTATGCTATCCAGTTATTTGATTTGATGTTTTAAAAAAACAATTATTGCTTTTCTTTTCCTCAAATCTATCCTTAGCATTCCAATTAATGGTGTATTTAATTAAGTGATATATTCAAGGAGAGATAAATGATAGTTTAGACAAACACTACTATAATTAAAACTATCAAACTTTTTCCTTAAAGGAGGTACAAAAACTTTACTTAAAAGACAAATAATATGAACCAAATATAGTATTTTGTCAACGTTAATAACTGCATATAACAAAATATTTTCTCGAAACTATATGAAAACCTTAATAACATTTCTTCACATATTTCAAGTGTGAAATTCATTTTTTCTTGTTTTAATTCATTGACTAATGAATATTGTATGTTAGCAGAAAAGGGATAACGAAATGGTTCAAGCTGATCATGTGAGGGACTCGTTGCTAGAGCTGACAAGAAACCCTAGTAGAGGTTGGTCTGAATTGGCTAGAGCATCATCAGATAATAATGCAAATGGCAATACAGATTATCTCCATAATCATATACATCAGCATCACCATCATGATCATCAACGCTTCCACCGTCATCACCATCACTAGCATGTTTAATTTTAAATAGTACTTGTAATAATGCACTTCTCTTTTTTACTTTAGTACTGAGTTTCAATAGTTTGCAGAATAAAATACATGTGTGAACTTGTTAATCTCATCGGTGCCCATAGACGTAATACAATATTGCTACGAAGTTCATATTTATAGAAGAAGGATTATAGTAATTTGTTTAATAAATCTTGTTATTGTCAAAATCAAGGAGACAATTTCAGAAACGTCTCTTCAGTTTCACTTTTTAATAATAATCTCCATTGCGATTCAATATTTAAACTTATCTTCATTGTTTCGATTTTTTTATAACAATTATTTTAAGTTATTTATCATTATTAAAAAATAATTAGAATCATATCAATTACCCTTTTCTACACTTTTTAATTAACTAATTAGATTCATATGGAATAGAAAAAAACTAATATCCACCACACTCTCCTTCCTCTTCTTCTACAAATTCTTCCATCAACTTCAGGTGGAAACTCTTTCAATTCTATCGAATCATGACGACAGAAAGTGCTATCTGGAATTCCAAAAACTAATTAAAGGGATTCAAGCTCTCTTCACACGTTAACAAGGTAGAATAAATCTCTATAATCTTATTTTGAAAGTCAGAAAAATTAATTAAAAGAATTATTTAAATTGGTGTGAAAATTTAATTTAATACCTGGGATTCAAGAGGGTCAGCCTAGTTTTGAGAAGATTTGACTTTTTGAATCATGGATCATCTGAACGAGGAATAAGGCAAGGAGATACAATTTTCCTTTTTGTTCTCTCTGTTGAAATATTTTCTATTGTGCTGAATAAGCTACGCGAGGACTTCAACTTCACCGACTTCTACATGATAGAGGACAAAATATCAACGGAAAAGGGCCAAATATATCCCTGTACCATGAGAAAAGGTTTAAATATCCTTCGTTATACTTTGGGTACAAATATACCCCTGCCGTTATACTATTGGTTCAAATATACCCCTCTTCCGTTAAGTTTGTCCAAGGTGGACATCTAATCCTACGTGGCAATGACATTTGATGAGGTGGATGCCACGTGCCATACCACCTCAACACCCTTTACCCATTTTACCCTCCCCTCTATTTGTTTTTCCACCACTAAAAATTCCATTTCCCTCCACCATCACCACCATTACCACCACCATGGACAATATTGATTTTCCAGCCAGTCAACTCACACCAAATCGGAGTATCTGAACAATATGAGACTTAATGCTGGGGACAGGACCGGTGTCCCGTGGCAGTGCTAACGTGAGGATCTGTGGTTGGGCAATCTGCAAATGCTTTGAGCACCTGGGTCTGCAAAAAAATACTTCAATTACTCACTCCCAATATCACGCACACTAATAGAGTAGTAGTACATAAAGAGATTATCTAGTTTCTCGAGGAAGAGAACTTCACCTGAAATTCGAGAAGCTTCAGATTGTATTGAACCCAATGCGAGAGATGAGTGGAGAAACAAATATATATAAAAGACTAAGCTTTGAATTACAATATTTTTCATGGTGGCGGTAACAGTCATAATGGTGGTTAGTGGTGGAAAAGCAAATAGATAAGAGGGTAAAATGGGTAAAGGGTGCTGAGGTGGCATGCCACGTGGCAGCCACCTCATCAAATGTCATTACCACGTAGGATTGGATGTCCACCTTGGACAAACTTATCGGAAGAGGGGTATATTTGAATTAATAGTATAACGGTAGGGTATATTTGAACTCAAAGTATAACGAAGGGTATATTTAAACATTTTCTCACAGTACAGGGGTATATTTGGCCCTTTTCCGAAATATCAATCATCTTAGTTTTGATGAGTTACGAGTCTAAACAATCTTGACTTCTAGTAAGCTATACTCTCCCTTCTCTCTAGCCATTTTACTTAACTACCTATGATCTTAATTGACATCTTTGATTAACATCCGATGTAGCCCCTGAACTTCCGGACCCATCTAATACACAATGGACACACCAACCTATTACCACCTATCTTATGCCAAATGTTACTGTTAGTAGTGAACTAACACAGGAAGAATTTGTCAGTTGCAGTGATGATGGCACAAAACAAATCCAAAAATCACATGAGCCTGTGAACACCAATACTGAGAGACAACCGAAGGCTCAAAATTGTGTTGAAGCTGTAGGCAACACTGCAAATGATCCTAATAGAGGAGTCCATAAAAGCAATCCCAGTGTCAATGGCAATCACGACACTAATAATTTTTTCTAAGATCTCTTCTAACTTTGGCAAACCTAATCACCCAATGGGTAATACGAGACCTCTAACTCAGATACAATCCAATCTCATACTGTCCATCAACAACACACCCAAGCACCGACAAATATCATAAACAAAGGCAATAATAAGACATCTTCTCCGGGTTCATTTTAAATCTTCATTTGCAATGGCCGTTGATATTAATTTTGTTGAAGAGGACAAACTTTTTACCTTTGTCCTGAGGGAGGAGAGGAGGGAGGTAGTAATAGGAACATTCAGATTATGGAGGTGTGTGAGGTTTTTATTCTTCTTAACTTCCATTTTTCTCAATTTTTTGTTTGCTCTTTTCCTGGCTTTGACGCTTTGTGTTTGGCTCTGATCTCTATTATCAGATGAGGTATCCCTGTGCAGATCACAGTAGGGGGAGGTTCTGAGAACAAAGGGATGCTCCTCTCGTTTTTATCATTCATACTATCATGTACGTGATCCTTGGTTGTGACATCCTCGTTGGGGTTTTCTTCCTTGCCAGTTTGAATATCAGCTTCAGAGTTATCTTCATTAGTCACCCCCTTAACTGTGTTATCATCAGTAAGAGAGTTGCTTGTAATGTTAATATCTTTGTCACTCTACAACAAGATTATCAGCTAGATTCTAATCAGAGGTACCCTCAATTATGCTTAAAAGATTAGCATCAGCTTCATCCTGAGAGTTAGCAATATCAGACTCTTTATGAATAAGTGTCTCCTTCTGTTAATTCACTTTATAAAAACATTCAAGTGAAGATCTAGTTTCCAGATTATTAATTCTGACAACCATCTGGAGATTACTAGAGGAGCTAGGGTCTTTTCTATTCACAATTATGGGAAGAGTTCCAGCATTGTTTGAAGCAGTATTACCTTCATTACCTTTCTCAGTCTGTTCAGGGGTTTGTTGTGTGTTGGGAGTAGACTCCTGATTTGGTTAGGAATATGAACAAGAATGTAGACTTGTTTGAGGTTTTTAGGTTTATTC
This sequence comes from Lycium ferocissimum, assembly GCF_029784015.1. Taxonomy (NCBI): domain Eukaryota; kingdom Viridiplantae; phylum Streptophyta; class Magnoliopsida; order Solanales; family Solanaceae; genus Lycium; species Lycium ferocissimum. The sequence continues at coordinate 9,315,517 of NC_081350.1, forward strand.
TGGTTCCAACCTCTGTAGTTCAAATCCTAGAGTTCTCCTTCACTTGTGCTTTTCCTTTACCATTGCCAATCGTTGGTTTTTGCTGTATCTCCCTATTAATGGTGTTTTGACCCTACTAGTAGTTGTTAGTCTGGTCATTAGTAGTATTTTCTCCTTGGTAGTGTTCTGTTGACTAGATTCTCCAACTTGAAACTCCCTAGTTTGGTGTGCATCAGCTCTGGTACCAAATTGAGGATTGGAAGGATCTTGTTTATTGTTTTCGTCCCTCATTTTGAGTCTACACTGTGCTTTACTATGGCCTTGATGTTTACATACTTGTAGTAGTCCGAGATAACCTTGTATTCTATGGTTTTCCAGTAGCCATCTTCATCGCCATGATCAAAACCAACCCAAATGCTATCCGACAAATCTTTTGTGAGGTCCATTTCAACTATAGCCTTAGCTTCGCAACCCCTAGTGTTTACCAGCGTAGCCTTTTCAAGAGATAAAAGAGCTCTAGTTCTCTCAATTATCCGCTTTACTGCTTTCCAATGGTAGCAAGGCCATAGGAGATAGGACCATTGGTATAACAACCCAAATTGGAGAAAAAAAGTTTTTCTCCTGGGAACAAAATCAGGTGTCCATTTGAAGAATCTCAGGGGATGTTTGCCTATGTCTAAGAATCTTCTAAAATTGTAATCATATTGATTCTATACATCAATGTAAATATGCGTCGAGTCCATATGAGTTTTTTTTTTTTTAATAAATTAAACCAATCCCATAGACTTAATTGTCTATGGCCATTGGGGGATTTGGCATTGACCCCTACCTTGTTAATAATATTACCAAAAATATACATGGGAGGAGGGCTACGCCATGACTCCCTCTTTTACATTTGTGAGGACAACCTCTCTTATATCTGCCCCTATGAGCTAGAAGAACACTACTAATTAGATAGAATTCTAATTAGTTATGTTCTCATTATACTTACAACTCAAGGGACATCATAACTATAGTACAAAAACAACCTACTAGTTTTACATAGGACTTGCAACACATTCCTAATGAAGGTGCTGCCAATAGTCCAGCAAAAAATTGTTAATAATCTGTCCAAAAATCACGCTCCATCCTATGCATTTGATTAAGAACTTCCATGTTGATCTGTTTGCTGCTTCTCCTTGTCCACTCCCGTTTGTACTTCATTTTCTTCTTGTAGTTCTGAGTCTGAAGTTTGCTAGCTGAGCTTTATCCATCCTCACTGCTCCCCTAGCCTGCCTTGGAATTTCCTGCATTGTATAATACAAGTTAGCAATGAAACTGAACAATGTGTTACTACCAAATTTAGCTAAAGAATCAGCTGCTGTGTTTGCTTCCCCGAAACAATGTTGCACTTTGATACTTCTTTTGTCTGTAATCCTTTTCAAAGCTTCTATCTCCTTCAAGAATTCCCAGGGGATGCTATATGCACCATCTAGCCACTTTACCACTAGGATTGAATCCACCTCTATAATACCATTGTTAATATCATTATCATCTAACCAGTTGATACCAAAACTTGCAGCTTGAATTTCAGTACTATTATTAGAGCAAAATTGCACTGCTTTAGCAAAAGCCATAATGCTGTCTCCTCTAAAGTTTCTAGCAATTCCTCCAATTCATGCTTTGTTGTAGTGTACCATGCTGCTTCCATCATTGTTAATCTTGATGATATTCTCTGGAGGTTTGCTCCAAACAACAGGAAAGCTAGTTAACACAGTTTTGTGAGCTTCCATGCTACTGCATATCCTGCTCCAGTTGTCACTCAAGTCAATATTGTAGCCTTTCTTGTTAATGATGCCCTTCACATGCTGAGCCACTTCATAACAAATCTTGGCCTCCGAGTATTTTTTGTTTCCATATTTGATAGAGCTCCAAGGTTTCCACAACTCCCAACAAATAAGGATAGGAATGCCTTTGGTATGCCACTCTTAACATGGACTTATTTGTGTTAAAATTCCACCATGTTAAGAACCTTGCTTGGATAGTCTGACTCTACATCTTGATGCCCATAGAGTCACCAAAAAAATTTCCAGACCTTCGTAGCTAACTCCTCTTCAATGAAGACATGTAGAATAGTCTCCTCTTTAGGATCATTACAGCAAATGCACATAGGATCAGAATCATTAGAGAAGTTCTTAATTCTATCATACATAGGCATCTTCTTCTTGATAATTCTCCAGCTGATAAAAGCCATTTTAAAGGGGTTTCCTTTATTCCATATGCATTTCCAAATAGGAGATTCAGGTAGTCTTTTCCTTAAGGCTTGAAAAGCACTGGCACAGGCGAATTTTCCTGATGGATTATCCATCCAGATGGCCTGATCAGTTTTGTCTCTTTGCCCAATGTCCATCTTCTGAATGACATTGCAGATTTCAGGTGGAACAAGCTTTGCAATGTATTCCATGTCCCAGCTATCTGCAACTAGACAGTGTGCCACCATAAGAGTACCAGGATTACTCCCAGAGTGGTGATAGACAGCTAGTGGGCTAAGACCTGTCCAATTGTCCAACCAAAAGGACATTTTTGCTTCATTTATCTTCCATAAAATGTGAGGTTCAGCATCAGATTTAATTCTCAAAAGTTCTTTCCAGATGAAAGATTGATATCCTTGAACATTTCTTGCAACCACATGACCTCTTTGACTATATTTTGCCATCATAAACTGTGACCATATGTTATTTTCTACTCTCAGTCTCCACCATATTTTGGAGGCAAATACTTTACAAATGTCAACAATGCTTTTAAAGCCTGTGCCTCTTTCTGCTTGAGTGTAACACATATTTGCCCATGAACTCCAATGATACCTCTTTTTGTTGTCAGTCTGTCCCCAGAAAAAATCAGCGAAATACTTTTCAAGCTGTTTTATGATACCTTTAGGGGGTGACATTGCAGCTAGTGTATGAAGAGTTTGTGACTGTAAGACATGCTTAATAATAGTTGCTCTTCCCCCAGATGACAAAATATTTCCTTGCCATCCTTGAGCCTTATTCATGACACTTTTAGCGATGTCAGTAAAATAGGATAGTCTTTTCCTCCCAGGGAAAATAGGACATCCTAAGTACTTCATGGGAAAACATTGATGTTTGTAGCCAGTAATCCTACCAATCATTCTTCTTCTATCTTCAGGAGAATTAGTAGCAGTCAAAAACACACTTTTTTCTATGTTGATCTCTTGACCAGATTCCTTCTCATACTGTTTCAAAATCTTGGTGATCGTTTTGATGCTTCTATTGTTACCAGATGAGAAGATGACAATGAGCCCGTTTGGATTGGCTTATAGCTTAAAGCTGTTTGCAGCTTATAAGCTGAAAAAAATAAGTTGGGGTAGTCCAACTTATTTTTTTTGGCTTATAAGTTTACATTTTCGACTTATAAGCCGCTTTAGATAAACTAAGTTAAATGGGTCCAATTATTTTTTTGAGCTTATTTTAAGCACAAAATGAGATCAAACACTGAAAAGACTTATAAGCCAACTTATAAGCCAATCCAAACGGGCTCAATGTCATCTGCATAGCATAAGTGATTAATCAAAGACACTTTTTGTTGCATAGTGTAGCCAATATACCTTTCTTTGTTGTGTAGTTGATTTAGAGCCTTGGACAGGGTTTCAGCAGCCAATACAAATAGTCCAGGTGACAGAGGGTCACCTTGCTTAAGGCCTCTGGTAGAATGAAAGAAACCATGCCTTATACCATTGATTATGACTGAGTACCATACCTCAGAAATGAGTCTATGTGTGATGTCTATGAAAACTTTAGAAAATCCCATATGTCTGAGAGTAGATTTGAGAAAGAGCCAAGAAACTTTGTCATAGGCTTTATCCAATCAAGCTTCATGACAATGTTCCCATATTTGTTGTTCTTCTTGATGTCCTGAACTAATTCTTGTGTAAGTAAGACATTCTCAGTGATCAGTCTGCATTTAATAAAACCAGTCTGATTCTGAGAGATCAGCTTGGGAAGTAGGTTAGTCAATCTGTTGGAGATGATCTTAGAGATAATCTTGTTTGAGAAGTTGCTCAAACTAATGGGCCTCATCTGAGAGAAGTTGCTAGGGGATTCCACCTTAGGTAATAGAATCAGGCAGGTGTGAGTAAAAAACTTGGTAAGTTTTCCCCCTCTGAAGAAATCTTTAACCATGTTGTGCACATCCTCTTTGATAACATCCCAAGTAGCTTGGTAAAATCTTCCATTAAAGCCATCAGGCCCAGGGGCACTATCTGGATCAAGAAGAATAATAGCTTGAAAGGTTTCATCCATGCTTGGAACAGCAACAAGGCTCTCATTATCTTCATTGGTCAAAATACTATCAATATTCTCCAGGATCTTGAACTCATTGGGCTGATCAGGCTAAGAAAACAATCTATTGAAGTGTCTGATGGCAGCATCAGCAATTCTGTCATCCCCTTGGATCCATTCATCAAGCTCATTTTTGATCCTATATATATATGAGCTTTTTTCCTCTTATGCCTTATAACACTATGAAAAAATATTTGGGAAAAGGGTTCAAAACACACTCAAACTATGGCCAAAGTTGCCATAACACACCTGAACTTTGCGGGGGTCCTATGACCCCCCTGGACTTATTTTTTGTGTATTATCTACGCTTTCAAATGGACAAAGTCACCCAAACTCGTTTGAGTGTATGCACGCGCTCCACTACAGGAAATTTGATTTTTAGCGACCACTTCTTAACGAAGGGAGATGAATCCGGTCGTTATAAGTGCACTTATAGTGACTAAATTTTTTTTCCAATCGTTAGAGCTAATTTTTCTTTCAATTATCGTGCTTTTTGCTTTGTGCCTTTTGTGTTGAGTTTAAAAGATTTAATTATTCTTCAATTGGGTGTTTTTCATTTCTCCACTTTCCAAAATTTCAAACCCAAAAAAACTCCATTGTAACGACCAAATCAAATGGCTCTTTTTCGATATTATATAGGATTTGTGACATTGTTGACATTGAAAACATGATTAATAATAGTGGATTAAGATAGTAGAACCAAAGTAAAACAAAAACTCCATTAGGGACGTCGAGTTTCGACTTGAAGCTTTTAGATCCGGGTCTTCAAATTCCGGATTTGATGAATAAAATTCTTGGTTGCCGATTGTTTGAAGTCGAACTTGAGCTTAGAAGACGTCCGGGAACGTGAAGAACCGAACGACTCTATGACTTCCCCATGAACAAAGCTTGAAGCTTCGAACTCGAATTTTCGGGTTGCCGCAAATGAGCTCCATTTCGAGTGGGTGATATATCAAAAGAACCGGAACGTCGAGAGGAATTCGAATATGAAATTTGGTGATGTTTGTTTGAGATTTGAAGTGCATTAGGATCAAATTTCAGTCCAATTCTCTATGAAGAAGATGAACAGTAATTTGCTGCCCAGATTTTGCCAAAGTTGCCATAACACACCCGAATTTCGCGGGGGTCCTATGACCCCCCTGGACTTATTTTTTGTGTATTATATACACTTTTATATGGAATCTTACGCGCTCAAAGAGAGTAGATATAATCGCTTGTACAGGTCACCATATAAAGGCATACAAAATACACAAAAAATAAGTACAGGGGTGTCATGGGACCCCCGCAAAGTTCAGGTGTGTTATGGCAACTTTGGCCATAGTTTGAGTGTGTTTTGAACACTTTTCCCAAAATATTTAGTGTTACTATCTCCTTCTTCTTGCCATTTGATCCTGGCTTTCTGTCTAAGCATAGAAGGGTCTTTATTTATCTAGTGAATCTGCTCAGCATATTTAGAGTGCAGAAGACTTCTATTTTGATCAGTGTTTTGATTAGTATAAAGATTTTCTGCCCTTTCCACCTGGTTTTCAAGATCCTTCATCTTATCAAATATGTTGCCAATATGGTTCTTAGACCACTGGCTGAGGTAGTTGCTAAGTCTCTTCAGTTTCTGCTGCATGATCCACATAGGGTTGCCCCTTACTACTATTTGCCAAGAATTCCTCACTATATTCATTAAGTCATCTTGATCAATCCAGAAGTTCAGGAACTTGAAATATTTAGTCTTTGGGGGATCCATGTTACCACACTCAGAACCTGTCCTTGGAAGATGTCTAATATTGACAATAGAGAAGCTCTGGGACCATAGATCATTATACATGACTCTATCAAGCCTCATAAGGACCCTTCCTCTCAGTCTTCTAGCATTAGTCCAAGTGAATTTGTCTCCAGAGAACCCAGAGTCCATCATGTTACAATCCTCCATGCATCCAACAAAGTCTATACTTCTGCTTAGTCTATGTTGTCTTCCCCCTTGTTTCTCATCAGCTTCCATGATACTGTTGATATCTCCCATAATAGTCCAAGGTTTATTAATGTGACTATTCAAGGTTCTCAGATTATCCCATTATCTTTTCCTCTTCCTGGCAGTAGTTTTGGCATAGACTATAGTCACAAAGAAATTTTCAGTGCTGCTGATGTGCTGAACTTCCATAGTAAGCTATTGGTTGTGGTCAATAATCACCTTGCAGGTGAACTTAGCTTCCCAAAAACACCAAATTTTACCATTCCTGCTAGTAACTGCATTGTCAAAACCCAACTTTCTCCTGTATTTTTGGACTTTATTCTTGTTGATAGTAGCATTGTGCACAAAAGGTTCCTGTAGTGCCACAAAAGTGGCTTTGTGAATATGAATGAGTTTTTTGAGTCTGTCAAAAGCTGCTTTGGAACCTATCTCTCTTATGTTCCATATGATTGTATTAATCATAAAGGAACATTTCAACATTGCTTTTTTGATCCTCTACCCTTGCCTCTGGTGACCATGGCAGGGGTTGAGGTACTAACTTTTTTATTGTTTTTTCTTTTGGGAATTTCAGTTCCTCTGGGGGATAAATTCCCTTTCTCCACAGCTTCCTTGATCTGGTCCTTCACTTCTGATGCTATGCTAGGTTGTGGTGAAAAAGCATTGATCAGACTATCAGCAACCTTTTCATCAGACAGTTTATCTGCCTGATCCTGATCTCTTTTGTCATCTCCTTTGGCATTCATATTGTCCACGTTGATACTAGAGCCTGTTTCTGACTTCTCTTGATGCTCTTTGGCTGTAGCAATACTCATTTGATTCTTCTGCATTATTTTCTTTTGGCTTTCTCCAGGGACAATCTCTTCAGATATGGTATTCTCATTGCTATTCCCCTGCCCTTCCTCATCTTCAAACTGTCCAGTGTCATCAGCTATATTCTCAAACACATTATGAGTCTTAAGTGGAGGATTGATGGGCACACTTAGATCATGTGTACTCCCTTCCTGCTTGTCACTGGTGGTGATCACCACCACAGTCTTGTGAATCTGGTTTTCTCTAGGTATTTCTTGGTGTTCTTCCTCCTCTAGAGAATTCTTCTCCTGATTGTTATCTCTTTCTTGAATTTCAGCTTCATCATCAAAGGCAGTATCTTTCCTAAGGAGTTGGCTGTTCCCAGGTTCAATACTGTCATTATTGTCCTTACTGTGCTTCTCCTTTTCTCCATCATTCTCCAGGTTCTTTTCCTTGTTTTTACTGCCATCTTTACCTTTATTTCTCACAACTTTAAGAGCATTTCTTCTTCTTCTTTGCTTTCTCTTCTCCCTGTGTTTTCCTCCTTTGGTCTTTTTGGCCTGAGCTTCAACAGCTTTTTCCTCAACTTGTCTATTATCAATTTTATCCTTAACATCTTCTTTCTCCTTATTGTCATTATTCTTACTAGATTCAGCTTGATCAACTATTTCCTGGGCTATATCATTTTTTTCATCATCATTCTTCTTCTTAGCAAATCTACATTGGATTAAAAAGTGTCCTAGTTTTCTGCAATAGGTGCAAAATTTAGGAACACTCTCATAATCAAGTTTTTGATAAAGCCTTTGAGAGGATGAGATTCATCTTCTAAACCTACCCATATCTTTTCTGGGAGGGGCCTAGTTAAATCAACCTCTACCCGTACCTTGGCCATACTTGGCCGTGTCATATTGTTAGTAGCAGCATCCAAAATAAGAGGATTTCCTATAGGGGCGAAATTTGCTTTACATAATGCCATGCGTGACAATGGAAAGGAAGTTTAGGAAGGAGTACCCATATAGGAACCATAGGTGAGTCTTCTTCGGGCTTGAAATCTGGGTGCCACATTTGTAGCCACATTTGTGCCCCGTTGAATTCAATTGATCTTCTAAAGTAAGTTCTTTTGCAATCCTCCTCATTTTTGAAATCTATGAATACCGAATTGTGATCGTATGCCCCTATTGCTGGATCTTCCTTCAAAGTGATTTTCTCCAGCAAACTCGATTGAACCATATTTAAAAATTTCCCAATTAAAGTGTGTTTACACTCTTTAGCCATGACTCCATAGTAATCTTTGGATTTGAAAATGAAAGCATGAACTCCATTGTGGTGTGTTCTCCTTGTTAACACAGATGGACATCCAAAGCGGTTGTTCGGTGGTGGATTAGGGGCAGGAGTAGAAATTATGGCTGCATACGAAGGTTTTTGTAGAATTGTTTCAGTGGATGTTGTCGTCTCCTTGTTAGAGACATTTTCCCCCACCGGACGCGTCGCATCAGGGCCGCCGTGAGGCTTCATTAGGCCGCGCATGTGATACATTTAGCACAGTTGGTTGAGAGAAAAAAGTCGTTAAAAAGTTACCATTATAGTTGCTAGAGATTCCTCGTGAGTCGTTGAAGTTTGACATTTGATTATAACAATTTTGAGAGAGCTTCTAAATGGGATTTGGGTAGTCATTTTTTTTTTGATTTAATCAATTTTCGGAATTGTATAGTTGAATTTATCAAGGGTTAATTGGGCTGTTACCTAAGCACCCAAAGGAACAGGTTCTTTGAGCAACTACACAGGAAGGTAAAATGCGGAATAAAACCTTTACAAGTATTTAATGTGGAAAAACTCCTTGCCCAAGTGAGGAAAAACCACGACCTGCCTTTTGTAGGAAATTGCCAAATTTTCACTAAACTCGAACAACTTGTCCAAGGTTAAAATGGCTTGTACACCTAAGGAACCTTTCCAAACAATCCCTTTTCTACTCTCTCTTCCTCAACTGTTCCAAACTGTTGGCTCTCTCTCTCTACTCTCTTCAATGACTCTATCCAGTTAGAGAATTCCATTACAACTCGATAAATACCTATTACAATTACTAAGAAAAGTAAATAGATGGAACCACACTAAGAACTTAACTATTACAACTCAAGAACTGAAAGATATATCTTGCTAGGAACAAGTTCTTTGTTGCTGCTCTAGTTGGCTCCTTCGAGACTTTGGTGTTGACTTTCAACTCACTTTAGATGTCTCTCTCGTTGGTTGTGGTCAAGCTCCAAAGCTTTTTGACATGTTGTATTTATAGTGGTGAATGCCTTGGTTTTATAAGTTTTTCGAAAATCAATCCTTATTTGATATGAATTTCCTTCTTTCCTTCTCTATGCATGTTGACAAACCTTCTCCTATTTCCAAAATAATTCCATGTGTTTAACTTATGATATTACTTTTATAACTCGAACTCCAGTTTTTTGTTGAATAGGAATGAGTCAAAACGTCAAATTCTCCAAGTCTGCAAGAAACAACTTCTCCTCGGCAGTCTCTAGTTCTTCTTTGTAAGGACCAGTTTCTCTAAGTAGTTCCTCTTCTGTTATGATATCACTAGTTTCTGCGGAGATCTGTTTGGTATCTGGTTCTTCAACATCTTCCTTTACTCTTGATTGTCATTGAAACATGATTTGTTAATCATCAAAACTTCATTTAAGCTCTGAACTATTATTGTAACGACTCGTCAGGTCGTTATGTGCCTTTTGACCATTTTACCCCTGTCGACCTAATTCCAGAGGTTATCGTGCGATTCTGGCAAAACTTGGGAAAATAAGGCTCTTAAGTGCGAAAATTTGACCAATATTTGACTTTTGGGTAAACAGACCTTTTTCGAAATTCTGTCAATTTCGTGAGGTTCGGAGGGTCAATTATGATTTGGTGGGATAATAGGTTTGGTTCCCGAGGCGTTTGGTTGCGTTTTGGGTACTTGGTTGGGAACTTGATTTTATCCGTTTGAGGGTTGACTTGGTAAATTAGACCTTCGTTAGGAATTTCGAGACTACGGGTGAGTTCGGAGCGTATGTGTGCATATTTGGTTTGTGTACGGGAGGCCTCGGATTGATGTCGGGATTTTGGGTTTGAGTTGTGGAAAAACCAGATTTTTCTGGTTCTGGTGTGTGCGCCATGGCGGGCTTAGTGCCACCATAGCCGGACCGCCATGGCGAAGGACTACGCTTTAATGATTTTTGCTATGGCGAATGGTCTGACCACTACCGCGGGATCGCCATGGCGATCCTTGTGATCGCCGTGGTGGATCGACGGGACCAGAATCTCATTTTATCTTCCTAAGTTCGAATCATTAGTCCAAAACTCCTAAAACCTAATTCCAAGAGCTAGGAGAGGCGATTCTTGAATATTTTGGGTTAACTCATCTATTGGGGTAAGTTACAACCTACTATCTTGCTTTCCTACCTTTCTTCCTTGAGATTCCATGGTGATTTAAGGTACTAGAATCGTGGGTGATGAGACCAAGGCTTCTAATCATCAACCCTTTTTTTATAAATTGATTATTGTTGATTAACCTACTGTTTATATCATTTAGAAGTATAGATTAATACCTTCTAGGATTGAATTGCTCTTAAATTCAAGAATCGAATCATGAGACAGGGTTTCACCCAAATTGGTTTTTTTTTGACTAATTGATGAAATTGAAGGGTCTAATGTGATTGGAAACTCATGTAAGTAAGGATTATGATTATTGTGACTTTGGGTAGTGTAATTTCACCCTTAATTTCAGGTTTTACCCTTATGATTCGTTAGGGGTATATTGGGCATTTTTCCCCAAATCGTTTCTTTTTCCAATTAGTTGGTTTATTGCTTACTTAGCATTACAATTTGTTAGACTTGAGCATTCCAAGGCACTACGTAAAGGGAAGGCTCGGTTGGAGTAATTCGTGGCTCCAGTTCTGCATTCGAGGTAGGTTACGGCTTCCTTGAGTTAGACAGTGATTAGTGAAATGTATACATAGTAGAGTTGAAGGGAGAAAGCATGATTAGGTCTTCAGGCATTGGATATTACTTAGGTTGGTATAACTTCTGATTATGTGGGTTTGTCGCCGTTACTTTATGTATTGAACCATGAGGTGTAATTGTTGTGTTTGAAGGAAAGGGTTGATATATACTCTTCGTGTTGATTAGGATAGTTTGTATGATTCATACTATTGTTGAGCTGATTTATTTGAGTCTTGTTATGACCCATGGCATTGTGACTTGCATTATCATTGGCATTTGGTTTCATTGAGTTATCATGCTTAAGTGTGAGTTGGTGCTTCATATTGGGGTTCTGGACTGGAACCATATATTCAGACTCATATATATATATATATATATATATATATATATATATATATATATATATATATATATATATAAGGCACATTTGACGTGCGAGGATGTGGCCTATTGTGAACTCGTGTTTCGAGGTCCGTTCGGAACGAGTGGACTCATGATCCGAGGTCGGTTCCTAAGCAAGTAGTACATAGACACCAGGGGTCCCCCGCGAGTCATGACTATCGTGCGAACAAGGCCTTTAGCATGTGTGTACGGTTGAGTTACTTATCATTGCATTGCATTGACATCATCTTATTTTTACGATTTGATTTGTTGGTTGTTGTTGTTGTCCCTATCTGTCTATCTTGTTGATTTTATGAATGTATGCATGAGCTAATCTTGGTCGGCCTATGATATCTACCGGTACATAGTGTTTGTACTGATACTAACTTACTGTACCCTTTTGAGTGCAGATTGCGTACCAGGACCATCTGCTAGACCTCACATCTAGCCTGAGGCTACTTTCTGACCAGACCTAAGGGTGAGCTCCTATCCAGCCCATGCTGCCCTGGAGATCTCTCTTATTGATGTCTATTCTACTTTCTAGACATTATTATTACATTTGTACACTTGTGTATTGTTAGAATCCTTGTCAGATGACTTTCAGTTCTTGGGGTTGTAATATGTAGTATTTCACACCTTCTTCTTGTTATTGTTCTTCTTATTGTTATTCTTATTGTTATTATTCTTATTATTATTCTTATTCTTGTTATTCTTATTCTTATTGTTATTATTATTCTTATTCTTGTTATTCTTATTGTTATTATTATTATTATTATTATTATTATTATTATTATTATTATTATTATTATTATTATTATTATTATTATTATTATTATTAGTATTATTATTACTATTATTATTATTATTATTATTATTATTATTATTATTATTATTATTATTATTATTATTATTATTCTTGTTATTCTTATTCTTATTATTCTTATTCTTGTTCTTCTTATTATTATTATTATTATTATTATTATTATTATTATTATTATTATTATTATTATTATTATTATTATTATTATTATTATTATTATTATTATTATTATTATTATTATTCTTATTATTGTTATTGTTATTGTTATTGTTATTGTTATTGTTATTGTTATTGTTATCGTTATTGTTAGTGTTATTATTATTTTTAATATAATAATAATTATTTTTAATAATATTATTATTATTATTATTATTATTATTATTATTTCTATCGTTATTTAAGTTATTTGGATAATGAAATGATTAATAAGTTAAGGGGATGGTTCACCCACCAGGGGGGTTAGTGTGGGTGCCATCACGACGTATTTAGGTTATGTCAAAGTTGGTATATGAGGCCTAGGTTCATCGATCTCATTGTACAAGGACATGTCAAGTAGAGTTTTGCGGATCGGTACGGAGACGTTTGTACTTATCTTCAAGAGGCTGTGGGACACTAGGAAAACTCAAATTCTTTGTTTCCTTCGTGCTACTCGATCCAATTAGTATCTAGATGATTCAAATTGGTATCTGAATTTTCCTTCTATTCTCTCATAGATGGTGAGAACTCGTGCTAGGGCAGCCATTGATGAGGCACCAGAGCAGGCCGCCGGGGCCGAGACTCGTGGTAGAGTTTAGGTCAGAGGCCGTGGACGCAGTAGAGGTAGGGGAAGCACCAGCTAGGGGCAGGGCTCCCATGGCTGGTCAGGCCCGTGCTAGATGAGTTCCCCCGAGCCACTAGCAGTTCCGGATGAGGAGGCAGAGTTTGCAGCGACACCAACTCAACCTGATATTATAGCTACTCCAGTATTATCAGATGTTATGGTTCGTGTGTTGAACCTGCTGAATGGATTGACTGAGACAGGTGTGTTACCGGCAACCCCAGATGGCCAGGGCGTGAGATTAGCTGACCAGGTTCCTAACCGATTTTGTGCTCCAAGAGTACAACACGCTACAGCTATGGCTCCATGTATGGATGAGGCTCCAGGACCAGATATTTTCCCTAGACAAGTGGTAGGCCCGATGATGACCGGTGAGGTTCATGATCTATTTTGGAGGTTCACCAAGATGAAGCCTCCCGTCTTTTATGGTACAAATTCCGAGAATACTTACGAGTTTATTATTGATTGTCATGAGAGGCTCTAGAAGATGGGGGCGGTTAAGAGCCATGGTGTAGAGTTTGTGACCTTCTAGCTTTTGGGTGATGCCAAGTTATGATGGAGAGCTTATGTGGAGTGTAGACCAGCTGCGTTGCCTCCGTTATTACACCTCAAAAGTTTTCGCATTGTTTGCATCGTAATTAAACTAACGTAAGCTTGGAGAGGTCATGGAACCCTTATAAGGTTAAGGGATACTTTTAACAAGCGCTAAGAAAGTGTCTAAATGTTTCGGGATCAAGCGAATTGAAGAAATTAAGTTCGTCAAAATTTTGGAAAAACTTGGCAGAATTCTGGACAGAAAATTCTGGTCCAACTTGAGAGAGGTATGTCTCCTAGAATATGAGGAGTTATGGAATGCATAACCTATGTAAATTCAAGTTCAGCGAGTCTTCTTTCCAATGCAATTGACAGATCGCAAATCCAAGACGTACAATGGAAGATACGGGCCGTACAAAATTGTACAATTCCTCTGATGCAATTCGACGGTGCAACTCGATGGCCGTCGAGCAACTCAACGGTTCGTCGAAGTATACGGTCAAATTGAGACGGTGGAAATTATTTCTTTGCTATAAATAGAAGGGGCCATGACTTGGGTTCATTCAAAAACAGATCTTTCTAGACCCTATAAGCTCTCTCAAACACTCCAAATCATTCCAAGACATCACATGAAAAGATCAAGCTTCGAATCCGCAACTAGTTTATAAAAGGTGATTGCTCTTGCTTAGACTTGGAGTTGTGATGAACTTGGTCTTGGTACAAGTTGTGTGAGTTGAAGTTCTTCAAGTATAAAGATTGTCATGCTAGTTGTAAGTAGCCCGATTGTTGGATTGCTTGGATGACTTGAGGCATGTTAAGGCTGTCCTTTTCTTTCTTAAGGCATCATCCTATTGTTATGAACTTTCACAAATGATGTCCATAATGATTCCTCTCATAGAAGTGCTAGAAGCTTATATTCTTGATGTTCTTTTACGATATTGTTGATGATATTGTCTTATGATTATGGATCTGCTTCTTATGGTTATTGATCTTATTCGTTAATGTTGATCTCATCTTATGATTATTGTTCCTTCAAGGTGAGATATGTTCATGATGATAGCTCCATAATGATAATCGGAGATTTGTCGACCTTACGTCACTCCGGTACAGTTATAGCTTTTATTTGGGCTCTCATGCATGCTTTATATATATGTATGTTTTTTCTCATACCGAGCCACGCTATAGTTGATCGGGTATGGCACCTACTATGCACACCACTATAGTTAGGTACGGATAATACCGAGCCTTTTAGTAAGTGCAGATAACACCGAGCCTACATGGCCGGGTACGGATAACATCGAGCTTATATGGCCAGGTACATTATTATATGTATATGTATGAAACTGTTTTTATTAAAAGGAAAGCATGCATGGCATCCGCCTTAAGAGGCATTCAGAGGTACATGTTGTTCTCTTTTATCTCATGTTACTTTCCATATCTTTATATTATTTTGTTATTCATGCCTTACATACTCAGTACATTATTCGTACTGACGTCCGTTTGTTTGTGGACGCTGCGTTCATGTCCGCAGGTAGACGGTTAAGACTCTTAGGCTGCCATCTCAGTGGTTGTACAAGGGCACTCCATTTGTTCTGGAGTTGTAGTCCAGTTGGTATGGTTCCTTTGTGTACAAATGGGTATGGCGAGGTCTCTGTCCTTATTATGCTATGTACTATCACGTCCCAGCCTAGCTGCCTAGGTGAGGCGTGATTGGCACTCGGCACCTTACTAGGGCTGAGCGAACCAAACTATTTCTTGCATCATCTAAGTCTCGAGTGACAAAATAAGGCCAAGTAAGCCAACCACGAACATAATACCATGCATATGTATATGTTCAATGGGCCCATGAGGCCAACATAACAACTGACAAGACATGACTAAGCTGTATACAGGAAACTATCTGCAAAGCTTCCAAGAACATAACCAAAGCTTATAAGTCAAGACAGGGCCCCCGACGTACCCATAATAGAAAAATACACATATACAATCCCTGACTTGGCAATGCTCCAGGAAGAAGTGGAGCTCACCAATTAGAGCTGGCACCTAGAGGCAGCCTACTGTGGAGGATCCTCGTCTCATCTGTCTATACCTACGGGCATGAACGTAGCATCTACAAACAAAAGGACGTCAGTACGAATAATGTACCGAGTATGTAAGGCGGAAGGGAAACATAATAAACATATACTGCAAAGAAAGAGGATAAGAATCAACCTGGCATTTCTGATTTACCAATGAGAATCTAGCATGTATGTCTCTCTATACTCTCCTGTGCTTAACTACATCTATGTACAATACTGTGTCTCTGACCTACTTATCATCCTGGTGCTATCTGCCCAACTGATCAGTGGTAACTGCCCGACCGGCCGTAGCACGGTGGTAACTGCCCATCCGATTATCGCCCGATGGTAGAGCGCATCTGCCCTGTTACACCCCGTACTTTTCGTCGTGAGTTAATCGACGTAGATTGAGAAAGCAAAAATTTTGTCGAGGTAATAAGCAATTCTACTTGATCATCCTATGCATATGAGAGTTTATAATTATGTTTGGTAAGTTTTGGGAAGGTTGGACGTCAAATGAATCAGAAAGAATAAGTTTCGTTGAAAGTCGACAAGTTTGAGAATGTTATAACTCGTACTTTTGGGGTAAGACTAGGGGTGCTTAACATGCTAAGAAGGCCATTTCATGAGTAAGTCAAGTGAGTTGTAAAATAAAAGTCAACAAAAGTCGTCACAAGTTACGTTCATAAGTTTGCTTAAATTTGGGTCAGATGTCACTGAGCTTTTCTCCCAATCTACTTAGAGTTACGGGGTGATCCACCTATAAAATTAAATCTCTCCGAGTCTAGTTTCTAACTCATTAAACCATTTGTCAATATGATGTCAGAGTAGAGAGATATTCACATTTTGGCAAGACTGCGCAGACAGCTAGTTTGGGGCCCCACTTGAGGCGGTGGCCGACATTCAAGTTATAAACTCGTTGGAAGCCTCATGTTTGGTCATAACTCGACCAAGTTCAGACCCTAAGCTCTCATATAACCCCTCTAACAGTTATCAAAGGCTCAAAGGATTATCCGAAGCCAAATAACTCAAAATCTCTACCAAAGTGTTGAAGACTACAAGAAGTTGCTCTATGGTGTTGTGGTGTGATTCAGGGTGGTTTTGAGCTGAACTAGCTATGGATGTCAATTCATATCTACTTCTTGAGGTAATTAAAGTGTGTTCTTGGTTGTTCTTAGGTCACTTCTATGTTGGGTGTGTTATTTGGGTGCAACACCACAAGATAGAACTTGATATGGCATAGGGTGTGGTTGTCTCCTTGTGGACTATTTTAAGACTATATACATTAGTTGTTGTGGCTGGAGATTATAGAAAATAACTTAATTATGATATGTTTTCTGTTGTTATGCATATCTACATGTTTATCAAATGGATTAATAGAAGAAACATGAAAAACTAGGGATTGACAGTGAAGATTGAAGTGTTAGGCTTGTGGGCTGTTTTGAAGGTTGTTTTTATGATGTTTTGGGCTGAAAATAATATGGTAAGCATAAGTATGATGTTATAAATGTTGTAGACTGATTCATGGAAAAGAAATGGGATTCGAATTATATTTTGTAATCGTAAATCGAGCTTGCCGCTCAATATGGTTGTTGAAGTAATCGGAAAGCTTATATTGAATTGTATTGTTGTTGTTGGGCTGTTTGATGACCCTTAGTGGTCTATGGGATGTAGTATAAACAGGGAAAATGCTGCCCGTTTTTCCGTAGGTTATAAGATTAGCAAAATACAATAGTCATGACCTTAAATGTTGACGATGATATCCTTTCACTTATTGTAGATGTAAGAGGATTATGTTAAGCTTGGTTGTGGATTGAGAAGGAGATTATCCAGGTATGTTAAGGCTATCCCTTCTTTCTGTTTGGCATGAATCTTATGAAAAGAACGAAACGAACGAACGTTATCCATAATGATTCCACTCTTAGAATGTTAGAAAGCTTATGTTCTTCGGATTCTCAATAATGTTACTACTTACCCTTGATGATTCTTGATTTTGAACTTGTGATCATTGATTCAGTTGAAGTAAGACATATTGATGATGTTAGTTCCATAACGATGTTCGGAAGTTACCGACCCTACGTCACTCCGAAAGGCCCAGAACTTGCTCCTATGAGTCATTCATGCATTATATATATATGTATACACTTATTTTACCACACCGAGCTGCGCTATAGTCGGCCGGGTACGACATCTACTGTACACACCACTGCAGTTGGGTACGGATAACACCGAGCCTGTCATGGCCTGGTACGGATAACACCGTGCCTATATTATATGGCCGAGTACGGTATTACGATATATGTATATGATCTTTGAAAGAAAGCATGCATATCATATGCCCTCAGAGGCACTTTCAGATGTACAGAGTTATACAGACATATTCAGGTATACAGATTGACTCTCATGTCTCAGATTCCTTTTATGATTCTTATGTATATGCTGTTTTCATGCCTTACGTACTCAGTACATTATTCGTACTAAATCCCCTATTTTCTGGGGGCTGTGTTTCATGCCCGCAGGTCCTGAGATACAGGTTGGTGATCCATCTATTAGTATGTCAGCTCAGCGGATAAGGTCGATGCACTCCATTTGTTCCGGAGATGCCAGGAGTCTGCATGGACTTATATATATATATATGCATGGGTATGGCGGGGCCCTGTCCTGACCACGTTACGTATATTTTCTAGTAGAGGCTTGTAGACAGTTACGTATAGTCAGATGATGTCCAGAATTGATGTTTCATATGTTGTCACACAGGTGACTATGATAGCCTTGTTGGCTTATACAATATTTCCAGCATATCCATATAGATGAGTCTTTCAGGTTATTTAATACAGTCATGTTTACCTTATGAATCAATCGAGTATCATATAATGGCCCTATCAGCCCACATATGTTCCTATTGATGTCACAGATGTACGTCAGATGGTACTTGACTAGTACGGTCAGATGCCTGTCACGGCCCTCCAGTTGGGTCATGACATGCCCGACTGATCAGTGGTAACTGCCCAACCAGCTGTAGCATGCTGGTAAATACATATCTGCCCAACTGGCCGTAGCTCGGTGGTAATAACTGCCCTACTAGCCGTAGCATGGTGGTAAATACATATCTGTCCAACCGGCCGTAGCTCAGTGGTAATAACTGCCCAACCAGCCGTAGCATGGTGGTAAATACATATCTGCCCAACTGGCTGAAGACCAGTGGTAAATATAATCAACATCATAACTAGACCTCTATGGGTGATTTCTATGCAATCCTCATGATCATTACTTATCCGTTAATGCCTACATGATTTCATAATACTTATAAACACATTTCCTGGCCATTAAGTCTTCTTCCTGATTAACTAATCCTTAGTCAATTTCTGGATACATCATAAGCCTTCCTTTTAACATTAATTACCTCATTAGAGAATCTTATAACTAACATACTATTCATGTCTTACAACACTCTCCTTGAGAACACATTTTTGAATTCATCGGAGTGACGTAAGTTCGTTATACCTCCGATTATCATTATGGAGATATCATCATGAACATATCTCACCTTGAAGGAACAATAATCATAAGATGATATCAACATTAATGATATCATAAGAACATCAATAACTATAGGCTTCTATTATTTCTAGGAATAGGGATATTATAGGCATCATTTGTGAAAGTTCATAACAATAGGATCATGCCTTAAGAAAGAAAGGGACAGCCTTAACATACCTTGCTGCTTACTTAGCCACTCAAAGTCTACCTTCCGAGCCTGCAAATCTACATCCAAGATGATTCATACAACAATCAGGCCATAAGAACACTTACACACTCAAACTTAGCTAGTTAATAAGTTAACGGAATTCGGACAGCATTTCCCCTATATCATCTACTTCCTCCAAATTCCAAAACAATTCCCAAACATCATTAACAACATCAACAATAACATAATCAAGATACTACATGACAAATATATACAAATCCGTCCGAAACTTCCTTCGAAATCAGCCCATAAGCCAACAACATCAACATATCAAACTATGACCAAACCTATACTATGTTTTTCTTCACTTTATATCATTAAAATCCTCCAAAAACAACTCAATATCAAAGTCAAGATGAAGAAAATACCTTATAATTGAAGAAATTTAGCCACACTAACTTTATTCAAGACCAAACTCACCACAACATCAAGTAGAAGTAAGAACAATCACTTTTCGTGAACTAGTTTAGTGTAATCTTGTTGAATTCTTGATCTAAGGGGCTATAAGTGTTTAGGAGAAGTATATGAATGTTTCTAGAGCTCAAAAGAAGTGTAAATGATGATAAAAGGGGGATAATAGGGTATTTATACCCTTTGAAAGTCGTGGATCCAAATGGGCCTTCGGAGAAGCCATCTGGCAGCCTATCTGGAAACACCCATAACTTTCTACTCCGATGTCGTATCGACGAATGGTTTGTTGCATTCGAAACTGGACACAATGAGATTTAATTTAAATAGGTTATCCATTCCATAAATCCTCATAATTTAGGAGATACACCTCCCTCAAGTTGGACCAGAATTTCCTGTCCAAAATTCTACCAAGTTTTTCAAAATTTCGACAAACTTAATTTCTTCGATTTGCTTGATCCCGAACCTTTAGACACTTGTTAAAAATATTCCTTAACCTTATAAGGGTTCCATGACCTCTTCGAGCTTACTTTATTTTACTTACGATGCAAACGACGCGAAATTTTTTGAGACGTGAAATATTTTGAGGTGTAACATGTACTCCAGTAGAGGCTCCTAGACAGATATGCACAATTAGATGTTCTATGACCTTCTCGGTCCATATTCTATTATATTACTATTTGATAGCCTTGTCATCTTGTATACTTGGGCTCATCTTGATGACGTATATGTATATCTTTTGGGCTGGTGTCCCTTACAGCTGATGATATTTATAAGTTATCTATATGGCCCACTCAGATATGACTATGAGATGCACGCTTTGAGGTGCTCGATAAGTTAGCTCCGAGCGCCCGTCATGACCCTCCGGTTGGGTTGTGATAAAAGTAGTATCAGAGCAGTTCTATCCTAGGGTTGTCTACGAGCCATGTCCAGTAGAGTCTTATTTATGGGTGTGAAGCGTGCCACACTTATAAATAGGAGGTTGCAGGGCATTTAGGATGGTACCCTTCTTTGTATTCTAGATCGTGCCACAAAGCTGAGTTATAGGGTATAAAATCTTCAACCCTGACTTCTGTTATTATACAGTTTGACGACGACTTCTTCAAAAAGGATTATGGCCGATTCGAGGATTGTAATGATCATGGGGGGGGGGGGGATGGTACCCTTCTTTGTATTCTAAATCGTGTCATAGAGCTGAGTTATAGGGTATAAAATCTTCAACCCTGACTTCTGTGGTTATACAGTTTGATGATGACTTCTTCAAAAAGGATTATGGACGATTCGAGGATTGTAATGATGACAGGGAGGGGGAGGGGGATTAAGTTACACTTTGGAGGAAGACCCAAGTGAGGACGTACCCTCCATTTGAGACGGACTCATCTGAGATTATGTCTTCTTTGGAAGCAGACCCTTCATAGATTTAGGATGAATCAGCGCTACAGGTATTATCGACTTTGATATGAATAGAGGAGCCAGGAAAAGCTCTGATGTTGCCCGTTTCACCCTTGGCCATAGTTGGACTCGGAAGGGAAAGGCTAATGCTGGGCGTTGAACCTCAAGCTTCAGATTATGGTAGACCAGCGGAGAGTGCAGGGCTTTCTGAGAAACCGAAGAGTTTGCAGCCTGAGGACCCTATTAACCAAGACTTGACGGCATCTTCGGAGCAAGGTTCAAAGGAAGGTGGTGGTCAGACCTGATAGGTTAGTTTAGTTGGTACAATTGTAGAAGTTCTGGGTGGCAGAGAACGACCGATAGAGGGACAGCAGGAAGAAGAATTTTCCCAGCCCATGTTAGAACGATTTGTGCCAGATCAGCGTTCTAGAGTAGGGCCATGAAGAGGCTCACATCCGTCGGAATTCCAGAACCAGAGCAACGAATGATGAAGGTATATTTGTCGCTTTGATAAAGGGTTAAAATTAAGCAAGTATGAATTGAAATATTTTATATTTTGAAACAATGGTAAGTCATAATGCCCCAAACGATTATATTAGGAAGCGGAAAGGAGTAACATTAAAGAGGAGCCTTAAGTGGAATCTTTGGTTAGACGATGGGTTAAAAATGTTGAATATGTTGATAGAACGGTGGAAAAAGATATGTTGTGGTAATAAGGCAATGATATAATAAAGCAGGAAAGGTATGTGTCTGAAAACATAGTTCGATGAAGAGATTATAATTACAGAATTACGAATGATGAGTGTAGCGGTTCTATTTTTTTCGATTCGTATTTGCACTTGCCTCATTTAAAAAGGAAAGTATTCCGAGGAAGTACGGTTGTCAATCGTACTAGAAAAAAGGAAAAATATACTTCTACGTAATAGTACTCTAAATGGACTTATTTTTAGAGTCGCCACCCAATTTTTAGGAAATTAGGAAAAACCGAGTCGAAAAGGGTTCATTTAAAATAATTATTTTATGATTATTTTATAAGAAACCTAATCTACACGGAGTCTAGGTAAGGGTTCTGGTGATCTCCTGGGGAAGGTGTTAGGCACCTCGGTATTAAGGATCCGCTCAATTACAGTTTACCTACGGGTTCTAATAATATGTCCATATAGATATGAATTGGTTGCGATAAAAATAGTTTTGTTTTATACTTCCGCAAATAAAATTTAGTCTTTCATGCAAAACGCCTCTTTTCGAGAATCAAAGGTGGTAAAATTTTGCCCGAAATTGGGCGTTTTAGGGTGTCGGACTAGAACACTTAGGCTAATACCCGAAGGCTCTTAGCCTAAGTAGGACTCTACGAAAGTCCACCGAAAAATAGTTTTGAAAAATATTTCGGAGTATAGAAAAATAGTTTTAAAATAATTTAGATACACTATTATAGTCTATATAATATTCTACATATATATAGTCCATTTTTTATTGTATCTTTTGCTAAATTTTAGTCAGATTTTATTTTTTGAACTTAAGTCTAAATGATCATATTAGTCTCACAAGTTTTGTCCAAATCAGTCCACGCGTCCAAGTCCATAGGGTTTTATAAATGTTCAAATCAGTCTCACATTTTACAAAGTCAGCAATTTGTCTTTTAATCAAATCAGTCCCTATTTGCATTTAAAGTCTCAAAATTAGACTCAATTTTTGTAGCAAACTCATTTCGGCGACTCTAAAATACGACAATCTCGTAAGGGTTCCAATTGACATAATAATTGCACAAATAATAACTTAAAATGCATAATTAAAGGAGATAGAGAATCTGGGCCGACCAAGCCCAAATAGAAAATATTTATGCGATCAGGTTCATCTTAATTCCAGCGTATGCTCCATTTTGCTCCAAGTTAGGGTTGACTCGATCTATTACGCGTTGATGGACCTCATGAAAGCCCATCAACAGGTTTTGGAGGGTGAAAAATGCAACAGGGTATATTTAACATTAGTATTTGTTCAATAATTAAATTTAAATGCGGAGATTAAACTAAGTTAATTATTACAAAGCAAAAATATGAATTATAACCATATTGGGCCATTGCCCCTTAATAGTTAACAGATAATTATAAATAAACAGTAGCCCAATTGGTTAATCAGGCCTAATGTAGCAAAGATGGTAAGGTAGAGATGTTCAATCAACTAGAGGCCCATTATCAGAGCCCAGAAAACCTTTCTCTCAAATTGTCTAAGTGTGGAAATCAAATATACTCGATATACAGTCCAATATACATATCCCCATCCCCCATTCTTTAAATTTTCTAAGTATAAATGTCAAGATATACGTGAATATACCCTTATAGGCATGTTTTTCTAAGATTTTTCTAAGTGTAGGGCCTTGATATACCAAATATACCACTGATATACCTGGATATAGAGAGAAAATCCTCCTAGAAGGGGCATACCCTTCTATATCTAGCTAATCCCACATATATAATGCACATCATTCTGATTTTTGAACCTCTGAAATCAATAAAACAATCAAGCAAGTAATACAAATCAAGGTTCAAAAAATGAAGTCATCACAGCAAGACATGGAAGGCCACAGATCTCAGCAAAGTCAAGCAGATAGGACATCACATAGCATCTAACAACCAATATATATGGCAATAAATTGTGGCAGTTTTAAGAAAGAACAGTGCATAATATCCAGCAGGTTTTCAAGAGTCATTCTTATCAAATTTCAATGTTAAAGAGTCTAGTGTCAAGCCACTTAAGGTTTCAAATTCTCAGAATGATTAAAGCTCTCCTTAAGTTCAAAATAATGGATCATGGAAATCAGAAGATTTTTAGTCAAGTACAGGTAGCCCTTGAGGGCACCTTTTAGAGTTTAGGGGTGGCACCTTTTAAATCAAGTCTCACATAGGCAAACTACACAGAGTTAGGTAGTTGACTCATGTTTATAAGGTGACAAGAGATTCTCAAATGGTTCGACAGGTGGAAATCAAGCAGTTCTAAGCTAGGAGACCATTAGAAGCCAATTCGTACAAGATCATTCACAATCCAGTTCATTTGAGACCTAAGTTGTCTTAATGAGTGAACTAGGTGAGCTATGATTACAATTAAGTGTCATTTTAAAATATTTTTTCTACTTCAGAATACCATCATCTACATTTTCAGCAATCCAGGGATTGTAAGCCAAGTGACAATGCTAGTCTTACTTTTTTAAAGACTTAAACAGGTGAGTCAACTCAGAGTAGCAAGATGTTCTCAAAGGTTCATTCACACACTCAGCAAAACACATATTCATTAAGTAAGGATATCAGTTTACCAGGTAAGAATGAATCAAAGTCCACTTAACTAAGCAAACAAACTATGATATGCCCAATGTGGCTATATAAGAATATAAACACATAGTAATTTGGTAAAAAAAATGCATAGAATTCACAGAATTAAGCATCACCATTGCAGCTTCTCACAAGGACAACAAGCAGGGAAAATCCAATGGCCTGATCACATGCCACCCTTCCTATTTCTACTCATTTTAGCTTAGAGACATCAAAATGGATTAAGACAATAAAACAAACCGATTTGTCTTCATTTTTGCCCTTAAAGTTATCCTAAAACTCTACTAGTTGACTAATCAGTAACAAAATGCCCTTATTCCATTTAAGACAGATTTCAACCTCAAACAAGCTATAGAAATCAAATATCACAAACAATAGCCAAAAACACCCCTTTTTTTCTATTTTTACTATCACCTTTATCATCCAACTAGTACTAAACAGGTTTCTTATTTTTAAAGAGTAGACTTAAACAAACTTCAAATTCTATAAAATAGTAGACTTAGGCCAAAAGGTACACTTATCTCATTTTTTAAACCATTTAGAACCTCAGACTACTAAGATAGCATTATACACAACCAACATAGAATTTTAGGACTTAAAGGAAACCAAACACAACTTTTAAAACCCAGACAATCATTCAATGAAACAGTGAACCATAGTTAAAAGGATAAGTATCATCCTTCATTTTTAAAATATCACATCTAGATTAGATTATCAAATAACTATAGAAATGACATCATAACAGCACAAAATAAGCTATTTGGTCAAAAATCAACAACAAGAAAGCATTTTAGCAATATCTAACATGCAAAGTATAGAAATGGCATATTTAAGCAATTAAATGGAATAAGTAAGGTTGGAATAGGTTGTTACCTTTTTAGGGGCAACCTAAAGATCAAAGGAGAGATTGAAATCCAAGCTTCAACACCAACCAAGTCTTTAATATCCTTCTTCAATTTTTCATAAAATCCTTTTTTGTATCTTTAAGTAGTATAAGTAGTATATCTTAGTATATTCTCTATTGTGTATTGTAGTATATAGGATAATAGGCTTAGTATATTTTAGGGTATTTTTTCAGTAGATAATAGTATATTATAATATATATGTCGTATAGTATAGGGTATATTTCGTGTATATAGGCTAGAAAGCTTTATAGTATTTTCAGAACTTGGGAAATTTTTCCAGAAAAAAAAAAGGATCCTCTCCAATGCCAAATGCCCTTCTATTTATAGCAACTCTAATCGGGTTGAGGGATAGAAATGGAAATAACAAATTCCCCACTGAAATTCCCCCCAATTCTTACCCTAATTTCAAAATAATTCGAATTTTTCACAAAGGACAGGAGGATATTTGCAACAAAAATATCCAATTCGTACTATACTCAATCAAAAATGGAACAATTCATCAATACAAACAAAATACAACCCATTGTACCAGAATCTACCCCAAAGAATCCCACAGAATTAGGGAATAACAGAAAATAGTACGCTTAGTCATCAAATAGGTACAAACAAGAAATTCCAACGTAAACAAATAGTATCAACTAGGATAGAATTCCCAAAATCATACCCCAACCGAATCCAAATAGAGAATTTCCCCTAAATTCCTTTAATATCGTATTGGGTAGCACAAGATGTCTAAAAGTTCATGACTCCGCCCATGGCATCCCCAATACTAAAAGAAATTCGGGTAACACCCTAGTTTAGGATCGATAATATGTAAAATAAATGAGAAAACGTAAAATTAACTTAAGGAGCCATAATAACCCGACGTGAGGGTGAAAACCCTCACGAAAAATCACCGGAAAATGATAAGAAAAGGCCATTAATGACGGCTGTGGAGAAACCCTAATCGTCGCAAGGAAGAGGGAAAGAGGAAGACGACTATCTTCACAAATAAAATGAGGGGGCCAAAGTTATCTCTTGATAACTTTGGTCCCTTTCTAAATATATAGTACCCCCCAAACGTTTTTTTAAAAAATTTAAAGAGGTCCCTCATGTTTAGAAAGTATTTTAAAAGGACTCCTATACTTAATTCTTAAAATGAATACTCAACTTTGTCAAAACTACATATTCGTCAAAAACTCTTTCGTAGACCCGTTTTTTATAAAATCCAAATTTAGAATACGTCGTTTTAAAATATAAGCTTTAATATAAGCTCAATATTGACATAGTTTCAGATAATTTTAAAGGATGTGAAAAAATGAGGTAAAAAATGAACTATAATTCGTACGTCATTTCAATTGCTAGATTTCTCAAATTTAGACGGAGCGGAATACGCATCTCGCTTTACTTTTCACTTTTGAAGTAAATAACTCATAATTTTTCTCAAATTCATCAAATTTCGCAATTTTTCTCGGGATTTCAAAATTTCAAAAGCATATTCTTATTCCATCTTGACTTGGGAATCTTAAAAATTGAAACACACATATTACAAGATGAAAATTAGGTGTCAACAATGAGTGTCAAGAGGAATCCGTAAGATATGAATGTCTTGCAAGTAAGGGGAGATAGTTCAGTATGAGGGGATGAGTGATGATGCCATGTATAATTAGTGTTGTATTAATGTTTATACACTTTTGAGGGTGCTATCAATATATTATATACAATTTTGTTAAGATAACTTTTGAAGTATTATTGGTGGGACTTAAAAAGAAAAGAAGTTGTGGGGGATATTCAGCCAGACGATAGTAAAAGATTGTGTTATAATTTGAGTGGCCAGTAACTTTAGAAGTGTTTTATTAATGAGACATTGGTATGATTAGATGGGAATTGTAACTTTCCTTCGAGGTAAGACGTGGAAAGGATACGTATGTGTTTAAATATAACCTTGAGTATAAATATGCCAATGATTTATGAGTAGAAAGGGGTAAAGTAGGAATTACGAAAATGAAAAAGAGTATCAGTTATAAGGATGATGATGCTTAATGTCTAAAAGTGGATAGGATGCGGAATGCAAGATTCGTGTTTGAAATCATCGGAGGGTTGTATGTGAGACCTACGGGAGTGTTTTAGAGTTATTTTAGTTGTTATACATGTTGGGGAAAAGAGTATAAGAGTTGGAAGTTAATCGAATCAGAGAGAATATGTTTCGTTGGAAGAATCGCATAGGGGATATTCGACTTCTATCTTGATGAACCGTCGAGTGGATTGACGGTCCGTCATTGTGCCACTGTAGAACCACCTTGGGGGAAGTTCTGATGAGCACTTTGATGGTGCAACTCGATGGCTCGTCGGGCAACTCGACGGACCGTCAAATGAATCGTCAAAGTAAGCCAGTGCAACTTATGTCATTATATAATTTTGATCCATGGTTTATTTTCATTCATTCATCACATCATCCAGAACTCAAACATTCTCTCCAAAAGTTTTATTATCACATGATTATTGATTTAGTACTACAAGGCTGAATAGCTAATGAAATAAACGAGAGATGCTCGAAAGAATTATCTTTATGATGGAAAACAAAGGGGGTTTGAGGTCACAAGTTGGTATAAGATATGCCCTTCTTTGATGAGGTAAACTTGTAGTCTAAAAGAGGCCAACCAGAAGGTCAAACATTTATGTAACGAAGAAAAGGAGGAACATTAACAATTTGGGCGGATTTTTGAAAAGAGACTCTTGTGCTAGATACCATTACAGTGATTGGATGGGTAAATGAGCAATAGAAGAAAGATGATTACTAGGAAGATGATAGGGAAAATTTTGAAGATCTCCTTGATGGAAGATTAGGCCCATCCATGGCCAGTACGTCTATGAGACTATGTGACCCGCTACATGTATGTGCAACTGATCAGATAGACTCAAACAACGAATAGTTACAGTTAAAATTAGTCACAAAAATTACTAGAAGTAAGTACTTACATGAAAGAGGACAGATAAATGGGATGTCAAATATAGAGTAGTGGGTTAACACCCTAAGGGGGAAGATGAGACGACAATTATTGGATCAGGAGTAAGCTTTGTTAGAAGATGGAAAGATAATGATAAAGGAATTGGAAACTACCTCAACGGGATATTACGCTAGCAGGACGATGAAGTGTAAGGATGATTTGACGATAAATATAACCAGTCAGTCATATGCATGACTAAATAAAGATTGGGAAATAGCACTCCAAGGAAGGAATTACTCAAAATTTCAAGACAAGAGTGTAATAGGAAGTTCAGTAATGAAGAAGCAGAGAACGATTGAGTATGATGGTACTCGAAGTAAATAATGGACTAAGATAAAAAGTTAAGTGAAATAGCCACCACGAGCTAATTGCGTGGATATGAAGTTCCAGCATCGTATACTTGTTGGGAAAGCATTGTACAGGGAAAGCCTTAAAGGCAAAAGCATTCGAATCGGAATCTATTAACATCTTTGTTGAGGGAAGGATGTGGAGTTAATAATAGAAGAAGGCTGAAATAAGAATGAACTAGTCGAAGGAACGAGAGTACTTGATGGTAACAACCTACAATGAAAAAGAATAAGTGTGTATGATTATTTGGGAGCGGAAGTTTATAAATGATATGAGAATTTCAGGCATAGAATATTCAGGAAATAAGAGAATTAAAGTCGCGTTTTAAGTAAATGGAAAGAGATGGACCTAAATGAGGAACTAGAGGCTAGTGGCAGTAGTGAAGAGGATAATGAGGAGTAAGTTCGTGTAAGAAAGCTTCATTGCATTAGAATAAATAAGGATGGAACTAGCACCGAAATGGATACGTCTACTCTGGAAGATAAAAAAAGGGTATAGAATCATATACTACAGAGATGATATGAGTATATGAGAGGCTTGCTAAGATCACTATAGAGCTTCAACTGGTGAAGCATAGCGTAGCCGAGGATAGCAATAGCATGATAGGGCATATGTTGGGAAACCTGAGTAAAGATATAGTATCCTAGAAATGGTGTATCTCTTAAACTAAAGCTCGAAAGAGGATTCAGGGAAGGAGTATCTCAGCAAGATGGATTCTTAAGATATCGAACCGACTTTATGTTAAATATAGCAAGGGTAGATGGCCTATTCAGAGGCAACAAAGATGTATCATGACCTTGGTAGATCCGTAGAAAGAACATATTACAGAGTTCGTGGTCCATTAATAAATAAACAGAAGTCTGAGAAACTGAAGTATCATATGGTTATGTCATTGAGGAATGAGAGAATGATCAATAAGAATTTTGTAATTATAAGGAATTAGGCAAGCTATATATGGAATTATTAGGTTATCTAGTAACTTTGGTTACCCGGTTAAGATGTCCAATTCTCTACTAGCGCCTGAGGATCAGTACATTCAGAGAAACCTGAAGAATATAGATTACCCCAGTATTGCTTTCCACCTTGAGATAAGTGGGTAGGTAGAGCACACTTTTCTGACGTCCAAGGATATGTCATGACCATGTCTATTAGAACTTTGAATAAAATTGGGATGACCAGTTAGTGTGGATTGAATATGCATATGGTATTATTCATCATTCCAATATCCAGATGGCCCGTATGAAGCTCTATAAGAATGGAAGAATGTCATATTGTTTGAAATTTGAAATCTTATCCTGACGAGATTTATGAGAGGTAATAAGGAGGATAAGTTGATCCTTGGATACCTTAGACTTCACAAGTTGATAGTCGAAGGGCCTACGAGATTTACCCTCAGAATTGGAATCTGTATATCCAGTCTTTCACATGTCTATACTTAGCAAGTGTATTGAGAAATCCCCCACAGATATACCAATTGATGATATTCGGATTACAGAACATTTATCATATAAGAAAGTTCCTACTACACTCTCAGATCACTAAAGTTCTAGGGTTGTGGATTGAGAACCATAGATGTAGCCTCGGTAATAGTACTATGAAAAAAGGTGAAGGTGGAAGAGATGACTTGAGAAGCTAAGAAAGATATGAGACCCAGATATCCACATTTTTTTTATTACTAAAGGAGATCTAGACTGAGACATTATAACCTTCTGGTATGTATATGTTGTTAGTTACTGTCATTGGTAGTGTGGGGCCATTGTTGTTACTGATTACCATAGGCCTGTGTTGTTGGGTTGCTGCGTGACAGGTTGGTAGTATTAAACCTACAGGGGAAGCTCTGCTGAAATTTCCATATGATCTCTGAGAATTTAACATTCGAGGACGAATGTTTCTAAGGCAGGAAGGATGTTACACGTCGAAAGTTTTTCTCACCATTTGCGTCGTAAGTAAACTAACGTAAGCTCGGAGAGGTCATAAAACCCTTATAAGGTTAAGAAATACTTTTAACAAGTGCTAAGCAAGTGTCTAAAGGTTCCGAGATCAAGTGAATCGAAGAAATTAAGTTTGTCAAAATTTTGGAAAAACTTGACAGAATTTTGGACAGAAAAATTCTGGCCCCTCTTGAAAGAGGTATATCTCCTAGAATATGAGGAGTTATGGAATGCGTAATATATGTAAATTCAAGTTCAACGAGTCTTCTTTCCAATGCAATTGTTAGATTGTAAATCCGAGACATACAGTGGAAGATACGACCCGTACAAAATCTTACGATTCCTCTGATGCAATTCAACGGTGTAACTCGATGGTTCATCGAAGTAAACCGTCGAATTGAGACGGTGGAAATTATTTCTTTGCTATAAATAGAAGGGGCATGACTTGGGTTCATTTTATCACCAAAAACAGATCCTTCCAGACCCTATAATCTTTCTCAAACACTCCAAATATGTCACGACCCAACCGGAGGGCCATGATGAGCACCCGGAGCTAACCCCACCGGGCACCTCTCATCATACTTCCACAGCCATTTTTAGGTGAGTCGCATGGCCTGCTAACAATCTCTACACATCAATAATACCATTTCCATTGGGCTAAGGAACTTTTATATCAACATCAACAAACATGCCCATATACATGTATATACAACCCGACGAGGCTGACAAAATGACATACAAGATATGAGCCGACAAGGCTAAAGACATCTAACTGTACATAACTGTCTACGAGCCTCTACGAAGAATATATAACATCGTATAGACTGGACAGGGCCCCGCCATGCCCATATATATATATATACACAAAAGAATAGCACCAACAGCTGCAGCTCCAGATTAAATGGAGCTCCTCTAAGTAGTCTCTGGATAAGCAATCTAAGGATCAAGTCTATCTCCCTATCCACCTGCGGGCATGATGCAGCGCCCACAAACAGAAGGACGTCAGTACGAACAATGTACTGAGTATGTAAGGCATAATCAATAGCATAGTAGAAGCACGAAAAGTAACATAAGATGGAAGGGTCATGGGATGATAGAGTCATATATACCTCTAGCGACGTTCATCATATTTACTTACCTTCTTTCTAATGGGAACCTTCCATTACATACACTTATATATATAGTAGTACTATACCCGACCATAGAGGTTCGGTGTTTAACATACCCGACCATGACAAGGTTCGGTGTTATACATACCTGGCCCTACCAAGGCTCAGTGTTATCCATACCTAACTGCAGTGGTGCGCGCGCAATATACATCATACCCGAGCATATAGGCTCGGTGTTACATACTGTCCATACATACATACTTATACACTTAGGAGTACTTACATAGCATCAACATCATCATCGTCCATATGTTTTTCTTTAGAGGGTCAACTATCATAGAATGAGACCAATGGTATTATGAGAATATCAAGAATTATGAGCCCATGTGATTCTAGGAATGAAATTATCATGGAAGACATTATGGATTTCACATGAAGGTATACGACAAATGGGAACATGCCTTAAGAAGAAGGGCTAGCCTTACATACCTTTATGTCGTCTTAACTACTTAACGTTCACCGCCAAAGCTTGAGGAATCTACATTTAAAAGGATTCATACCAAGGTTAATTCTTAAAGACACTCTAAGTTCAAACTAGAATAATTCATGAGCTAATGAAAGTTGTGTTGCATTTCCCCTATTTCATCGACTTCCACCATATGGCAAAAAAACTCCCAAACAACTACAATAACATATCATAATCAAGTAGTCATATTCCATTAAGTCTCAAAATTCATTTCTCACATTCAACTTATATCAACAACTTCACACCAATCCTTTGCACAATTGTATAAAACACTTTCTTGTCATCATTATTACCCTTTATAATGAGATTATACTCATAACATTCTAACAATGATAACCCAAGTTAAGTTACTGCTCAAAATATCATGAAATCCACATATAAGCTCCATCTTCTACTTTCTTCCTTCACCCAAGTTAATCAACAACCAAGCATGCTTAAAAACATGAAATAGACATGAAAAATAACCTTTTCTCTCATAGGAATAAGTTTTGGATCAAGTTACCAACTTGTATGAAAACCCTAGCTTCAATACCAAAGAAATTCTTGAAGTCTACCAACCCTAGTGATTCTCCCAACATATGGATATCTTGGTTCTTGCTATTTGATATTTGATTTCTCTTGGGTTTGAGTGGAATATACTTGGAAGAAGGTTCTATAGCTCTTGAGAGTTTGGGAGAAGTGGGAAATGAAAAATAGAAACAAGGGTCGTCCATATATAAAAAGATAAAAAACTGACCCGACCGATTATACAACTACTTATACGGTCCGTATAACTTATACGGTCCATATAAATGGACCGTATATCCCACCTTGGTTTTACCCCTCTCTGGAATGGTTATACAGACCAGTTATATCGGCCGTATAACTTATACGGTCTGTATAATCGGTCGTACAACACAAATTTTTTTAAATCTTTCTCTCGTTGATTCATTCAACCTCCAATCCTTATGGAACCTTATCGACACTTATATAACACTTCATTAACCATCTAAGAGGCCTTATCACCCCTTCTCAAGACATTAGTAAATAAATATTGGCTCAATTATTGCAAAAACCTTTCCAAACATGACCTGCATTCCACTTTTCTTCAACGAACTTAGTTTCACTTATTCATATGGCTTCAAAATCTTATGGTTCACACTTTACAGTTATCAAATTCTCCCCTTAGTCTCATAAGGACTTCATGTTCATGCCAAGCTCGTGTTAGTCTACTCACAACGCAACAATCCGAAATCTCCGAGGTGTAACATTCTTCCCCCCTTAGGAACATTCGTCCTTGAATGTTAGACTCTTAGGGATTCTACAATATTTTTTGCCAGAGTTTCCCCTGTAATATGGCACTACCATCCTATCACAGCAACCCAAAATATATTGCCTTACAGGGCTACAAAAACAACATGAACAACTATGGCCACACACGACCAAGAAAGAATCAAAGAAAGCATTACATACCTGAGGACAATGGCGTCTCTGCCTGAGTCTCCTCTGGAGGTGGAAATAAATGCGGGTACCTGAACTTCATGTCTTCTTCCGCTTCCTAGGTCATTTTCTCTATATTATTATTTCTCCATAAGACTTTAACTGAAGCTACATCTTTGGTTCTGAGTCTCCGTACTTGCCTATCTAGAATGGCAGTGGGAACTTCTTTGTAGGATAATTGCTCAGTGACTTGAACATCATCTACCGACACAATTCTGGAAGGATCTCCGATGCACTTACGAAGCATCGATACATGGAAAATCGGGCGGCCTGACTCCAAATCCGAACGTAGATCTAATTCATAAGCCAGTTGGCCTACCTTGCGTACAATCTCATAAGGTCCAATATACCGAGGACTAAGCTTGCCCTTTTTGACAAATCTTATGACGCCCTTCATTGGCGACACCTTCAAGAATACCCAATTTTCACTTGAAACTCTAAGTCCCTTTGACGATTATCTGCATAGGATTTCTGACGACTCTGAGCTGTTAATAATCGAGCCTGTATAAGATTGACCTTTCTATAGCTTGCTAGACGAAGTCCAGCCCTCTCAATTTAATCTCCCCTACTTCAAACCACCCAATTGGCTATCTGCACTTGCACCCATACAAAGCCTTATACGGGGCCATTTGGATGCTAGAATGATAACTATTGTTATAAGCAAATTCAATAAGTGGTAAGTGATCATCCTAAATACCTCCAAAATCCAACACACATGCCCGTAGCATACCCTCGAGAGTCTGAATGGTACGCTCAGCTTGTCCATCAGTCTGTGGATGAAACGCTGTACTAAGACTCACTTGAGTCCCCAAACCTTCTTGAAAAGACTTCCAGAAATTAGCTGTAAACTGTGTCCCTCTATCGAAAATAATAGTTATTGGGACACCATGGAGTCGTACTATCTCTTTGACATAAAGCTTTTGCATAATCTTCGGCTACATATGTAGTTCTGACTGGTAGGAAATGAGCTGACTTCGTAAGTCTATCCACAATTACCCATATAGAATCATATTTATGCCTAGAACGAGGCAAGCCTTCAATGAAGTCCATATTAATCACTTCGCATTTCCAAATTGGAATTTCCTTAACTTGCAACAATCCACCGGGCGTTTGGTGTTCAATCTTCACTTGTTGACAGTTAGGAAATTGGGCCTCAAATTCCGCTATGTCTTCCTTCATTCCATTCCAAAAATATATAGATTTGAGATCATGGTACATTTTCGTTGCTCCGGGATGAACAGAATAACGGGAACAATGGGCTTCTTTCAATATTTGATGGCGTAATCCCGCAACATCAGGAACACACAACCTGCCTCGACATCGGAGAACTCCATCTCCAAAAATTTCAAAGGATGACTTTTTCTTCTGAGGAAGTGTATTTTTGTAATGAAGTAGTATGGGGTCCTCACACTGGCGCTCTTTTACCTCAACTACTAGTGACAAGATAGCTGAATTCTGAATGGTAGCTCCCACATTGCTTGAGTCCACTACCTGAACTCCTAGGCTAGCTAATTCGGTGCTCACGAGCTAACTCTCTTTCTCCGTCGAACATCACATAAACTTCCCATAGATCTACGGCTACGAGCATCAGCCACAACGTTCGCCTTCCCGGGATGCTATAGAATATTAACATCATAATCTTTCAACAACTCCAACCGTCGCCTCTGCCGTAAATTCAATTCTTTCTGCTGGAAAATATACTGAAGGCTATTGTGATCTGTATAGATATCCAGATGGACACCATACAAATAATGTCTCCACATCTTCAATGCATGAATCACCGCAGCTAACTCAAGATCATGGGTTGGATAATTTTTCTCATGTTTTCGCAACTGGTTTGAAGCATAAGCAATCACCTTACCATGCTGCAACAACACACATACCCTAACCCAACGCCCGAAACATCACAATAGACAACATAGCCATCCGATCCTTCTGAAAGTGTCAGGACTGGGGTAGAAGTTAATCTATTCTTTAACTCCTTAAAGTTGAGTTCACAGGCATCCGTCCATTGAAGTTTAGCTAATTTCTGAGTTAGCTTCGTTAGTAGCACCGAAATGGAAGAATAACCTGCTACAAATCTTCTGTAGTAACCTGCTAAGCCCAGAAAACTACGAACCTCCGTAGATGTTGTGGGCCTTGCCCAAGTCTTCACGGCCTCAATCTTCTGGGTGTCCACCTGAGTACCATCGGCTGAGATAATATGCCCCAAAAAGGTCACCGAATTCAACCAAAATTCACACTTTGAAAGTTTTGCAAATAGCTCTCAAGTCTGAAGAACTCTAAGAACGGTACGTAACTGATCTGCATGTTCTGCCTCGGACCGAGAATATACCAGGATATCGTCAATGAACACAATCAAAAATAAATCTAAGGAAGGCCTGAACACATTGTTCATCAAGTCCATGAATACTGCCGGTGCATTATTTAGGCCAAATGACATTACCCGAAATTCGAAATGACCATATCTTGTTCTAAAGGCCGTTTTAGGAATATCTTCCTCCCTAACTCTCACCTGATGATACCCGGATCTCAAGTCTATCTTTAAACCCATTTGGCACCCTGCAATTGGTCAAATAAATCATCAATCATTGGGAGTAGATATTTATTCTTGATCGTCACCTTATTCAGTTGCTTGTAGTCAATGCACATTCGCAAGGAGCCATCTTTCTTCCTCACAAACAACACGGGTGCTCCCCACGGGAAAGAACTAGGCCTAATAAAGCCATTTTCAAGCAAGTCCTTCAATTGCTCCTTCAACTCTTTCAACTCTGCGGGAGACATTCTATAAGGAGGAATAGATATGGGCTTGGTATCCGGTAGTATATCAATAGCAAAATCGATCTCCCGTTCAGGAGGGAGGCCTGGAAGCTCATCCGAGAATATATCTGGAAACTCATTCACTACAGGGACAGACTGAAGAGTCAGTGATTCGCCTTCTATATCTTGAACCCGGACTAAATGATAAATACAACCTTTAGCAATCATTTTCCTCTCCTTGAGATAGGAAATAAACCTACCTCTCGGGGACACTGTATTTCCTTTCCATTTTAAAACTGGTTCTCCCGAAAACTAGAAGCGAACCATTTTGTTCTACAATCGACATTGGCATAGCAAGGAGCCAACTAATCCATGCCCATAATAACATCAAAGTCCATCATTTTCAACTCATGCAAATCAGCCATAGTATGATGATTACTAATCACAACTACACAATTTCTATATACTCGGCTAGCTATTACCGGTTCACCGACGGGTGTCGATACCTCAAAAGGTTTGATTGACTCCGGTTTCACCCCAAATCGACTAGCAATATAAGGAGTAACATATGACAATGTGGAGCTTGGATCTATCAATGCATATACATTAAGAGAAAATACCGATAGTATACTTGTAATAACATCAGGGGAGGACTCAAGATCCTGTCGCCCAGCCAATGCATAAATACGATGCTAGGGACCGCTAGAACTGGGGGCTCCTCCTCTACCTCTACCATGACTGACTGGTATCTGTAAGCCTTGCCCCAGAGGGCGTATGGATGATGAAGACCCGGTTGCCGACCCTGAAGGCTGGATCCTACCCCTACCACCAATCGAGGGGCAATGACGCATGATATGGCCTGGCCGACCACATGCATAGCAAACATCTGAGCCTAATCGACACTGGCCCCAATACGACTTTCTACACTGAGAACATCGTGGCATGGGTGGCCTTGCCTGGCCCGAGTAGCCTCTGTAATGAGAACCTGAAGCTCTAAAACTCTAGCTCGGCCTAGAGTGAGTAGATCTATCAAATCTCTGGCCCGTAAACCGTGGAGGCGTACTAGTCATAGAATGGCTTGAATGCCTAGAAAACTGCTGTCTTTTCCCTCCTCTAAACTCACTAGTCGGGCCCGAAGATCTAGCCCTCTTGTTATATCTTTTGTCAAGTTCATGCTTACCTCTTTGCAGTTGTTAACTTTTCTCCAAATTCTGGGCATGGGCTTGAATGTGAGAAATATCCATATTGTCCTGAAGGGACGTAGTCAAGAACTTATCAATCAAATGTGGCCCTAAGCCACTCACAAATCGGTGCACTCGATTATTCATAGCTGCTACCATGGCCGGAGCATATCTAGCCAAAGAATTGAAGCTGAGACTATACTCTAAGGCACTCATACTTCCTTGCCTAAGATTCAAGAACTTGTCGGCTCTAGCCCGCCGAACCTCTGGGGGCAAGTAATGTTGAAGGAAAGCATCAACAAATTCTTGCCATATCGGGGGAGGTGCATTGACTCCCCTAGAAGACAACCAAACCGTATACCAATGAACCGCAACATCCCGAAGTCTATAAGAGGCCAATTCTACCGATTCAACGTTGGAAGCATGCATTAACCGAAGTGTCCTCAACATTCCATCAATAAAGCTTTGAGGGTCCGCATCCGGCTTTGACCCGAAAAAATTCGGAGGGTTCAAGCTAATAAAGTCACGGGCTCTTGCACTAACCGCTCTATCACCATGACCCATACCCTGCCGCCGGGCCTGAGCGGCGACTAACTGAGTCAACAATTGAATGGCCTCTTTCATCTCTTGGCTCGAAACCTCTGGTGGAGGAGCTGGGGGTGCTGGAGCTGGAGCTGAGACTCCCTCATGCTCCTCAGAAATAGGCAACGAGTGTGAGGACTGAGATTGAACCACATTCTGGGACCACCTTCCTCTATATCCATTGGCGGTACTCTTTCAGCCCACCTTTCTGCTACTGTTTTGCCTTTTTGGGCTGTCGTAGCTTTTTACAAGCATTTTTGAAATACATAGCACACGGTTAAGGAAAGAGAAATCCTTATATCATAGCTCTATTGCACGATCTATGAAGAAATAAGGTCATTCATTCCTAAATGCCCATAACCTTCTTTTTATAAGTGTGGCACGCAACACACCCATAAACAAGACTCTACTGGACACAGCTCGCAGATACACCCTAGCACGAAACTGCTTTGATACCAAATCTGTCCCGACCCAACCGGAGGGCCATGACGGGCACCCGGAGCTAACCCCATTGGGCACCTCTCATCATACTTCCACAACCATTTCTAGGCAAACTGCATGGCCTGCTAACAATCTCTACGCATCAATAATACCATTTCTATTGGGCTAAGACACTTTTATATCAACATCAACAAACGTGCCTATATGCATATATATACAAGCCGACGAGGCTGACAAAATGACATACAAGATATGAGCCGACAAGGCTAAAGACATCTAACTGTACATAACTGTCTACGAGCCTCTAAGAAGAGTATGTAACATCATATAGACTGGACAAAGCCCCGCCATGCCCATATATATATACACAAAAGAATAGCACAAACAGCTGCAGTTCCGGATCAAATGGAGATCCTCTAAGCAGTCTCTAGATAAGAAATCTAAGGATTAAGTCTATCTTCCTGTTCACTTGCGGGCATGACGCAACGTTCACAAATAAAAGAACGTCTGTACGGACCATGTATTGAGTATGTAAGGCATAATCAATAGCATAATAGAAGCATGAAAAGTAACATAAGATGGAAGAGTCATGGGATGATAGAGTCATATATACCTCTAACGACGTTCATCATATTTACTTACCTTCTTTCTAATGGGTATCTTCCATTACATACACTAATATATATAGTAGTACTCTACCCGACCTTAGAGGTTCGGTGTTTCACATACCCGACCATGACAAGGCTTGGTGTTATACATACCTGACCCTACAAAGGCTCAGTGTTATCCATACCCAACTGCAGTGGTGCGCGCGCAATATACATCATACCCGAGCACATAGGCTCGGTGTTACACACTGGCCATACATACATACTTACTTATACAGCTAGGAGTACTTACATAGCATCAACATCATTATCGTCCATATATTTTTCTTTAGGGGTCAACTATCACAGAATGAGACCAATGGTATCATGAGAATATCAAGAATTATGAGCCCTTGTGATTCTAGGAATGAAATCATCGTGGAAGACATTATGGATTTCACATAAAGGTATACGACAAATGGGAACATGCCTTAAGAAGAAAGGTTAGCCTTACATACCTTTATGTTGTCTTAACTACTTAACGTTCACCGCCAAAGCATGAGGAATCTACATTTAAAAGGATTCATACCAGGGTTAATTCTTAAAGACACTCTAAGGTCAAACTAGAATAATTCATGAGCTAATGAAAGTTGGGTAGCATTTCCCCTATTTCTTCGACTTCCACCATATGGAAAAACAACTCCCAAACAACTATAATAACATATCATAATCAAGTAGTCATATTCCATTAAGTCTCAAAATTCATTTCTCACATTCAACTTATATCAACAATTTCACACCAATCCTTTGCACAATTGTATACAACACTTTCTTGTCATCATTATTACCCTTCATAACGAGATTATACTCATAACATTCTACCAATGATAACCCAAGTTAATTTACTACTCAAAATATCATGAAATCCACATATAAACTCCATCTTCTACTTTCTTCCTTCACCCAAGTTATTCAACAACCAAGCATGTTTAAAAACATGAAATAGACATAAAAACTAGCCTTTAATCTCATAGGAATAAGCTTTGGATCAAGTTACCAACTTGTATGAAAGCCCTAGCTTCAATACCAAAGAAATTCTTAAAGTCTACCAACCCAAGTGAGTCTCCCAACACATAGATATCTTGATTCTTGCTATTTGATCTTTGATTTCTCTTGGGTTTGAGTGGAATATACTTGGAAGAAGGTTCTATAGCTCTTGAGAGTTTGGGAGAAGTGGGAAATGAAAAATAGAAACAAGGGTCGTCCATATATAAAAAGAGAAAAAACTGACCCGACCGATTATACGGCTGCTTATACGGTCCGTATAACATATACGGTTGGTATAAATGGACCTTATAATCCCACTATGGTTTTACCCCTCTCTGGAATGGTTATACGGACCATTTATATGGGCCGTATAACTTTTACGGTCCGTATAAGTGGTCGTACAACCCAATTTTTTTTGAAACTTTCTCTCGTTGATTCATTCAAACTCCAATCCTTATGGAACCTTATTGACACTTATATAACACTTCATTAACCATCTACGAGACCTTATATCCCCTCCTGAAGACATTACTAATGTTACACCTCGCAGTTTAGACGTTGAGTTCCGTAGGTGTTAACTGCTTAATTGTGAACACTAAAGTGATATGCGTCTATTTTATTGTTATAAGGGTTTAAGATCATGTATGAGAAGTATCGAAAGGATTGGAGGGCAAGTGAATCAAGGAAATTAAGTTTGTCGGACTTTGGAGAAAAAATGAGGGGCAATTTTGGCCCAACTTGGAGGAAGAATATCTTTTAGCATATGATGAGTTTTGAGACAGAGCAAAATCCCAGAGTGAAGTTCATGAAGTCCAGTTCCTAATATAACAAACCTCTCCTCAATAGGACATTGGGGTAAGGAGATATGAACTTTATAAGTTGGGATGGCAGGCTAGGAAAATAGCCCGTGCGACCGCGCAGGAGGCCAAGGGCCAACTCAGCGCGAACGCGCTGAGCAAATTTTAGGCTCCAGTCAGGGATGAAGATTATATGATCTGAGTATAAGAATATATATATATATATATATATATATATATATATATATATATATATATATATATATATATATATATATGACATTTGGAGACCATATGATGCAAACTAGTTCATGCGTTACTTAATGAATAGCCATCGTAGCCGTAAGTTAAGGTGGGGCCCCTATCTTTGGGGTTTTATAAAGGACATATTGAGATATATGAGTAGTACATGGGAAGTTGAGCAAGTCTTAAGAAGGACCCTTAAGCCAAATGTGGGCATAAGCCCTCCAAAAGGATGATTTAAGGATACGTTTTCGGATGATCTGACTTGGAGGGGCCAAAACGCTATTATAAGTTTGGAATTTGGAAACACACCAAAAATGAAAGTTATAGAAAATTGAACTATATTACCAACCATAGGTCATGGGCCCTCAGACGATACCAGGATTAAGAGTTATGACCTTTTTTACTGAACGAACGCGCAGGCAGAAAAAATAAGCCAGCGCGAACGCGCGTAAGGCACTGCGATCGCGCTGAATGATTTTTGAGGCGGTGCAGGATGATTTTGGAACTTTATTTAAGGGGGATTAACCCCTCTTTCTTCATCCAAACATACCAAAAACCCCTCCAAACCCCTGGAAATTTCCTACAACTTCTTAACATCAAATTTTAACACGAATTAAGTACGATCTCCGGATTCAGGTTCCGATAGGGTACAATTGTGATTATAACACCGTATTGCGGTGAATCGTCGTTGTGATTCAAGGTGAATATTGAAGATATCACGTTAGTCTAGTGGGTGAAAGGTATGAATCTTTCCTTATAAGTATTGATTTAAGCTTATTTACAGAGGAAAAACTATTAAACGATCGGATAATGAATTTATGAGTTGAGAAGTTTGGAAAAAATCGTGTGGGATGTTTAATGGAATATATTGGTATTGTTGTTGATGTTGGTATTGTTGTTGTTGGTTGCTGGATTGTGATTTCGGGCTAAGCATATAAACAGGGGAGATCTTTGCCCGAATTTTGGCAGATTCTAAGGGAGTTTGGTTTAAGGACTTGAGATAGGTATATGACGATAAGTCTAACGGTAGTATAATTTCTCTTGAATGTAGATTTTCAAGTTCGGGAGAATAAGCGTTAATTCGTAAGAGATCAATCAGGTATGTTAAGGTTAAACCTTTCTTTCAAAGGCATGATTCCTATGTTTTGATCCCATACATGACATCCATAATATTTTTACTCCTAGAAATGCCAGAAGTCTATAATTTCTGAAGATTCTTATGATGACCCCAATCCTAGAGATTTTCAAGCCCAAGGTTTTGGATGATTTCACGATGTGACTGAGCGAGCTAGATTACCCCCCGGATTATATTTAGAATATGTGGCTTGACTTATGTCCGAGCGTCTTATCTAACATATGGCCTCACTATGTCCGAGCGTCTTATATAACATATGGCCTCGCCTATGTACGTTCGAGTGTGCCGTATAACATATGGCCTCGGTATTATGTCCGAGCGTGCTACATAATTCTTGATTATATTCGATATGTGGCCTCCCACTATGTTGTGGATCATTCAAGGTGAGACATGATAGTGGTGATGATTATGGCAAAGATGAAGACCCTTATTGTAACGAACTCAAGAAATAAACGAACTCCAAAGACTCTATTCCTAGACAGTGTAGGAGTATTCGTATCTTTGACATTTTAAGTCCCAAAGGGGCATCCATAGCTTGTGCAATTTCATAATGTTGTCTAATTCTCTAAGGGGACATTCAAAAGGTTTTCTCTTTCCTATGCATTTTACATTTAAATTTTGGAGTCTCGAAGGAGACGAATGAAAAGGGGAAGAAGTTCCCGTTTTGCGTTAAAGTTGCTCCGAAGGGAGTCTTTTGATGGTCTATATATATATATATATATATATATATATATATATATATATATATATATATATATATATATATATATATATATATATACATATACTCATGCTGCATCAAAAGTTCATATGCACATACATGTTTATCAGAGTGGGTTACAGGTACAGATTGAGTCTATTACTCTTCTATCCTCCGAGCCGAGATATATTGTTTCAATTCTACCTTACATACTCGGTACATTGTTCGTACTGACCCCCTTTTCTCGGGTGCTGTGTTTCATGCCCGCAGGTGCAGGTGCTCAGATTGGTGATCCTACGGCTTAGGACTTCGGCTCAACTTCTTGGAGAGCTCCATTATTCCGGAGCTTGAGTCATTTTGGTACAGATGCTTTTGACATAGGCCTTGTCATACTCTTAGAGGTCTGTAGACATATGCGGGTTGTATATATATAGTCTGGTCAGCTATACAGATGTAGTTCGTTTTGGATATTCCCTTGTATAGTGGCAGCCTTGTCGGCTTGCATATTTTGTTTTGTTTGGTTAACTGTGACTCCTCAGGAGACAGGTTCATTCTGATATATGGAATTATGAGTCTACAACATGATTTTATAGATTTTCACATTGTCCTTAGTATCAGTCTGATTATATCTAACAGGTTCGTATACGAGTGTTCAACTCGGGCACTAGTCATGGCCCATTGGTTTGGGTCGTGACAACTAAGTAAATATTAGCTCAATTATTGTGAAAACCTTTCTAAACATGACTTTCATTCTACTTTTCTTCAGTGAACTTAGTTTCACTTATTCATAGGGCTTCAAAATCTTATGGTACGCACTTTACAGTTATCAAATTCTCTCCTTCGTCTCATAAGGACTTCATGTTCATGCTAAGCTCGTGTTAGTCTACTCACAACGCAACAATCCGAAATCTCCGAGGTGTAACAAAATCATTCCAAGCCATCACAAGAGAAGATCAAGCTTCAAATCCGCAACTCATTTATAAAAGGTGATTGCTCTTGCTTAGACTTGGATTTGTGATGAACTTGGTCTTGGAACAATTTGTGTGAGTTGATGAACTTGGTCTTGGAACAATTTGTGTGAGTTGAAGTTCTTTAAGTATAAGGATTGGCGTGCTAGTTGTAAGTAGCCTTATTGGTTGATTGCTTGGATGACTTGAGGCATGTTAAGGCTGTCAGTTTCTTTCTTAAGGCATGATCCTGTTGTTATGAACTTTCACAAATGATGTCCATAATGATTCCTCTCATAGAAATGCTAGAAGCTTATATTCTTGATGTTCTTTTACGATATTGTTGATGATATTGTCTTATGATTATGGATCTATATCTTATGGTTATTGAACTTATTCGTTGATGTTGATCTCATCTTAAGATTATTGTTCTTTCAAGGTAAGGTATGTTTATGATGATAGCTACATAATGATAATCAGGGATTTACCGACCTTACGTCACTCCGATAGAGTTATAGCTTTTATTTGGGATCTCTTGCATGCTTTATATATATATATGTATGTATTTTCTCACACTGAGCCGCGCTATAGTCAGCCGGGTACAGCACCTATTATGCACACCATTGTAGTTGGGT
Organism: Lycium ferocissimum; assembly: GCF_029784015.1. Lineage (NCBI taxonomy): Eukaryota > Viridiplantae > Streptophyta > Magnoliopsida > Solanales > Solanaceae > Lycium > Lycium ferocissimum. The sequence goes on from NC_081350.1 coordinate 9,360,386, forward strand.
AAGGATAACACCGAGCCTATATGGCCGGGTATGGATAAAATCGAGCCTATATGGCCGGTTCCGGTATTATATGTATATGTATGAAAATGTTTTTTTAAAAAAGGCAAGCATGCATGACATCCGCCTTAAGAGGAATTCAGAGGTACATGTTGTTCTCTCTTATCTCATGTTACTTTTCATAGCTTTATATTATGTTATTATTCATGCCTTACATACTCAGTACATTATTCGCACTGACATCCTTTTATTTGTGGACGCTGTGTTCATGCTCACAGGTAGACAGAGAGCCGGTTCAGACTCTTCGGCTGCCATCTCAGCGGTTTTACAAGGGCACTCCACTTGTTCCGAAGTTGCAGTCTAGTTGGTATGGTTCCTTTGTGTACAAATGGGTATGGCGGGATCCTGTCCCTTCCTTATTATGCTATGTACTCCAGTAGAGGCTCATAGACAGATATGCACCGTTAGTTGTTCTATGAACTTCTCGATCCATATTCTGTTATATTACTATTTTGATAGACTTGTCGGCTTGTACACTTGGGCTCATCTTGATGACATATATGTATGTCTTTTGGGTTGGTGTCCTGTTATATCCCGTATTTTGTGCATTGGGATATTTTAAGCTAATTGCGATAAGTTAAGGACAAGGCCATTTTTCGATTTTGTTTAATGCACAAGTGCTTATAAATTTTATTGGTATGGAAATATTAAGGAAAATTAGGGGTTAGAAGTTGAAAAAAATATTTCATGAAAAAGCCACAAGTTGTCGTGTGGCTTGTGTGGGCTCCCACCCATGGCTTGGCTAATTTTGATTGCCTTAAGCCATGAGTGGTACATGTGTTCACCTTGTATTTGTAGGAGCTATATATATATAGACAAGTGATGACAAAGCAAGACAAAATTCATCATTTTACACAACTCTAGAAATTTGGAGAATGATGGAGAACCATTCGGCCATGGCTAGCCGAATTTGGTGTCCAAAAATCTTGATCAAAAAATAATTTTCTTCTAGTATTCCAACCAATTGGAAGGTCCCTAGTAACGTGGAGTAGTTGTTGGAGCAATCAAAATATTCATTTTTGTAATTTACAAACCCTAGCCAAGTTGAGAAGTTAAAGGGTAAAGGTAAGGTTTAATCTCCTTCTACATGTGTTATGGATGATTTGTGCATGTTGTAGTGTGTGGAAATGAATGAAATTCATGGAACCATATGTGTTGGTGTGAGCCGTGTAGGAGTTGTGTTGTGTAGGAGTGATGAACTAAATTTATTTAGTATTTTTGGTTGTTGTTATTGTGGATTCTATGATGTAAATGAAGGTTTAATGGTTCAAGTTGAAGTTGTAATTGTTTGTGGGCTGTTGTAGAAGCTAATATGATGTTAATATCATTTCTTACATTTGTGCGAATAATGTTGTTAACGTGTGGTTGTTGGCATAGTTCACGAATTTGGAAGAAAAGAATGTATTGTGTTGCTCTTGTCGAGTTTGGAAGATTTCGGGTGGTGTTGTATGTCGGTTGGGCTATTTTGAATATTGTGCGTGTTATCCGAAGTGTTCTTGAGTCTTGTTTGAATGGTCTCGGGTTAGTACTTGAACGTGTGATCATTGGTGTTGGCTTGATTGTATGTGGTTGACTTGAATGTAATTGGAATGCCGTCGAATTTTGTAGAAAGAGTTACTAACGTTAGAATGCGTTTTGAATTAATTGTTGATGTTGTTAATATGGTTGTTGGTATTGTTGTTGATGATTTGGCCGAGTGGAATTCTCGGGGGTTTGTTATTTATAAAGGAAATGCTGCCCGAATTTCTATAAATGAAAGTGCTAGCTTAGGATTGGATTCTTAAGTACCTATAGCTAATGTTTGGTATCTAATGACGTTGTTGTAGATCTTAGGAAGCCCGAGATTTAAGTTTGGATTAACTTAGGAAGCGGACAAGGTATGTAAAGCTATCCCTTCTTTCTTTTGGCATGTCTTAGATGTAAGTAAGATACGATACGAGCCTCGGGGTAACTCTATTCATAAGTTCCGAGCATGTCTACGATTCTTATTCACTTCTTGATATTAGCCTTCTTAATATGATCGAGCCACTGCCCCTGAGTCTTTTGTATGATTGGATAGTAAGTGATGTATAAAGAGATCCTATTCCTAGAGGACTCTATAGTGAATAACGTCCCTAACTTTCATAAGCGGTCTCAGATTGATTTGATACGTTCGTAGAGGATTCTATAACGAATAATGTTTGTAACTTTCATGGGCGGGCTCGGATTGGTTTGATACATGTCTACGATCCCTGAGACTTTCCTTAACATAGTCCTAACGACATTTAGAAAGAACTTAATCTGGCTATCGTTTTAATACTCGAGCGTTGATTACTTACTTACCTATCGAGTCTCAAAAGACGATTTTATATGCATGTGGCTATTCACTATTCTGTTTGTGCATTCTGTTTTCGCATATTTCACCGAGTCCCTCACTAGAGGGCCGGGTACAGTATATATATATGTTATGGTGTTATCGTTTTAATACTCGAGCGTTGATGTGTTATCGAGTCTCAAAGAACGATTTTATACATTATTTTTGTGCATTGCGTTTTGTGTTACTGGCGATGTATATATATATGTTATGGTGTTATGATGTGTTATGGTGTTATGATGTGTTATGGCGTTATGATGTGTTATGGCGTTATGATGTGTTATGGTGTTATGATGTGTTATGGCGTTATGATGTGTTACGGAGTTATGTTGTGTTACGGAGTTATGTTGTGTTCCGGAGTATGCTGTGTGATGGCGCCAAAGACGGGTTGGCGACCATGTTCACCGAGTCCTATAATGGGCCGGACATATGTATATGATATGGACATGCATGATTTGTATTTCAAACGCAAGCATTTTGGTATTCTGGTTATTGTGCTCACTTTCTGTACTTCTTACTTTGGTCATAACCCCGTTTTACGTATTTCATGCTTTACATACTCGGTACATATTTAAATCGACCCACTTCTTCGGGGGGGTGCGTTTCGCCCGCAAGTACGGACGCTCGCTTTGGTGATCCGCCGACTTAGGATATCTATTCGCTATTTTGGAGCGCTCCCTTGTTCGGGAGCCTATATATTTTGAATACTGGAACACTTTCGTTGTATATGTATATGTCTAATCGGGGGTGCCACTGTCCCGTCATATATATGTTGTTACATCTTAGGAATGCAGCCAGACATGTGTGGGTTGTGAATAGTTACTGTTCAGTTGTGTCCGTATGACTTATGTTTGGGCGGTCCCATTCGCCGTGGTAGCCTTATCGGCTTGCGTATGTATATATGTTTTGGAATACTGTATGTTATGATAGCCTTGCCGGCTTATGGGCGTTATTATACGGACGAAAGTTGTGTTACCGCGATATATATATATATATGCGATAGCTTTGGGGCGCCCGTCTTTTGCCTTTCGTATGGATAAGTTCTTGTTATGCTAGTTGTGAACCGATTGTAGTTAGGGCGGTGTGTACGAGTGTCCGCTCGGGCACGCGCGCACGGCCCCATGGGGTTGGGTCGTGACAAAAGTGGTATCGGAGCGGTTCATCCTCGGAGTGTCTACGGATCGTGTCTAGTAAGTCTTGTTTATCGGTGTGTTGTGCACCACATCTATAAACGAGGAAGCTACGGGGCATTTAGGAAGTTATCTTTCCTTCTAACTCTAGATCGTGCGATAGAGGTATGTATCGGATGATTCTTCCAACGGATTATTATGTTTACGGTGATGCCTCCGGGAAAGCGAATGCCCGAAGGGCAAAGACGCCGGAGAGACAGCTGAGATTCGGAGAGTACTAGGGCCCGTGCTCGGCTGTGCACTCGAGGTTTGTGCCCCGGTCAGCGGGTCTTCTACACCGCCGCTACCGAGGGACGACGCGGGCGGCGACCGCGGATCGGGGGGCGCACCGCGCCCCCCCGAGGTCCCGATTACCGAGCCTCCGGCTCCCCGGCCCGTGGGCGGAGGATAGGGGCCATGAGATGCGATCCGGTTGATGACCCAGTTAGTGGCGAGAGGAAGCTCGCGGGCACGGTTAGGAGGTGACTATGCGACCGGACATAATAGTTTGAGAGCCGTGATTTCTTGACTTGTAATCCTCCCGAGGTTCTACGGGTCAAAGCACAGGGGAGGATCCCGGGGTTTATTCGGCCGGATGCGGGCACGTTGAGGATAATTAGAGCTTACGGGCGGGTACGTCGAGGCTGGCTTCGTACATTTTGAGGATGCTAGATGGTGGTATGAGGTGGGAGTTGTCTAGGGGCGAGGGTGCTCCTCCGGTGGTGTGGGATGAGTTTGCGAGGCCTTTCTTGGCCACTTCTGCACCTCAGGAAATGAGGCGAGCCGAGTTGATAGATTCCTACATACGAGCGGAGAATGGCACATGTTCGGGATTATAGCCCGAGTTTGATTCTTTGTGGGCGATATGGCGGATAGGGTGCGTCGTTATGTGGAGGGCTGGATCATTACTTGGTTGATAGGTTGCGTGATAATGGCTTCTCGACCCGGAGCCATGGATATTGTCGAGTACGGCGTGTGCGGGGGATGGAGGATCGACATAGAGGGCGTCGGCCGACAAAGATGACGGGGCAGCGGCCAAGAGGGGCTAGATGCGGTTATTTTGGGGAGTCCGAGGCGGAGCGACCTCGGCGGCGGTATAGCGGATACCCTTCTCGGCGGCCACGGAGTGCACCTCCCACGGTTCACGGGCGGGAGATTCGATGAGTACGAGGGGCACTCGGGGAGCGGGTCGAGCTCCGGGGGCCGAGGTTCGCGGTGAGCAGAGGTTCCGGTCGGTCGAGGCCACCCGTTTGGTGTTCTGTTGTGGGAGGAATCGCCTGCAGGGGAGTGTTATGTGCTACGGGTGCTTGTTTTCTTGTGGCCGTCGAGGCCGTATTATGAGAGAGTGTCCGTTTGGGGGTAGTCGGTGGTGCGGCTCGGCCTGCGGAGTCGGATACTTTGGTTCATCTTCCTCTTCGTAGCTACGCGCCCTATGGGGCGGGGTATGCGGACACCGGCGGCCGCGGTAGAGGTCGTGGCGGAGCTTCCGGTTCTAGCGGTCCCTCGAACGCATATATGCCTTGGCAAGCGAGGATCGGGAGGTGTCTGAAATACGTGGTTACTGGTATACTATCGATCTTCTCCCGAGATGTATATGCGTTGATAGACCGAGCCTACTTTATCGTATTTTTCTCCCTTGTTGCTAGTAGAATTGGGATAAAACCGAACCGATAGAGCCGTTCGAGGTAGCTACACCTGAGAGATTCTCATATAGCAAGGTATATAGAGATTGTTCGGTAATTATATGTGGCCGTTGCCTTTTAGCGGATACGATAGAGCTAGATACACCGAATTCGATGTTATTATGGGTATGGATTGGCTAGCTTCTTGTTATGCCAACGTTACCGGAAGAAGGTAGTTCACTTTCAATTTCCGGGAGAACCAATTATAGAGTGGACGGGAAATACAACATCGCCGAAGAGGGGTAAGTTTATTTCGTACCTCAAGGCAAGGAAATGGTTAGAAAGGGTTATATTTATCATACGTTCGTGTGCATGACTTAAAAGAGAGGCACCGACTCTTCGGTCGATCCCGTAGTCAATGAATGAATTTCCGGATGAACTTCCGTGTCTTCCTCTGAGCGGGAGATAGAGTTCACTATAGATGTGATGCCGGATACTCACTCTTATATCTATTTCTCCTTACGAATGGCACCTGCGGAATTGAAAGAACTGAAGGAGGGCGAGGGATTTGTTAGAAAGGGCTTCATTAGGCCTGAGACATCACCTTGGGGAGCGCCGGTATTGTTCGTGAGAAAGAAAGATGGGTCGCTAAGGATGTGTATTGATTATAGGCAGCTAAACAAGGTGACTATAGAGAATAAATATCCCCTTCCCCGGATTGATGATTTATTTGACCAGTTGCAGGGTGCTACGTGTTTCTCGAAGATAGACTTGCGGTCAGGCTACCACAAAGTGCGGGTAGAGAGGTAGATATTCCAAAGGCTCGCATTCGGGGACCGATACGGCACTATGAGTTTAGGGTGATGTCGGGGCGACAAATGCCCCAAACGGTGTTTATGGATCCGATGAACCGAGTATTCAAGCCGTTCCTAGATATGTTCGTGATTGTATTTATTGATGATATCTTGGTCTATTCACGATCGAAGAGAAGCATGCGGACGTATCCGAGGGCGGTACTTGGGGTGCTCCGGGACCCGTAAATTGTATGCTAAGTTCTCTAAATGTGAATCCCTGGTTGACTTCGGTAGCATTCTTGGGGCATATTATCGGAGTCGATGGCCTTCGGGTGGATACACGAGAAATCGAGGCCGTAAAGACTTGGCCTAGACCTACGACGCCTACGGAGGTACGTAGTTTTCTGGGATTAGCTGGATATTACAGAAGATTTGTAGAAAAGTTTGCTTCGATTTCGGCGCCTTTAACGAGGCTAACGCAGGGCGGCTAAGTTCCGGTGGACCGATGCTTGTGAACGAAGTTTCCGATTCTTTGAAAAGAAAAGTTGACTACAGCTCCAGTTCTGACTCTTCCTGAGGGACCAGATGGTTATGTCATTTATTGTGATGCTTTCGGTGTTGGGTTAGGTTGGGTTGTGTATTGATGCAGCATGGCAGAGTTATAGCCTATGCCTCCCGGCAGCTCAGAAAGCACGAAAGAAATTATCCTACTCATGATCTGGAGTTAGCAGCGGTAATTCATGCCTTGAAGATATGGAGACACTATCTATATGGTGTTCATGTTGATATTTATACGGATCACAAAAGCCTCCAATATATCTTTAAGTATGAACCGAATTTGCGATGTAGATGAGGTGGCTAGGGGATTCTTTGAAAGACTATGATGTTGACATTTTATATCATCCTGGGAAAGCCAACGTTGTAGCAGATGCGCTCAGCCGTAAGTCTATGGGCAGCTTGGCGGACGTGCAACCAGAAAGAAAAGAAATGGTTCGTGAGATTTATCAGCTAGCTAGTCTTGGAGTCCGTCTGGCCGATTCTGGAGATACTGGGGTTTCTGTCCGAGAGGTTCTTTGAATCCTCTATTATGGAAGAGGTAAGCGATGCCAATATGAGGACCACGTTCGGCACGATACAGGGATACAACCCTTGAAAGGGAGAAGACCCCATTCGAGATTTCACCTGATGGGGTACTACTACATAGGGGATTATGTGTACCTGAGGTCGCAGGGCTGCGGCGACAGGTTATGGAGAGGCACATTATGCCCGTTATTCTGTTCATCCGGGATCAACAAAGATGTATCATGACCTCAGATGCTTGTACTGGTGGGACGGTATGAAGAGGGACATAGTAGAGTTTGTTGCTCAGTGCCCAAATTGTCAACAGAGTTAAGATCGAACATCGAAGCTCGGGTGGATTGTTACGGGAGATGGAGATTCGACTTGGAAGTGGGAAGTAATTAATATGGACTTCGTTACGGTTTACCTCGCACTCCACGGAAGTATGATTCCATATGGGTTATTGTAGATAGGTCGACAAAATCGCCCATTTTCTTGGTCGGGGACTACTTATTCACTCGAGGATTATGCAAGGTTATATATTAAGGAGATAGTAAGACTTCATGGAGTTCCCACATCTATTATATCCGACAGAGGTGCCCAGTTTACAGCTAACTTCTGGAGATCATGTCACGACCCAACCCCGTAGGCCGTGACTAGTGCCCGAGCTGGACACCCATACGCACTCATTAACCGAAATCAGCATACAAACAATTTATACAGACATAAAGATCATACGTGGTTCCAAACTGTCGCATACAAACATATAAACTGCACAGAAGCCGGTAAGGCTGTCGTACTATACATAACATATCGAAGCATACATACACGCAGCCGACAAAGGCCGCTTACCACGCGATGGGCCGCCAAACACAACTCAAACGAACACAACCGGACGTGGACCGACCACAACCCACATATATGTCTACGGTACCTCTAAGAGTCATAACGAGAACCATATGGACGGGACAGGCCCATTTGTACCCATGAACAAACATATATACAAATGACGGAAATGTCTGTACCAAAATGTAGGCCCCGAACGAGGGAGCACTCCAAAGCAGCAGAGTAGGTATCCTAAACTGGCGGATCTCCAAATCGGGCGTCTGTACCTGCGGGCATGAAACGCAGCCCCCGAAGAAAGGGGGTCAGTACGGAATATGTACTGAGTATGCAAAGCATGGAATACAGAAAATGAGGTCACAACCGAAATAAGGAGTACAGAACGTGAGCATAATAACCAAAATACTAAGGTGTTTGCATCTGAAACACAAATCGGACAACAGAGGTACAGAAGACAAATATAATAATCAGAATGCCAAAACGCTTACTCCTGAAATCCGCATCATGCGTATCAATGTCATGTGTCATATCCGGCCCATAATGGGACTGAGTGACATAAACGAATAATCATCATATACATACCGTAACACATCATAACATCATAACTTATCATATGGGGTGACATTAACCGATGTGGGATTCGCCTAAACCAATGTGGGATTTGCCTAAACCAATGTGGGATTTGCCTAAACCAATGTGGAATTTGCCTCACCATTGGATTTGCCCCACCATTGGGTTTGCCCCACCACTGGGTTTGCCCTACCACCGGCTCCGATACCAACTGATCATATTCCAGAATACATATATATATCATATAACGTGTCCCGGCCCTCCAGTGAGGGACTCGGTAAACAGAATCATCATATCATCATATCAGACTTCGTATCACATCATATTTCGGAATACCGCATAGTGCGCACGATAACATAACCGGCCCGGGACTTGGCGAAAAATGCAACAACAGAATGCATGAGCAGAATCGTGAGTAACCAAATACAGTTTAAAACATTTTCGAAGACCCAATAGGATAATCAAAACGAATCATCATTTACAAACCAAGACAATAGTCAAATCAGGTTTTCCTTCAAATATCACTCGGGAACATATCAAACCGAACTTCAGAAACCATAGTCACGTATCAAAATCACATGCATAAAAATCCTCATTTCAGACTCAACAAATGAATAAGTAATCATACTCGGGGGTCGGAAAGATAGTCATATTAAGTTCTTTCAAAAAGTCGTTAGCACTATACAAAAGAAAGTCGCGGGACCCACGGACGAGCGCCTACCCAATCCGAGCCCGCCTATGAAAATTAAAGTCATTATACGTTATGGAATCATTTACGAGCATATCGAAGCGATTCGGTTCTGTCTATGAAAGTTACGGACGTTTGTAGTTACAGAGTCTTTTACAACAAAATCTCTTTATGCAGCTTTTAAAATCCAATCATACGGAAGACATAAGGACCATAATACGACCATATCAAGAATGCTAACATTAAGAGGCACATATGAATCATAAGCATGCTCGAACTTTAAGAATAGAATTACCCCCAAGGCTCATAACATATCATAACTTACTTGCGTCTAGGACATGCCAAAAGGAAAGAAGGATAAGCTTCACATACCGCGCTCGCTCTCAAAGTTAATCCAAATCAAACTTATGTCTTGGACTCCCCAAGATCTACATAACATCAATAAATACCAACATTAACTATAGGCATTTAGGAGTTCATTTCCAAACTAGCACATAATTCTACGGAAATTTGAAGACTTCGTAAATGCACAACCCCGAGAATTCCACTCGGCCAAATTCATCAACAACAATACCAACAACTATTCCAACAATATCCACAATCAATTCGAAACGCATTCGAACATTAATAATTCTTCTCCACATATTCCGACAACATTCCAATTATGTTCACTACAACTACTTACATACAAACCAATATATAATCAAACTAACACTAATGCTCACATATTCAATTTCTAATCCGAAACCATTCAAACAATACTCAAGAACACTTTAAACAATTCATACAATATTTCCAACAATCCAACAAATGCTCCAACTTACTCGAAAACTGCCCCAAACCCAAGAACAACATCCATAACACATTCCTAACTTCCGAATCATGATTTGCACCAACAATCCACACTCTAACAATGTCATTCTTATAAATATAGAAATTACATTAAATGCACACAATCCTCCAAATCAGCCCATAACAATCTCAACATCAACTTGAGTCATTAGAACCTCATTATCAACATAGAATTCACAACGACAACAACCAAAACACTAAAGAGAATTAGTTCATTCTTTGTCATATAACATGACCTATATTCGGACAACACTACACATACACATATTGATGATTCTCATCCATTTTTTCACACTACAACAACCAAACATGATAACTAGAGTTAATTTATCACTTTAACACAACACACACATCCACACGGCTATATGCCATGCACACAACCTCAACTCCAACATGCCATATTTCATGAATTTCATCCATTTCTTTGCATACTACAACACACATAAACCTCCCATAACACATAAAACAAGATTAGACCTTACCTTTCTTCTTGACTTCCAACTTGGCTAGGGTTAGCAACGGATGAAAACTAGCGGTTTGTTGCCCCAAACAACAACTCCACGTTAACAAGGACCCTTCAATTAGTGGGTTTGCTAGGAAGAAATAATTTTGTGATGGCTAATTCTTGGTCTTGAAATTTGGAGTCTTGGCCGAATGGGTGGTGTTGTTCTTCTCCAAGGTTCTTGATTTTTCACTAAGTGTGGGAATGAGAAAGATGACTTATTAGTCATCTTTTATGCTCATATATGAATTATACAAGTGTCCATGGCCCACACATGGGTTGGACCAATTAAATTTGGCCACAAAATGTGTGGGGGCCACTTCCAAGTCACATGGCCAACATGGCCTATTTTTCATGATTTGCCAACTTCTCAACATTCCACTTTTAGTCCCAAATTTTCCTACATGTCCCTTGCCAACAAATTCATGAACAACTTATGTCTTAAAACAAAATCGAAGGTCCAAAGTCTCAATTTCGTATCCCGGAATGGTCTTGTCCCTAACTTATCATAGTTAACCCGGATTGTCTCAATGTATAAAATACGGGATATAACAGATCATTTCAGGAAGGATTGGGGACCCAGGTGAGTCTTAGCACAGCATTCCACCCTCAGACTGACGGACAGGCCGAGCGTACTATTCAGACGCTAGAAGATATGCTACGGGCCTGTGTTATTGATTTCAGAGGTAGCTGGGATGATCACTTACCACTTGTTGAGTTTGCTTATAATAATAGCTACCATTCTAGCATCCGGATGGCACCGTATGGCTCCGTATGGCAGAAGTGTGTCCCAATTGGTCAAGTTCGATATTGGCGAAACTAAGTTAATTGGCCCGGATATGATTCGGCAAGTAGTTGATAAAGTGAAACTCATTCGAACGGTTATTAGCGACTCGAGTCGATAGAAATCATATCTGAGATAATCGACGTCGACACTTAGAGTTCCAGATTGGTGATTGGGTATTTCTGAAAGTGTCACCCATGAAGGGTGTTATGAGATTCGGCAGAAAGGGAAAGCTCAGTCCGAGGTATATTGGGCCTTATCAGATCGTCCGTAAGGTAGGCAAGGTTGCCTATGAATTAGACCTACCATCTGATTTGGAAGCCGGTGCATCGTCTTACGTATCAATGCTTCACAAATGTATAGGCGATCCTTCCAGAGTATTTCCCATAGATGATATCCAGGTGACAGGAATTATCCTATGAGGAGCAGCCTATAGCCATACTGGATCGTCGGGTGAGAAGATTGCGTACTAAAGACGTGGCTTAGTTAAGGTATTGTGGCGGAACGATGCTTGGGGAGGAAATGACACGGAAGCCGAAAAGGAGATGAAGAATAAGTATCCCTACTTATTTCCTATGCCTACAGGTAATTTACACTCCTTAACTGGTTATGTTTATTGATGAATGAACTGTATGTGATAGCTATAAAAGGAACTCCCCCGAAGTGTTTATAAGACCCCGTAAGACTAGTTTAACATTCGAGGATGAATGTTCTAAAGGGGGGGAGGATGTTATATCCCGTATTTTGTGCATTGGGATAGTTTAAGCTAATTGCGATAAGTTAAGGACAAGGCCATTTTTCGATTTTGTTTAATGCACAAGTGCTTATAAATTTTATTGGTATGGAAATATTAAGGAAAATTAGGGGTTAGAAGTTGAAAAAAATATTTCATGAAAAAGCCACAAGTAGCCGTGTGGCTTGTGTGGGCTCCCACCTATGGCTTGGCTAATTTTGATTGCCTTAAGCCATGAGTGGTACATGTGTTCACCTTGTATTTGTAGGAGCTATATATATATAGACAAGTGATGACAAAGCAAGACAAAATTCATCATTTTACACAACTCAAGAAACTTGGAGAAGAAGGGAGAAACTTTCGGCCATGGCTAGCCGAATTTGGTGTCCAAAAATCTTGATCAAAAAATAATTTTCTTCTAGTATTCCAACCAATTGGAAGGTCCCTAGTAACGTGGATTAGTTGTTGGAGCAATCAAAATATTCATTTTTGTAATTTACAAACCCTAGCCAAGTTGAGAAGTTAAAGGGTAAAGGTAAGGTTTAATCTCCTTTTACATGTGTTATGGATGATTTGTGCATGTTGTAGTGTGTGGAAATGAATGAAATTCATGGAACCATATGTGTTGGTGTTGAGCCGTGTAGGAGTTGTGTTGTGTAGGAGTGATGAACTAAATTTATTTAGTATTTTTGGTTGTTGTTGTTGTGGATTCTATGATGTAAATGAAGGTTTAATGGTTCAAGTTGGAGTTGTAATTGTTTGTGGGCTGTTGTAGAAGCTAATATGATGTTAATATCATTTCTTGCATTTGTGCAAATAATGTTGTTAACGTGTGGTTGTTGGCATAGTTCACGAATTTGGAAGAAAAGAATGTATTGTGTTGCTCTTGTCGAGTTTGGAAGATTTCGGGTGGTGTTGTATGTTGGTTGGGCTGTTTTGAATATTGTGCGGGTTATCCGAAGTGTTCTTGAGTCTTGTTTGAATGGTCTCGGGTTAGTATTTGAACGTGTGATCAGTGGTGTTGGCTTGATTGTATGTGGTTGACTTGAATGTAATTGGAATGCCGTCAAATTTTGTAGAAAGGAGTTACTAACGTTAGAATGCGTTTTGAATTAATTGTTGATGTTGTTAATATGGTTGTTGGTATTGTTGTTGATGATTTGGCCGAGTGAAATTCTTGGGGTTTGTTGAATTTATAAAGGAAATGCTGCCCGAATTTCTATAAATGAAGTGCTAGCTTAGGATTGGATTCTTAAGTACCTATAGCTAATGTTTGGTATCAAATGACGTTGTTGTAGATCTTGGGAAGCCCGAGACTTAAGTTCGGATTAACTTAGGAAGCGGACAAGGTATGTAAAGCTATCCCTTCTTTCTTTTGGCATGTCTTAGATGTAAGTAAGATACGATACGAGCCTCGGGGTAACTCTATTCATAAGTTCCGAGCATGTCTGTGATTCTTATTCACTTCTTGATATTAGCCTTCTTAATATGGTCGAGCCACTGCCCCTGAGTCTTTTGTATGATTGGATAGTAAGTGATGTATAAAGAGATCCTATTCCTAGAGGACTCTATAGTGAATAACGTCCCTAACTTTCATAAGCGGTCTCAGATTGGTTTGATACGTTCGTAGAGGATTCTATAACGAATAATGTTCGTAACTTTCATGGGCGGGCTCAGATTGGTTTGATACATGTCTATGATCCCTGAGACTTTCCTTAACATAGTCCTAACGACATTTAGAAAGAACTTAATCTGGCTATCGTTTTAATACTCAAGCGTTGATTACTTACTTACCTATCGAGTCTCAAAAGACGATTTTATATGCATGTGGCTATTCACTATTCTGTTTGTGCATTCTGTTTTCGCATCTTTCACCGAGTCCCTCACTAGAGGGCCGGGTACAGTATATATATATATGTTATGGTGTTATGATGTGTTATGGTGTTATGATGTGTTATGGCGTTATGATGTGTTATGGCGTTATGATGTGTTATGGCGTTATGATGTGTTACGGAGTTATGCTGTGTTACGGAGTTATCTTTTGTGTTACGGAGTTATCTTTGTGTGATGGTGCCAAATACGGGGTGGCGACCATGTTCACCGAGTCCTATAATGGGCCGGACATATGTATATGATATTGACATGCATGATTTGTATTTCAAACGCAAGCATTTTGGTATTCTGGTTATTGTGCTCACTTTCTATACTTTTTACTTTGGTCATAACCCCGTTTTCTGTATTTCATGCTTTACATACTCAGTACATATTTCGTACTGACCCCCTTTCTTCGGGGGCTGCGTTTCATGCCCGCAGGTACAGACGCTCGCTTTGGTGATCCGCCAGCTTAGGATATCTATTCTGCTATCTTGGAGCGCTCCCTTGTTCCGGAGCCTATATTTTGGTACAGACACTTTCGTTGTATATGTATATGTCTATTCAGGGGTACGGCGGGGCCCTGTCCCGTCATATGATACTGTTGTTACTCTTAGAGGTCTGTAGACATATGTGTGGGTTGTGAATAGTTACTGTTCAGTTGTGTCCGTATGATTTATGTTTGGGCGGTCCCATTCGCCGTGGCAGCCTTATCAGCTTGCGTATGTATATATGTTTTGGAATACTGCATGTTATGATAGCCTTGCCGGCTTATGTGCGTTATTATCTGTTGAAAGTTGTGACTGCGATATGTATATATATATGCGATAGCTTTGGGGCGCCGTCTTGCCTTTCTGTATGGATAAGTTCTTGTTATGCTAGTTGTGAACTGATTGTAGTTACCAGGTGTGTACGAGTGTCCAGCTCGGGCACTAGTCATGGCCTACGGGGTTGGGTCGTGACATGTCCCTCACAGCTAATGATATTTATAAGTTATCTATATAGCCCACTCTGATATGACTACGAGATGTACGTTTTGAGGTGCTCGATAGGTTAGCTCCGAGTGCCCGTCATGACCCTCTGATTGGGTCGTGACATCCATTGATTTGTACTCAATTTTATTCTGTCTTTTTGGAGAAGTACGTTCCGCGTACTTTGAGGGATAGGAGGCGTGACGAGTTCAGCAACATCAAGCAGGGGAGTTCTTCAGTTGCTGCTTATGAGGCCCGTTTTCACTCTTTGTCCCGTTATGCTCTACAATTGTTGCCTACTGAGGCTGAGAGAGTTTGGACATTTGTGAAGGGGTTGAAGACTGCTTTGAAGTTGTCAGCCTTTCAGTTTGTATTTACAGGAGCTTCTATCCAGGATGTGGTGGATTATGTCACCACAGTTGAGGGAGTGAGACAGGACAACGTTGGCAAGTATGTTAATAAGAAGGCCCGCAAGGGTGGTAGCTTCAGTGGTGCGTTCTCCTGAGGGCAGGGTCAATATGGGCAGAGTTCCCAGGTTTATTCGGGTCCCTCTATCCAGTTGGCTATGTTGGTTTATATTAGAGAGCCATCAGGGCCCATTCATTATTCTTTTAGTCAGCTAGGGGGTTTGTATTCCAAATTCTATGATCGTGATGGTTATTCTGCTTCTGTACAGTGACCTATGCTAGACTGTATGTTACGCCCCTTGTCTTCGTCGTAGTAGAACTAATGGTTTCTTAGTCAAGCATGTCTTGAGAATGGAGACCCATGCCCGAGTTTGGGGACATAAAGTATTGTACCCCATACACAAATGTACCAGCAGGTATTCTGGGTAAATTATGGAGTTAGAAGCTGAACGAATCAAATCGACACAATCGGAACAGATTCAGGAATTTCTGCAGACATTAGTCACTGTCGAAGGGCCATCGACATGTCGACGGACCGTCACTGTGCACCGTCAACTTGTTCTGCAGATTTCTGTCGATGAACCGTCACTGTGCACCATCAACATGTTCTACAAACTGAAATCTGCAGGCGCGAGTCGGCGGAGCAAGTCGACGGACCGTCTACACGTCGATGGGTCGTCGACCCGCTCGTCGAACCTCCTCTCGGGAATATTCCAGTCCCAGTTATAAATAGATGACTTTGGTTTTTATTTTTCAGATTCCACCTCTTTCACAAGTCTTGAAAGCTCTAGAGTGTTCCCTCCACCATACTAACATAAATCCAAGAGAAAACAAGGATTAATTACCAAGAATCAAGGGGATTAAATGCAAAAGAGGCCCACTAGGGTTGATAGAAGCCAAGAATTCCTTTGGTATTGAAGTTGGAGTTTTCTTCAAGTGAATTATTCATCCAAAGCCCATTCCTACATAATCAAAGGTGATTTTTGTGTTCATTTCCTATTATTAAGAGCATTGAGTGGTTGAAGGACTTGGGTTAGAGAATAAAGTAGAATATGAGTTCAATCATGGAGAAAATGGCATTTTGAGTAGTAAGTTAATGTGAATCATGATTCTTAGTATGAGATGAGCGTAATCTTGTTATAAATGATGCTAATGACGTTAAGGAAGTGTTATGTGAAGAATAAATATGATGTTGTATTATAGTTATGGTTATAGATGATTTTGAAGATTAATTTGAGAGGTAAACAATGTTTAACTTGAGAAAATCTATTAATTAGTTTTGAAGATTAATTTGAGAGGTAAACAATGTTTAACTTGAGAAAATCTATTAATTATGATATTATGGGAGATGTTTTGCTATATGGAGGAAGTTGTTAAAACAAAGGAGATGCCGCCCAATGTTCGTTAGCTCTTAGTTATGTTAGTTGAGACCTAAAGTATGTTTCCGGTTATCTAACCTTATTACGAATTCTCTTGAATGTAGAATAGGAAACTTGGAGGAAAGCGCTTAGTTGACAAGGTTAGAGAGGCGTAAAGGTATGTAAGGCTATTCCCTTTTTTCTAAGGCATGACTCTTATGACATGATTTCCCTATCTCTCCATGACTTACTTACATTAAAGCTCTGAGTCTATGATTATTAAGAGCTTCTCCTAAGATAAAGATAGAGATGCATTATGATAATGATAACGATAATGATGATTCTATGTCTAGAGATTCTAATGTTTATGGTATGATGCTGCTGTGAGAATAATGGCCTTTCGATGTGGATTCCTTGACATTACTCATTGTTGCTAGTCTTACCTTATAATGCTAGTTCCTTCAAGGTGAGACATGATCAAGACTACTCCACAATATAATCGGAGGTTCTCGACTGTACGCCACTCCGATAGAGTTATAGTTTGTATTTGAGCTCTTATGCATGCTTCATGTTAAGTAGATGATGATGATTACACCGTGCCTAGATGGCCGGGCAGCACCGCTAAGGCGGGTGGCTTACTACACCATGTCTATATGGCATGGGCAGACACCACTAGTGGGCAGGCTTGATATGTGTACCCCGGACGCGGGCTAATAATGATCACACCGTACCTATATGGTTGGGCAGTTTATATATGTATACATGATATGATGATGTTTTCTCTTGTTAGCATGCATGACTCCGCCTTAAGAGGTAATCAGTTACAGGTTATCTCTTTACTTTATGTTATCTCATTTCTTTATTATGCTTGATATGCATGCTTTACATACTCAGTACATTGCTCGTACTGACGTCCTCTTCTTTTATGGATGCTGTGATCATGCCCACAGGTATACAGGGAGACGGTGCTGACGCTTAGGAGCTTTCTCAGTAGATTTGCAGGAGCACTCCACTACTCCGGAGTCGCTATTCCTTGGTATATTCTTTTGTGTACATATTAGGGCATGGCGGGGTCCTGTCCCGTCCTTATGATTCCAGTACTTTAGTTAGAGGTTCGTAAATACTTATGTGTGGGTTGTAGATGCTATGTGACCTTCTTCATTGTATATTCTGTACATCATTTTTGTAGCCTTACGGGCCTATGTTATGTACATGTTTTGGGAGATATTTAGAGGCTGTTTCATGATAAGTCTTGCGTTGAGGATGATGTATGTGCCCACGTTAAGTATGATAGATAGCATGAGGAGTGGTGCTCGGTAGTTAGCTCCGGGTACCCGTCATGGCCCACTAGTCGGGTCGTGACAGAAGTGGTATCAGAGAAGCTCTGTCCTAGGGTGTGTCTACGAGCCGTGTCCAGTAGAGTCTTATTTATGGGTGTGAAGCGCGCCACACTTATAAACAAGAGGCTGCGGGGCATTCAGGAATAATGTCCGTCTTTTTTCTTCATAGATCGTGCGATAGAGCTATGTTATAAGATTCCCTTTTCATTAATTGTGCGTTATGATTTCAGCGATGCCGGTAAAGAGAAAAGCAACAGCCGCCCAGAAGGGCAAGACTGCGATGGAAAGGCAGGTTGAACAGGAGTCCTCGGTAAATATAGAAGAGGGTGAGTCCCATAATGAGGCTCTATCTCATACCACTCACACTCCGCCTATTTTAGAGGAGCATGAAGGGGAATCAGCTTCGGCTCCAGTGCCTCCAGTTCCTCCGCCGGGTGCTACGGGTCAATAGATAACCGAGGCCATTCAGTTATTAACCCAACTAGTTACCGCTCAAGCTCAACGATAAAGTACGGGCCCAAGTGATAGAGTGGTTAGTGCAAGAGCCCGGGATTTTATGAGCTTGAATCCTCCGACATTTTTCGGGTCGAAGCCGGATGAAGACCCGCAAGGCTTTAGAGATGAGATATTGAGGATCATCTATGCTTCCGATACTGGTTCTGTGGAGTTGGCATCTTATAGACTCTGGGATGTAGCGGTTCTTTGGTATAATAATTGGATTTCTTCAAGAGGGAAAAACGCACCTCTCCCGATTTGGCAAGAGTTCGTGAATACTTTCATCTGTCATTATTTGCCACCCGAGGTCCGTCGGGCCAGAGCTGATAGATTCTTGAACTTAAAGCAAGGAAATATGAGTGCCCGGGAATACAGTCTTCACTTTAATTCATTAGCCAGGTATGCTTCGACTATGGTAGCTGACAAGGGAGACCGGGTGCATCGGTTTATGAGTGGCTTAGGGCCACACTTGGTTAAAGTTTGCTTGACGGCTTCACTTCAGGAGGGGATGGACATCTCTCGTATTCAGGCTCATGCCAAGAACTTAGAGGAGCAACAGCAGCCGCACCGAGGTGAGCGTGATGTCGATAGAGGGCATAGCAAGAGGGCTAGATCTGTTGGTGCCAGTAGTGAGTACAGAGGAGGCCAGAGATAGCCATATTCCATATATTCAGGCCAGGCTGCGACTAGTGCACCTCCTCGATTTGCGGGCAGGAGATTTGATCGCCCCATTCATTCTGAACCGAGGCATAGCTCGAGAGTTTCGGGTCCTCAGTTTGGAGGTGATTATAGTAAGAGGAGACCACCGATCCCACGATGCAGCCAGTGCAGAAGATTACATTCCGGTCCGTGTCGCCAAGGCTTAGATGCTTGTTATACTTGCGGACAGGCGGGCATATGATGTACGATTGTCCCTCGATGCGCAGTAGAGGTGGGGCCCAGCCAGCTGGGTTAGTAGCCTGTTCTTCTTCGTCTGTGCGACTGGTAGGGCAGACTCTCCAGACTTCAGCAGGACGTGGTAGGGGCAGAGGGGGAGCATCTAGTTCGAGTGGCCCTTAGCAACCCCGTATTTATGCTTTAGCCGGATGATAGGATCTTGAGTCCTTCCCTGATGTGGTTACAGGTATACTATCCATATTCTCCCATGATGTTTATGCCCTGATTGATTCGAGGTTTACCTTATCATATATTACTCCATATATTCTTTGGTTGTATTGTAGTGAAACCTGAGTTAATCAAACCTTTTGAGGTGTCTACTCCTGTTGGTGACCCGGTAATAACTAGACAAGTATATAGAAATTGTGTGATTGTGGTATGCGATCGTTAGACTAAAGTTGACTTGATTGAGCTGGAAATGTTAGATTTTGATGTGATTATGGGTATGGATTGGTTAACCTCTTGTTATGCTATTGTGGATTGCAGAACAAAGATGGTTCGATTCCACTTCCCAGGGGAACCAGTGCTTGAATGGAAAGGTAACATAGCATCTCTAAAGGGTAGGTTTATTTCCTATCTCAAAGCGAGGAAGATGATTGCAAAAGGCTATATTTATCATCTAGTTCGAGTTCATGATACCGAAGCAAAGCCGCTGACTTTTCATTCCGTCCCGGTAGTAAATGAGTTTCCGGATGTATTTCCAGATGGACTCCCAGGCCTTCCGCCAGAACGGAAAATTGACTTTACCATTGATGTGTTGCCAGACACCGAACCCATATCTATTCCTCCTTATAGAATGACTCCAGCAGAATTGAAAGAGTTAAAGGCACAACTGAAGGATTTACTTGAGAAGGGATTTATTAGGCCCAGTTCATCACCATGGGGAGCACTTGTCTTGTTCGTAAGAAAGAAAAATGGTTCCTTACGAATGTGCATTGACTATAGACAATTGAACAAGGTGACAATCAAGAATAAGTATCCACTTCCGAGAATCGACGATTTGTTTGATCAATTACAAGGTGCTAAGTGGTTTTTCAAGATAGATCTAAGGTCAGGATATCACCAAGTGAGAGTCAAGGAAGAAGACATTCCGAAAATGGCTTTCAGAACTAGATACGATCATTATGAATTTCGGGTAATGTCATTCGGGTTAACTAATGCTCCGATAGTGTTTATGAACTTGATGACTAATGTATTCAGGCCTTTTCTATTTCAGTACCATTGACGAAGTTAACTCAGAAATCAGCAAAATTTCAATGGAATGATGCCTGTGATCGTAGTTTCCAGGAATTGAAAAATAGGTTGACTTCAGCCCCAGTCCTGACACTTTCTAAAGGATTAGAAGGTTACGTTTTTTATTGTGATGCCTCCGGTGTTGGGCTAGGCTGTGTGTTAATGCAGCATGGGAAGGTTATAGCCTATGCTTCCAGGCAGCTGCGGAAACCTGAGAAGAATTACCTGACCCATGGTCTTGAATTGGCTGCGGTTATTCATGCACTAAAGATATGGAGACATTATTTGTATGGAGTTCATGTTGATATTTACATAGATCATAAGAGTCTCCAGTATATCTTCAGGAAAACGGAGTTGAATCTACAGCAGAGGTGATGGTTAGAGCTATTGAAAGACTATGATATGAGTATCTTATATCATCCGAGAAAAGAAATATGGTGGCTGATGCTCTTAGCCGCAAATCCATGGGCAGTTTATGTGACATTCAACCGGAGAAGAAAGAATTAGTCCGTGATCTCTATCAGTTAGCTAACCTAGGAGTTCGTTTAATTGATTCAGGCAATGCAGGAGTTGATATTCATAACCCAGCTGTTTCATTCTTAGACATGGAAGTGAAGAGGCGCCAATATGAAGATCCCCAGTTGAGTCACTATAGAGATATACTTCCCCAGAAAGAGGAGTCACCATTTGAGGTTTCTGCAGATGGGATTCTCAGGTACCGAGACAGGCTATGTGTTCCAGATGTTGCAGGACTACACCATCAAATTTTGGAAGAAGCTCATTATTCCCATTATTTTATTCATCCAGGAGCGACGAAGATGTACCACGATCTCAAGTTAATGTACTGGTGGGACGGAATGAAGAAGGATATAGCAGAATTTGTAGCTCAGTGTCCAAATTGCCAACAAGTGAAAATTAAGCATCAAAAGCCAGGAGGATTGTTGCAGGCCATGGAAATTCCAACCTGGAAATGGGAGGTGATCAATATGAATTTTATTGTAGGTTTGCCTCGTTCTCGGCGTAAGTATGACTCCATATGGGTAATCGTGGACAGACTTACGAAATAAGCTCATTTTCTTCCAGTTAGAACTACATACTCAGCAGAAGATCATGCAAGGCTGTATCTTAAAGAAATAGTGCGACTTCATGGTATTCCTGTATCTATTATCATTGACAGAGGAGCGCAATTCACATCCAAATTCTGGAAATCCTTTCAAGAAGGTTTGGGAACGCAAGTGAAATTCAGCACAACATTTCATCCACAAACTGATGGACAAGCTGAGCGCACTATTCAGACCTTAAAAGATATGTTGCGGGCATGTGTATTAGATTTCGGAGGCAATTGGGATGATCATTTGCCGCTTATTGAATTTGCCTATAACAACAATTATCATTCCAGCATCCAGATGGCTCCATATAAAGCTTTGTATGGAAGGAAGTGTAGATCGCCAATTGGATGGTTTGAAGTCTGAGAGACATAACTGATAGGTCCAGAATTGATTCAGCAAGCAATGGAAAAGATCAAGCTCATCCGAAACCGATTGTTGACAGCTCAAAGTCGCCAGAAATCTTATGCAAACAATCATCAACGGAACTTGCAATTCCAAATCAATGATTGGGTATTCTTAAAAGTGTCGCCGATGAAAAGTGTAATGAAATTTGGCAAAAAGGGCAAGCTCAGTCCCTGGTATATTGGGCCTTATAAGATTGTACGCAAGGTGGGCCAAGTGGCTTATGAACTAGATTTACCTCCAGAACTTGAATTAGTTCACCCGGTTTTCCATGTGTCCATGCTCCTCAAGTGTGTTGGAGATCCTTCTAGAATCATGCCAGCGGATGATGTTTAAGTTATCGAGAAGCTGGCTTATGAAGAGGTACCCATTGCCATATTAGATAGGCAAGTGCGGAAGCTCAGAAATAAAGAGGTAGCCTCAGTGAAGGTCTTGTGGAGAAACAATAACAGAGAGGAAATGACTTGGGAAGCAGAAGAAGATATGAAGTCCAGATATCCGCACTTATTTCCACCCCCGGAAGAGATTCAAGATGAAACGTCGTTGTTCCAGGCATGTAATGCTTTCTCTTAATGCTTTTGGTCGCGTGTGGCCATGTTTTCTTCTTTGTTGTTCTAATAGCCCTGTGAGGCGATGTTATTTTGGGTTGCTTGTTATTTTGGGTTGCTGTGACAAGGTGGCAGTGCCATATTACGGGGAAAACTCTGGCAAAATTCCTGTAGAGCCCCCGAGAACTTAACATTCGAGGACAAATGTTCTTAAGGAGGGAGAATGTTACGCCCCTTGTCTTCGTCATAGTAGAACTAATGGTTTCTTAGTCGAGCATGTCTTGAGAATGGAGACCCGTGCCCGAGTTTGGGGACATAAAGTGTTGTACCCTGCACACAAATGTACCCCGAGGTGATGCAGGTAAATTATGGAGTTAGAAGAGCCGAATGAATCAAATCGATGCAATCGGAACGGATTCGAGAAGTGCTGAGACACCAATCCTTGTCGGACGGGCCGTCGACATATTGACGGACCGTTATTGTACACCGTCAACATGTTCTGCAAATTGAAATCTGTAGGCGTTAGTCGACGGACCGTCAACACGTCGATAGGTCGTCGACCCACTCGTCGAACCGCCTCTCTGGAATATTCTAGTCCCAGCTATAAATAGACGACTTTGGTTCTTATTTTTCAGATTCCACCTTTTCCACAAGTCTTGAAAGCTCTAGAATGTTCCCTCCATCATACTAACACAAATCCAAGAGAAAACAAGGATTAATTACCAAGAATCAAGGAGAATAAATGCAAAAGAGGCCCCCTAGGGTTGATAGAAGCCAAGAATTCATTTGGTATTGAAGTTGGGGTTTTCTTCAAGTGAAGTATTTTCATCCAAAGCCCATTCCTACATAATCAAAGGTGAGTTTTGTGTTCATTTCATGTTATTAAGAGTATTGAGTAGTTGAAAGACTTGGGTTAGAGAAGAAAGTAGAATATGAGCTTAATCATGGAGAAAATGGCATTTTGAGTAGTAAGTTAATGTGAATCATGATTCTTAGTATAAGATGAGCATAATCTTGTTATAAATGATGCTAATGACGTTGAGGAAGTGTATGTGAAGAATAAATATGATGTTGTGTTATAGTTATGGTTATAGATGATTTTGAAGATGAATTTGAGAGGTAAACAATGTTTAGCTTGAGAAAATCTATTAATTATGATATTATGGGAGATGTTTTGCTATATGGAGGAAGTTGTTGAAAAGAAGGAGATGCCGCCCAATGTTCGTTAGCTCTTAGTTATGTTAGTTGAGACCTAAAGTATGTTTCCGGTTATCTGACCTTAGTACGAATTCTCTTGAATGTAGAATAGTGAACTTAGAGGGAAGCGCTTAGTCGACAAGGTTAGAGTGGCGTAAAGGTATGTAAGGCTATTCCCCTTCTTTCTAAGGCATGACTCTTATGACACGATTTCCTCTATCTCTCCATGACTTACTTACATTCCGTAAGCTACAAGTCTATGATTATTAAGAGCTTCTCCTGAGATAAAGATTGAGATGCATTATGATAATGATAACGATAATGATGATTCTTTGTCTAGAGATTCTAAAGTTTATGATATGGTCTTTATTCTGTGAGAATAATGGCCTTGCTATGTGGATTCCTTAACATTACTCATTGTCGCTAGTCTTACCTTATAATGCTTGTTCCTTCAAGGTGAGACATGATGATCAAGTCTACTCCATAATATAATCGAAGGTTCTCGACCTTACGTCACTCCGATAGAGTTATAGTTTGTATTTGAGGTCTTATGCATGATTCATGTTAAGTATATGATGATGATTACACCGTGCCTAGATGGCCAGGCAGCACCGCTAACGCAGGCGGCTTACTACACCATGTCTATATAGCATAGGAAGACACCACTAGTGGGCAGGCTTGAGATGTGTACCCCGGACGCGGGCTAATGATGATCACACCGTACTTATATGGTCGGGTAGTTTATATATGTATACATGATATAATGATGTTTTCTCTTGTTAGTATGCATCACTACGCCTTAAAGGGCAATCAGTTACAGGTTATCTCTTCACTTTATATTCTCTCATTTCTTTATTATGCTTGATATGCATGCCTTACCTACTCGGTACATTGCTCGTACTGACGTCCTATTCTTTTATTGATGCTGTGATCAAGCCCACAGGTAGACAGGGAGACGGTGCTGACGCTTAGGAGCTTTCTCAGCAGATTTGCAGGAGCACTCCACTACTTTGGAGTCTCTATTCCTTGGTATATTCTTTTGTGTACATATTGGGGCATGGCGGGGTCCTGTCCCGTCCTTATGATTCCAGTACTTCAGTTAGAGGCTCGTAGATACTTATGTGTGGGTTGTAGATGCTATGTGACCTCTTCATTGTATATTCTGTACATCATTTTTGTAGCCTTACGGGCCTATGTTATGTACATGTTTTGGGAGATATTTGGAGGCTGTTTCATGATAAGTCTTGCGTTGAGGATGATGTGTGTGCCCAGGTTGAGTATGATAGATACCATGAGGAGTGGTGCTCGGTAGTTGGATCCGGGTACTCGTCATAGCCCACTACTTGGGTCGTGACAATGTAGATATTTCATGTGTGGAGATCCTGGGCATTTCAAGAAGAACTGTCCCCTACTCAGATAGAGTGACCAGAGTGCTTAGTACTAGACTCTCAGGGCTCCAGTTTTATCTACTAGGGGAGGAGGATCTTATGGTAGGGACTATGCTTAGACTGGGTAAGATGGCCACACATCTGGTAGAGGTGGCACCCAGCCTAGCTGAGGCAGATCTCAGTCAGACTGAGGCGAAAATCAGCCTATAGGGGCGAGGCTTAGTCGGGTCAGGGTGATTATGGAGGTTGGTAGGCTAGAGGTGGAAGGGTTCATTGCTATGCTTTTCCTAGCAGATTATAGGTTAAGGGTTCCGATGCAGTCATTACAAGCGACATTTTAGTCTGTCACCAGTAGGCTACTGTGTTGTTTGACCCGGGTTCTACATTCTTTTATGTGTCCATATACTTCTCTAGAGGTCTTGATATGGTTTGTGATTTTCTTGATGCTCCTATTCATTTATCTACTCCAGTTGGAGACTCGGTAGTGGTGGATAGAGTTTACCGGTCTTGTACTGTCACCTTTATGGGTTATGGTACGTGGGTAGACCTGGTGATCCTTGATATGGTAGATTTTAATGTTATTTTGGGTATGAGTTGGTTGTCTCCTTACCATGCAATTTTGGACTTACACGCCAAGACAATCACTTTAGCTATGCCGGGTATATCTCGACTTGAGTGGAAGGGTACTCCCAGTCCCTTGCCAAGGAAGAACATTTCCTTCCTTCGCACCAAGAAGTTAGTTGATAGAGGTTGTTTGGCTTATATGGCGTATATTCGCGATGCCAGTGCTGACGTTTGATACGCTCAAATTACACCTTTTAATGGCATAATGCGGACATTGTCAAATATAGTAACCCAACAAAGCTGGGGTTGAATCCCACAGAGAACAATATGTGAGCAGATTAGGAATTATCACCAACAACAGCTAGGCTGAACGCATCAATGGTGGTTTTTAGATGATAAAATATGAAAATATTAAATCTAATCTAGAAAGCAAGTAAATTGATCAATGGCCACAAGAATGGAATAAAGGAAACTACTTCTCAAGTAACAATCCAATATATTTCACGAATTTTAGATAATGGTAATATTATGTTAATTAGCCTCGAATAATGACTCTAAATTACTTCTCCCGAAGATTAACTAGACTACCTAATTGAATATCCCTAAAGCAATTAGGAGCATTAAGAACACCCGACTATGGCTACAAGTGGTATCGCCTATTCATAGGTCAATTTCCATTAGATGGGGGTTAACGCCCCAAATTCATGTTAATTATTCTATCCAATCCGTTCTTCCTCTTACGAGTTTCAAACAAAGTAAATAGGCAAGTCCTAGGGTTAGCTACTCCCTTGAGAAACGTTGAAGAACAATATAATTAAAATAACAATAACTTACTTGATTAAAAATAATGTCGATCAATAAATAAGCACAACAAGAGTTTCAATCTCAATTATCACCAAGAAATTCCCATAAACAAGGTTCAAATAAAAGAAAGAAAATATACGTAGCAACCCTAGCCTCCAAACTTGTGTTTTCTACCAAAGATGTCTAGGAATTGTGGCTTATGAAATATTTATAGGTGTAGGAAAAAGCACAAACAAAATAACCGAGTCCAAAAAGAATTGGGAGAATTTTTTGAGTCCGCAAATCCCTTCCCTGCGCTGCAAGGTCTGCAGCAGCAAAATGTGTCAGTGGCTAGAACCTTTTATGCATGTACATGCCCTTTTTTTCAATTGTAATTTTGCAATGTAATATAACTCCTCCAATATTGAATAATCATTATGTCCCTTTTTATCTTTTGCTTATCTACCCCTTGTCTGTTGTCTTCTTTTTCTTTTTCTTTTTTTCCACTTTTATCCAGTTTGCTTCAAATATCTTCATCTTTACACCGCTTTATTCCTACACGATAAAAATATAATATTAAGCACAAAATTATATAACTAATACTCAAAAGACAATTAAAAATACTAAAATGTAAGGCAACAATGGCTAAATATATGCATTTTTGGCCGAACATCAACATTCCATCGCTTGAGTCGGTCCTCGTAGTGTGTGAGTTCGCGGAGGTGTTTCCCACGGACTTGCCGGGTATGCCACCCGATCGTGATATTCGTTTCTGTATTGAATCGGAGCCAGGGACTCACCGTATTTCTATTCCACCATATCAGATGGTGCCAGCTGAGTTGAGAGAGTTGAATGGCTTGACTTCAGGATCTTCTTAGCAAAAGATTCATTAGACCGAGCGTCTCTCTTTGGGGCACTTCTATGCTATTTGTGAAGAAAAAGAATGGGACTATGCGGATGTGCATTGATTACCGCCAATTGAACAAAGTCACCATTCAGAACAAGTATCCCATTCCTCGTATTGATGATCTATTTGACCAGCTTTAGGGGGCTTTTGTGTTTTCCAAGATTGATTTCAAGTCGTGTTATCGCCAATTGAAGATCCGAGCCGAAGAAATTCCTAAGACGACCTTTAGGACTCGATATGGTCATTATGAGTTTCTTGCATGTCTTTTGGGCTTACCAATGCCCCAACTTCTTTCATGGACTTGATGAATGGCATTTTTAATCCATACTTGGATTCTTTTGTGATTGTGTTCATTGATGATAGATTGGTTTACTCGAGGAGTAAGAAAGATCACCCGAAACACTTGAGGATTGTTCTTGGTTTGTTGAGAGACAAGGAATTATATGCAAATTTCTCTAAGTGTGAGTTTTGGCTCGAGTCTGTATCCTTCTTGGGTCATGTGGTATCAAAGGACAGGATTATGGTTGATCCTAAGAAGATTAAGGCCGTGAGAGATTGGAGGCCGTGAGAGATTAGGCTTGGCCTACTTCAGTGATAGAGATTTGTAGCTTGTGGGTTTGACCAGTTAGTACCGTCATTTTGTGAAGGGATTTGCTTCTATTACTTCGCATTTGACCTGTTGGACACAAAAGAAAGTACCTTTTTAGTGGTCCGATGAGTGTGAGGAGATCTTTCAAAAGCTCAAGACCTTGTTAACTTCAGCCCTAATTCTAGCATTGTTCGAGGAGGGCAAGGACTTCGTAGTGTATTGTGATACTTTTCGTTCTGGTTTGGATGTTGTGTTGATGCAAGAAAAGAAGGTCATTGCCTATGCTTTCAGGCAGCTGAAGATTCATGAAAAAAACTGCCCTACTCATAATTTAGAGTTGGCAGCGGTAGTCTTCGCTTTGAAGATTTGGAGGCATTGTTTGTACGTGTCCGTTGTGAGGTGTTCACCGATCAGCGCAGCCTTCAGCATGTGTTTACTCAGAGGGATCTTAATTCTAGGCAGCGGAGATGGATGGATCTTCTGAAGGATTATGGCATCACCATACTTTACCATCCGGGTAAAGCTAATGTCGTAGCCGATGCCTTGAGTCGCAAGGCAGTAAGTATGGGTAGTCTAGCTAGATTGATTGCTTCTGAGCGTCCTTTAGCCATGGAGGTTCAGACTCTGGCTAACAGCTTTGTGCGTTTTGATATTTCATATCCCGGCAGAGTTTTAGCATGTTTTGAGGTGAGGTCATCTTTACTGGAGCATATAAGGGCTCAGTAGTTTAACGATGCTCAGTTATGTAAGATTCGTGATAAGGTTTTGAGAGGTGAGGCTAAGGAGGCCATGCTTGATAGTGAGGGGATTCTGAGGATCAAGGGATGAGTGTGCATTACTAGTATGGGTGGTCTGATTTAATTGATATTGGAGGAGGCTCACAGCTCCAGGTATTTTATTCATCCAGAGGTGACGAAGATGTACTGTGGTTTGAGATAGCACTACTGGTGGGGTCGGATGAAGAGAGATATTGCAGATTTTGTTGTTAAGTGTGTGAATTGTTAGCAAGTCAAGTATGAGCACCGCGACGAATTGGTGGTGTGTGGAGAATGCCCATTCCCCGGTGGAAGTGGGAGAGGATTGCCATGGATTTCGTCGTGGGTCTTCCGAAGACCCTGGGCAAGTTTGATTCGCCTTTGGGTTATTATTGAACGGTTGACTAAGTTTGCTCATTTCATCCCATTCAGGTTACTTATAATGCAAAGAAGTTGGGCAGAATTTACATCCGTGAGATTGAGCGATTGCACGGGGTTCCTATTTCCATCATCTCAGATCGAGGTCTCTAATTTACTTCGAGCTTTTGGAGGTCGTTGCAGGCAGAGTTGGGTACTCAGTTGGACCTTAGTACAACTTTTCATCCCCAGACTGATAGTCAGTCCAAGTGGACTATTTAGCTGCTCAAGGATATGATGCGATCGTATGTTATTGACTTTAGTGGTCATTGGGACCAGGTCCTACCCTTGGCAAAGTTTGAGTATAACAATAGCTACCATTCCAGTACTGATATGGTGCCGTTCGAGGCTTTATATGGTAGGAGGTGTCGTTCTCCTATTTGGTGGTTTGATGCTTTTGAGGTTGAACCTTAGGGTACAGATTTCCTTAGAGAGTCCTTGGAAAAGGTGAAGCCTATTCAGGAAAAGCTTCTAGCAGCTCAGAGTCAACAAAAGATGTATGTGGACCATAAGATCTGGGATTTAGAGTTTATGGAGGGCGAGCAGGTTCTTCTGAAGATTTCACCTATGATGGGGGTTATGAAGTCTGGGAAGAAGGGCAAGTTGAGCCCGAGGTACTTTGGTTCGTTTGAGATTCTCCGTCGTATGGGCGATGTTGCGTATGAGTTGGCCTTGCCACCAGGCTAGTCGAGTGTGCATCCGCTTTTCCATGTTTCTATGCTGAAGAGGTATCAGTGAGACAGGTCTTATATTATTCATTAGGGTTCTGTGTTTCTAGATGAGAATATGTGTGCGAGGAGGAACCTATAGCTATTTTAGATAGGGAGGTTCGAAAGTTGAGATCAAAGGAAATAGCTTCAGTAAAGGTTCAGTGGAGGCAGCGCCTAGTCGAGGAGGCTACTTGGGATACCAAGTCTGATATGCGTAATAGGTATCCCCAGCTTTTCACCCAGTCAGGTAGTCCTTCTCTTATTTCCTTCCTTGTCCCTTTGAGGATGAACAGTTGTTTAATTGGTATCTGATGTAACGACCCGTCAGGTCGTTATGTGCTTTTTGACCATTTTACCCATGTCGACCCAATTCCTAAGGTTATTCTGTGATTCTAGCAAAACTTGGGAAAATAAGGCTTTTAAGTGGGAAAGTTTGACCAATAGTTGACATTTGGGAATTCCGAGGCCGCGGGTGAGTTCGTAGAATGTTTTTATGTGTGTGTACATATCTGGTTTGTGTACGGGAGGCCTTGGATTGATGTCCGGATTTAGGGATTGAGTTATGGAAAAACCAAATTTTTCTGGTGCTGGTGTGTGCGCCATGGCGGGCCTAGTGCCGCCATAGCTGACCGGCATGGCGGGGTCTTGATCGCGATGGCGAGGGACTGCGCTTTAATGATTTTTTGCCATGGCAGATGGTCTGACCACCACGGTGGGACAGCCACGGCTATCTTTGTCACCGCCGTGGCAAATCGACAGGACCAAAATCTCATTTTATCTTCCTAAGTTCGAATCACTAGTTCAAAACTCCTAAAACCTAATTCCAAGAGCTAGGAGAGGCAATTCTTGAAGATTTTGGGGGAAATCATCTATCAGGGTAAGTTCCAACCTACTATCTTGCTTTACTATCTTTTTTCCTTGAGATTCCATGGTGATTTGAGGTACTAGAATGGTGGGTGATGAGACCTAGACTTCTAATCATGAACCCCTTTTTATAAATTGATTATTGTTGATTAACCTACTGTTTATATCATCTAGAAGTGTAGCTTAACATGTTCTACGATTGAATTGCTCTTAAATTCAAGAATCTAATCATGAGTCTTAGGGTTTTACCCAAATTGGGGTTTTTGACTAATTGATGAAATTGAAAGGTCTAATGTGATTAGAAACCCATGTAAGTAAGGATTATGATTGTTGGGACTCTGAGTAGGGTCATTTCACCCTTAATTTTCGGTTTTACCCTTATGATTAGTTAGGAGTATTTTAGGCTTTTTCCCCCAAATTGTTTCTTCTTCCAATTGGTTGGTTTATTGCTTAGGTAGCATTATAATTTGTTAGACTTTGAGCATTCCGAGGCATGACGTAAAGGGAAGGCTCGGTTGGAGTAGTTCGTGGCTCTAGTTCTACATTCGAGGCAGGTTCCGACTTGCTTGAGTTAGACTGTGATTAGTGAAAAGTATACATAGTAGAGTTGATGGGAGAAAGCATGATTAGGTCTTCAGGCATGAAGTCTGATTGGATATTACTTAGGTTGGTATGACTTCTGATTATGTGGGCTTGTCTCCATTACTTTATGTATTGAACCGTGAGGTGTAATTGTTGTATTTTGGAAGGAAAGGGTTGATATATACTCTTCGTGTTGATTGAGATAGTTTGTATGATTCATACTATTATTGAGCTGTTTTATCTGAGTCTTGTTATGACCCATGGCATTGTGACTTGCATTATCATTGGCATTTGGTTTCATTGAGCTATCAAGCTTATGTGTGAGTTGGTGCTTCATATTGGGGTTCTGTACTAGAACCATATCTTTAGACTCGTATATATATATATATATATATATATATATATATATATATATATATATATAAGGCACATTTGACAGGCGGTGAGGATGTATCCTATTGTGAACTCGTGATCCGAGGTCTGTTCCGGGGTGAGTGGACTCGTGATCCGAGGTCGGTTCCGAAGCGAGTGATACATGGACACCATGGGTACCCCTCGGGTCATGACTGTCGTGCAAACAAGGCCTTTAGCGTGTGTGTACGGTTCAGTTAATTATCATTGCATGGCATTGCATTGACATCGTCTTATTTTCTACGATTTGATTTGTTAGTTGTTGCTGTTGTTGTGCCTATCTGTCTATCTTGTTGATTTTATGAATCTATGCATGAGCTAATCTTAGTCGGCCTATTATATCAACAGGTACATAGTGTTTGTACTGATAGTACCTTGCCACACCCTTTTTGTGTGCAGGTTGCGTACCAGGACCGTGTTCTAGACCTCACATCTAACCCAAGCCTACTTTCTGACCAGATCTGAGGGTGTGCTCCTATCCAGCCCATGCCGCCCTGGAGATCTCTCTGATTTATGTCTATTCTACTTTCTAGACATTATTATTACATTTCAGACAGTTGTGTATTCCTAGACAGTATATTTTGTTAGAGTCCTTGTACGATGACTTTCAGTTCTTGGGGTTGTAATATATAGTATTCCGCACCTACTTTCTATTTTCTATAATTATTTATGTTGTTATTTAAGTTATTCGGATATTGAAATGGTTAATTGGTTAAGGGGATGGTTCGCCCACCAGAGGGGTTAGTGTGGGTGCCATCACGACATATTTGGGTCTTGACAATTATTGAGACAGCAACATCTCAACACTTTCCCCTTTTTTGATAATGATAAAACTCATAACAGCTTCATACTTCTTCATATGCTCTTGAACAACTCTATCAATCTTTATCATCTCTTGATTATATATTTACCCTTGGACGTAGCTCCTATATTGACAATCTTCCCTTATAGAACCAGCTCCATGTTGTTCAACACTACAACTTCATGTTGAGACAACCCAATCTAGACAAACATAAGCAAGATGTTAAGCTCATTCAGTTCACCCTCTAAACAATAAGGTTTGTAAGCTTATTGAATCGACATCTAGGACCAACCTTCCATTCATTGCATCCCAGAATATGGCTAGGTTATTTGACTAAGTAAGATTGTAGGCTTACTTAATCATTCTATGGACTTACCTTCCACTCTTTGCAACCCTACAGATGACTAGGTTTAGAGAACCTGAATATGTCCATATGTCTCCTCAAAGGAATACTCTCCGGTATGCCCTTTTTTAAATCATTTTTGATATATGATTCAGAAAACATTCTCCTATATGTATTCTTCGAAATATCAGTGATATGTATAAGAACTAAGTTTTTTTATCTTCTCCCCAAGACAAGTTCTTTATAACTTCCCCTTGTGTTCCATGCAGTGCTTCTAAAGTAGCACTAAGTTATTTATAAATGGAAAAGGGCCTAAAATTCCCTAGAACTATTAGAAGTGGTACAAAAATGCTCTCCATCCACCTTTGAGCCCTAAACACCCCTGCCGTTATCCTATTGGGTCTACTTTGCCGGTCACGTTAAAATAAAATAATTAAATGTTTATTTATTACGTGGCCAGATCTAATTGGCCCAAATTTAAACCCTTCCCAATTTTTTTTTTTTTTAAAAAAAAAACCATCCATGACCCGTATTTTGACCCTGCCCGCGTGAGAAAATCTCTGCCACCACCATGTCATCTTCTAACTTGAAGCTTCAAGCTTCATTAATGACTTCCATGGAGTTTTCTGCTCCGTTCTTCATGTTCTAAGCCCTAATTCGATTGTTATTCATGCTATCAACTTTAAAAATAGTATCACCCAATTTATTTTAACACCCAAATTTACAAATTTAGAAATTTAAAGCAAGCTTTGAAAGGCTCCTTCGATGGCGGCTTTAGTTCACTTCCTTAATGAATTTTTTTTTCCACGTATACTCAATCACGCTTGAGCTTAAGAACCAAAGTCCAACATACCAAGTTCATATTGCCAACAAATCTTGAAATTAAATTTTCAAAATAAGGCCAATATTCATCAATGAATGTCCAAGTTTTATGGAGGTTTCATGAGATTAAACATGTATTTTTTTGTAGTATTCAACTAAATTTCAACACAAATATGCTCAATAAATACTTAAGATCAGATTTTTCCATTTATACATTTAATGCGAGTTAATTTTTCCTTATTTTGATTTGTAATGAAATGGGTTAGAGGGTTTTTTAATTTGACTTGTTAGGGATTTATTTGGGGTGGGTCAGGGTTTAGTTGGTGAATCGAGTTAAATGGGTTGAGAATTAATTAGTTTTTGTTAATTATATGGCTATCCAATGAGAGGTTGCCACGTAATAAATGAAATGGTCCGTTAAAAATAAGGGCAAAGTAGACCCAATCGGTTAACGACAAGGGTATTTGGGGGCTCAAAGGTGGATGGAGGGCATTTTTGTACAAATTATAATAGTTCAAGGGTATTTCAGGCCCTTTTCCGTTTTATAAATAAGAGTCGGTTTCTTTACAATGCATCCTAAGTAGCACCTGGATGTCTATGTAGCTTTCTTCACCTTTCTCATCATTAACCACTTTCGATGTGATCATCTTTATCCTTCCAAGAATGCTTGATCTTCAATGTCTGTGTCTTATATATCTGATGTGGCACATGACCTATATAAATATGAATAGATCTTCCCCCATTTTGGCATCATCAGGGAGCAAGTGTATCAATAAGATTAAGTGTATTATATCAGTATCACACTCATGCCTACTGGGGCTACACAATCATGAACATAATACTAGTGCTTAAATAACATTGTCAAGTTAAAATCATAGGAGGATTTTTGCATACACCACATTAAGTCACAAGGGCCAAACAAAAAAATTTCTCTATATCATTCTAATACTGCTAGGGATAGTATATGGAAATCAAATTGGCATGTAGAAGGATTTAGTTTTGGTGTTGGCTAGGAAGGTACAAGGACCAGGTTCTATGTTTCAGCTTAATTGGCTTATATCAGTCCCTATAGTCTCGTCAAGGTGAGTACCGGTATCAATGTGAATTTCTTTTTTGTAAATTCTTATCCTTCAAGATCATGTGTTTCCCCCCTCAAGCATCCCATTCTGCTTCTTTCTTCACGCCTACTGATTCTTGTAGAATTCAATCTTGTTTCATCATATTCTTGATTGAAAGGTTCTTTATTATCAATGCCTTTAGTCATCAGCAACTAAGGAAACAGATTCCTTATTTAGATCAAATCCTTTTGTCACAAACTCCTCCAATGTTTCTCCATGATCAACATCTTCCTCTTTCTCTTTCAAAATTTCACTATATCTATTGAGTAGCTGCTGGCTCAATGATATATTATGAGCTTACATTGAAGTTTTGATTATTTGACAAACAGTATGCCCAATAAAAATTAAGGGAGACGTAAGGAAGGATTCATTGAAGAACCAGATTTCCAAACTAATCTCTGAAGGATTCAGTGAAGCAGTCATATCAATAAAAGTACTACTAAAAGGAACTTATCCTTACTATCACAAAACTAGAGATTGAAAGCTATTTCATGGCGACACAAGAAAAGACGAAATATTGATTGATTCCTATTCTATGAAAGGTTGGATTTCAAGGTATGGTAATATTTCCATAATTACCATAAGTTTATCAACATTGAATTAACATTGAAGTAGGAAGCAATTTGCTGCTGTGCATATAAGGAAAAAAGGAAGATCCAAGTCAAACAAGGTTTGGTTTTCGGGTACAATTATGAAACCAAATCTTGATTGGATTCAACAATTCAAGGGTGGCAACTGCTTCTATCTAAACACAACACGAACAAGCTTTGGAGCTTAGGCACAACCACAAATCAAAACATTCCAACGAAAGGCTAAAGTGAGCGTATTCAACACTTTGTCTTAAGAGAGCCAACTTCAAGACAACAAAGAACTAGTGCTTATCAAGAAATTATCATTAAGTTCTTTTGTTTGTCTAGGTGAGGTTCTGTTATGGTTTCATCTATTTACCTTTGCAAGTATTGTTTAATAGATGTTTGTTTGTTAAATTGTTGTCACATACAAACTGTTAGGGAACAAGTCCTTCGGTTTACTATAACCTTTATAAGGCTCTTATAGTGGAGAATTTAGGTAAATGCTATAAGAGATAGGTCGTGTGTTTTTTTTTACTCCCTTGAGCAAGGAGTTTTCCACGTGAAATTCTTTTGTTGATTTATATTTCATTGCATTTCCTTCTTACGTAATTACTCTAAGGACCAGATTCTTAGAGTGCGTAGGAGTAGCTCGATCCTAATAATATCATTCCCCCTGAATTACTTCTTGTGTTCTTTTGTAATAGATTCTTTAGTTTTTAGCACAATGTGACTTTGGGAGACTCATAGTGCTGATCTTTTGAGATATGTTGAGGTATTTTCAGATCAATATATATGGACTTGCAAAAATGGAAGGGAATTCATAAATGATATATATGAATTGACTCAAATTGTTTTTTTAATCAAGAAAGGTATAATAAACTGGCTTGGGTGATTTAGCAGTATAGTCATATTTATGTAACTTTCTCATGGAAGGAGGTGCATACTTGATAGTCATAAGAATCATGTTCTTTGACTAGTTTCCTCACTGTATTTGTCATCTGAGCTTAATTGATCATGCCATGAGTGCATACCAGGTAAGGTGTAAGACTGAGTTAGACATTATTTCACTTAGATCTATCTTAAGAACTCCTTTTTGATAGCCAAAATTTATGGAAAAAATTGTTGTGCTCAGTTCATCATCGGATGTAACTCCTTCAAGCTACTTCTCATAATAATTCCTGGTTTGTTCCTCTCCTGCCTCTTCAACACCCTTCTCATCTTTTCTTTTATTGAACTGTACCCTAATGATTCTTTCTTTAGCTGAGGTATCAGTTTCACTGTTGCTGCTCCTTTTGACTAGTTGTCATGTTGTCTGCACTTTTCTTTATCTATTAGAGAACCAATTTCTTCATCTAGTGTCACGACCCAACCGGAGGGCCATGACTGGCACCCGTATCTAACCTACCGAGCACCTCTTAATATATTTCTCATATTCATATCTAGGTAGACCACATGACTAACTCATAGATATACCATAATCTATAAGAGCATGAGTTCAAAGATAGCATATCTATACAACATCACCAACTATGTCATATATACAAGCCGACAAGGCTGCCACAAATGATATACAAAATATGAACCGAGGAGGTTACAAAATGTCTAATCATATACATCTGTCTACGAGACTCTATATGGAGTGCATAACATCATAAAGAAGGGACAGGACCCCGCCATGCCTATATATACATAAAAGAATAGTACCAGCTGAACTGTAGCTCCAGAACAAATAGAGCGCTCATGTGTAATCACTGATGAAGCAGCCTAGGGGTCTGGTCCATCTCTCTGTCTACCTGCGGGCATGAACGCAGCGTCCATAATAAAAGAACGTTAGTATGAGTAATGTACTGAGTATGTAAGGCACGAATATCAACATAAATAAAGTATGAAAATAGCATAAGATAGGAGACATAACATGTACATCTGATTGTCTTTTAAGGCAGATATCACGCATGCTTAGCTTTTAGAAAAGAAAACATTTTTCATACATACATAATATAACTGTTAGTGCTGCGGAACGTGCAGCCTGATCCATAGATCATATCATCCCGCGTCCGGGGTAACATCATAACCTGCCCACTGCAGTGTTGTGCACATCTACGCGCTTGCTCGGCCGACTATAGCGCGGCGCGATGTGAGAAAACACATACATATGTATAAAGCATGCATGAGAGCCCAATAAAAGCTATAAGTTTATCGGAGTGATGTGAGGTCGGTAAACCTCTGATTTCTATTATGGAACCATCATCATTGCTATATCTCACCTTAAAAGAACAATTATTATAAGATGAGATCAACAACAATGAATAAAATCAATAATCATGAAACAAGCTCAATAATATCATGAGAGCATCAAGAACTATAAGTTTTGGTATCTTTAGAAATGGAATCATCATCATCATCATAAAGAACATTTATCAATAATATCATAAGAACCTTGAGAATCATGAGTTTCTAGCATTTTTAGGAATAAGGATATTATGGATATCGTGTGTAAGTTCACAACAAAGGAATCATGCCTTAAGGAAGAAAGGGTTAGCCTTATCATACCTCGTCGTCTCTTTACTACTCCTCACCTATCCTTCTGAGTTTGCAAATCTAGATTCAAGATAATTCACACTAAGTTTAAGTCGTTGAAACGCTTATAAGATCAAACTAGACTATTAGGTGAGCTAACAAAATTTGGGCAGCATCTCCCCTATATCACCTACTTCCACCAAATTCTAAAACAACTCCCAAACAACAATAACAACATCAACAATACCATATCCAAGAGATTTATATTCAAATTGGACTCAAATCAATCCAAACTTCCTTTCATAATCAATCCATAACAACAACTTCAACACAATCCCTTATACACTTGTATACAATACTTCCTCATCATCATTATTATCCCTCATAGAAAGATTATAATCATAACATACTAATAATTATAGCTCAAGTTAATTTACAACTCAAAATATCATCAAACTTATATTTGAACTTTTACTCCAATTTCCTCTCCTCAAATCTTAACATAATTACCCAATAAACTCATAAGCATGGAACTAAGATGAAATCTGACCTCAAAATTGAAGAACACTTCAATTCCAAGGTTGATCCACCTTAAGAAATACTCACCCAAGCATCTTCAAGAAGAGGAGACAAGTGTAGACCTCACTTGGAAACCCTAACCACTTTAATCTTCACTTTGATCTTTGGTTTAGGCTTGGAAATATGTTAGAATATGTTTAGACAGGTTTCTAGGACTTGGGGTTATGTTAAAATGATATAAAATGAAGAGGGGATCATAATTATAACATTCTGGAAACTCACCGCCTCAAATTTTACGTCCACAAATTACTAACAGTAATTCAAATTAGGGCCAAGTTACTGGCCATAATTCAAATCGTAACTTTTTATACAGACCATAACTTTCACTGTATTTCATATATTTGCAATCTGTAAATTGCATTGGAAAGATAACTTCCTGAACTTCAATTTTCATAGGTTATGCATTCCATAACTCCTTATATTCGAGGAGATATACGTCCCTAAAGTTGGACCAAAAATCCTATCCAGAATTCTACCAAATTTTTTCAAAGTTTCGACAAACTTAATTTCTTCGATTCGCTTGATCTCAGAACCTTTAAATACTTGTCTAACACTTATTAAAGTATTCCTTAACCTTATAGGAGTATCATAGCCTCTCTGGAATCACATTAGTTTGCTTACGACGATGCGGAAATTTACGAGGTGTGACATCTAGTCTCTCAAGTGATTCTAGATTCCAATACATTACTATATGCCTATGTGGCCATGCACCTTGAATGTTCTTCTGTAGATTCTCCTTTCTTCCATATATTAGTTTTGAGCATACGGTCATTCTTTTCTCCTAATTAATTTTGTTATTTATCTGGTCCCTTATTAGTTCAAGGACCAGATATCAGTTATCTCTTGCTTCAGTCTTGTATGCCCCTAATATTCTAAATATGCTTTAGGGCTTCTTTTGTGGAGGAATTAATGTATATATTGTGTGCCTCCTTTCTTCAAAGTACCAGGTTCCCAGTAAGGATGGCAAACTCTTAGTTATGTTCAGCTCCTTATATATTGCCATGTGTTTGAGTCAACCGCGCATGTTCATACTTCCTCTTATTTGAGCCCATTCAACTAGACATTGATTATGTTATAAGAAGCCATACATTCTATTTTTCTGGAAGAAGAGTCAGCTGACTATCCTTCATTCGATTGACCATGTTGTTTTCTTGATAAAGGAGCATGTCCTTTGATTTCTTTTGGG
The DNA here is from genome assembly GCF_029784015.1 of Lycium ferocissimum. NCBI lineage: Eukaryota > Viridiplantae > Streptophyta > Magnoliopsida > Solanales > Solanaceae > Lycium > Lycium ferocissimum. Next base: position 9,400,189 of record NC_081350.1, read on the forward strand.
TTGCTGCCCAATCTTTTGATTTTGATGATATATATGTCTTTCATGTAGGCCCCTAGGGATTTGAATTCTTAGTACCTTAACTCCTTACTTCTAGTCATTTTACACTTCTTAATGTGGTATTTTGTCTGTCTATTCACTAGGGAGTGGTATTCCTTTGAGAGTTTATTGATATATCCCATACCCTCTCTTTATAGGCTTTCAGTAGAAGGAAAGTTTTCTTTGTCATGTGGTAAGACCTCTTCACATGCTCTAGTTTTCTCATATCTTAGCCTTTCATGTTCACTTGAGATGAGTCTTAGAAACCCAGTCTGAGTTGGATTCCTTCAAGTGAGAATACGACTGACTTAGTGCTTGATATGAGGAACCAAGTTTTTGTTTCCTTATCTTCTCATCATACTGATAGTATCTCTTAATTTTCCTGATTCTTTTCCTTCATATGTCCTTGATGTGTCCAAACTTTTACAATAGAGGCATTGGGTATTGGAGGAGATACTTTTATGGATTATCCCTTCTTTCTTGTTCCTTAATCCTGGTTTTCTACCTTTTGCTTTCCAGGCTTGGGCGTTGATATTCTTGAGGACCTTGTCCATTGATGTGCTCTTTTCAACCCTTCTTAAACCACCTTGTTCTTTTTATGACGATTTCCCTTGAGCTTCTTCACTATGTAGTATTTTTCTACTGAGGGTACAACTAGTATCTTCTCAATCTCTAATCCTTCCTTTTCATCTTTGGTGCGGAACCTATTTTTAAGATCATTAGCTTCATTATCCGTTTCTATCTTATTTCCTTCAGATTTTTATACAAGGGTGGAGTTTTCTTGCATCAACTTTTCCCTTTCAATACAGACATGTTCGAGAATGTTGATGTTGGTTTGTGTCACACTTTCCAGATTGTCCCTAGTGTATATTTGAACATTTTCTTTAACCTCTGAGAAGGTTTTCTCATTGATATCTTGTTTTGCTCAGAATCAGAGAAAGCAACCTTGGTAGGAATAGTCTTTGAGTCAGGTTCTTCTTTGTTCTGTGGGTATTTGTTTTCTTTATCCACATCATTTGAGTTAGCCATTAATGTAAGAGCTTTTGTGTCTTCTGTCAAAGGCTTATCATCATATTTTTGATAAATTCTTGGTGTTTCTTCTTCTGATTCATCATCGAGTTCGTTCAATTCTTTTCTGAGAGCTCAACTGTTCTTTTGATGGTCATCTTCCTGAGCTTTCACAAAGCTGAATCTTCATCAGAGATTTTCTTCTTGTTTTTGAACGGTGAGCTACTCCTTTTGGTCTCAAACTGATTATGAGTCTCTTGTAGCATGTCCCATATTTTTTTTGTAGTTGTACAAGAGACAATTCCTGTATGCTTCTGGGATCAATGCTGCTCAGGAGAAATGTCACAACCCAAATACGTCATGATGGCACCCACGCTAACCCCCCTAGTGGTCGAACCATCCCCTTATCCGATTAATCATTCAATTAGCCAAAAACCGCTTAAATAACAAGAAGGATAATAATAATAATAAGTCTATGTCATAAATAGTAAGTAAGTGCGAAATACTAAATAATACAACCCCAAGAACTGAAAGTCATCGTACAAGGACTCTAAACAAATACACTGTCTATGAATACATAAATGTCTAAAATACAGAGATAATGTCTAAGAAGTAAAAGTAGACTTAAAGAAGAGAGATCTCCACGGTGGCATAACTGGATATAAGCTCACCCTGAGATCTGATCAAAAGTAGCCTTAGGCTAGATGTGAGGTCTAGAAGACGGTCCTGGAACGCAATATAATCTGCACTCAAAAAGGGTGCAACAAGGTAATATCAGTACAAACACTATGTACCAGTAGATATCATAGGCCAACTAAGAATAGCTCATACATACAATCATAAAATCAACATGATAGACAGATAAGCACAACAACACCTAAACAGATCAAATCATAGGAGTAAGATGATATCATATGCAATGCAATAAGTGATAAGTAACTCCACCGTACACACATGCTAAAGGCCTTGCTCGCACAATAGTCATGACCCGTGGGGCACTCATAGTGTCCATGTACCACTCGCTCCGGAACAGACCTCCGATCACGAGTTCACAAATAGGCCACATCCTCACCCCCTATCAAATGTGCCTTCTATATATATATATATATATATATATATATATATATATTTGTACACAAGATGAGCCTTAAGATATGATTCTAGTCTAAAACCCCAAGATGAAACACCAACTCACAAGTAAGCACGATAATTCAATGAAATCAAATGCCAATGAAAATACAAGTCACAATGTCATAAGCCATATCAAGACATAGATAAATTGGCTCAATCATAGAATGAATCATACAAACCATCTCAATCAACATAAGAGTATATATCAACCTTTTTCCTTCCAAAACACAAAAAATACACCTCATGGTTTAATACATAAAGTAACGGCGACAAGCCTACATAATCAGGAGTCAATACCAACCTAAGAGCGTATCTAACCCAACATCGTGTCCAAAGACCTAATCATGCTTTCTCCCATCAATTCTAATACCTATGTATTTCACCAATTAAATTCCAATTAAAGTAAACCGCAACCTACCTCGGATGCAGAACTGGAGCCACGAACTACTCCACTTGAGCCTTTCCTTTACGAAGTGCCTCGGAATGCTCGAAGTATAACAAATAGTAATGTTAAGTAAGCACATGACTACGACAAACTAACTAATTGGAAGAAGAAATGATTTGGGGAAAATTACCCAAAATACCTCTAGCGAATCATACGGGTTAAACCGGAAATTAAAGGTGAAATTACCCTGCCCATAGTCCCAATAATTATAATCCTTAATTACACGGGTTTCTCATCATATTAGGCCCTTCAATTTCATCAAATTAGCCAAGACCCCCAAAATGGGTGAAACCCTAAGTTTCATGAATAGATTCTTGAATTTAATAGTGATTCAATCCTAGATTGTGTTAATCTACAATTCTAGATGATATAAATAGTGATTGAAGCAACAATAACCAATTTACAATAAGGGTTTTGTGATTAGTACCCTAGGTCTCATCACCCACCATTCTAAGACCATAATCTACCATGGAATCTTAAAGAGGAAGGGAGTAAAGCAATATTACAGGTTAGAACGCACCCCAACATATGGTTTCACCAATTTCCTTTAAGAATTGCCTCTCCTAGCTCTTAGAATTATGTTTTAGGTGCTTTGGACTAATGATTCAAACTCAAGGCATTAAAAATAATGAACTGGTCCCGTCGATTCACCACAACAGTTATAAGAATCGCCATGGCGGTCCTGCCCTGGCGGCCGAGCCATCTGCCATGGCGGAACTCCACTTAAACACAGGTCCTCACCATAAAGGGCAATACTCCGCCAGGGCGATCCCAATATAGGAGTACTGGGCTCGCCATGGTGAGAACACCAGCAACCAGATTGTTCTATTTTTTCATGAGTCTATCCCGAAATCCCGATATCAATCTGAGGCCTCTCAGACATAAACCAGATATGCACACCCACTTAAAAACATGCTACAAACTAACTCGTAGCCTCAGAATTCCCAACAGAAGTCTAAGTTACCAAGTCATCCCCCAAACGGATAAAATCAAGTTTCCATCCAAGTACGCAAAACTCAACCAAATGCCTCGGGAACCGAACCATTCACCCCACTAAGACATAATCGATCCTCCAGATATCACGGAGTTGACAGAATTCTAAAAAGGTCCGTTTACCCAAAAGTTAATTATTGGTCAAACTTTTCCACTTAAGAACCCTATTTTACCAAGTTTTGCTAGAATCACTTGATAACCTTGGGAATTGGGTCGACAGGGGTGAAATGGTCAAAGTACACATAACGACCGAACGGGTTGTTACAAGAAGGTTTTTAGCTCTGACCTCTAACTTGTCTCTTTTGATATTTCCATCAGTACTCTGGATACCAGTCTTAGGACCTGTATCTTTTGGGCCATTCTATATAATATCCCAAAGGTTGATGTCGCTAGAGATAACGAAGTCCTCTGTTTTGATTCCCTCATTAATAGTATTCTCCATTGAACTATGATGGTCTTGTAATTGATACGCCTTCTTGATCTTCATGAGGTGCAGTCATATCTGATCTTTCAAAGTGTAGTCATATCTGATCTTTCAAAGTGCTATCCTTTGTTGAAAGATCTAGGTCTATATCAATTATTAATCGGGCTGCTAACTAAGAACTCAAAGAACCAGGTTCTTTGAGAAACTACGCAAAAGGGTAAAGTGAGAAACACAATCAACACATATATCTAACGTGGAAAAGCTTTTACTTAAGGGAGGGAAAACCACGACCCCTCTTGTAGGAATTTGCCAAATTATTACGAAACTCGAACAACTTGTTCAAGATTATAGTGATTTGTACACCTAAGGAATTGTTCCAAACAATCCCTTCTCCGCTCTTGCTTTCTCAAGAGTTCCAAACTGTTGGCTCTCTCTCTCAACTCTCTTCAATGAGTTTACGCAGTTATACAAGTCCATTACAACTAGATAAACACATATTACAATTACTAAGAAAATTAAATAAATAGAACCACACTAAGAACCTAACTATTACAACTTAAGAGCTGAAAGATATATCTTGATTGGAACAGGTTCTTTATTGCTGCTCTAGTTGGCTCCTTTGAGACTCTGTGTTGACTCTCAACCCACTCTAGATGTCTCTCTCTTTTGTTGTGGTCAAGCTCTAAGCCTTTTTGACATGTTGTATTTATAGTGGTGAGTGCCATATTTAATTCTCCAATCCACCAAGGCTTGGTTTCATAAGTTGTCCGAAAACCAATTCTTATTTGATAGGATTTTCTTCTTTCCTTCTCTACGCATGTCGGCAATCCTTCTCCTATTTCCAAGCTAATTCCATGTATTCAAAACTCGAACTCCAGTTTCTTGTCAGATAGGATTAGTCTGAAATTCTAATTTCTCCAAGTCTGCGCGAAACAACTGCTCCTCGACAGTCTTCAGCTACTCTTTCTAAGGATCAGTTCCTCTGAGTAGTTTATGTTCTTTTGTGACTGCTTCACTAGTTCTTTTGGAGATCTGTTTGACATCTAGTTCTTCAACATCTTCTTTGCACTTGATTGTCATTTATACATGGTTTGTTACTCACCAAAACTTCATTTAAGCTCTGAACTTTATTGAGACAACATCATCTTAATACCAAGAATCGTAAATTGCAATCTGAACCCAAAGTTTTAAAAATAGTCTTTGCAGAAAAATAACCGATGGTTTACCCATTTTAGAAACCTGCATTGCTGGAGAAATTTTAGGTCTCGGTTGTTTTAATGGAGGGGTTGTGTATTTCTGGGAATTAGCATATGAAGAGGCACCTCCAACCATTGAGGAAGATGTTAGGGTTCGCATGCAAAAGATAGAGATGATGGAAGAGCTTCCAGAGCTCGAAGCTCTGGGAAGCTGGTAGGGTCTGGTGGATGATGAGTAGGGTGTATCACACTCGCCGGTTGATGGGGACGAGCATGAGTGTGGTTTAACTTTCAATGCTGATTTGCAAAGTCAAAGAGGGTGCGCATGGGGGCGTATCTATTTGAAAAAATAGCCTTTATTTCACATAGCTAATTATTTCTAATTTCTTCATTTGCTTTCAATTATTTCTCACATAATTAAAAATTTCAATTCGATATTTTAAGATTATTATTTTTCCGTTAAAATAAATTTGTTTTTTCGAAATTTGTGTTTCTATTCAAGTGTTGTCAAACTTCAAGCGAGTAAAGATTTGTTTCTATGGGGGAAAGACAGAAATATGATCAGAAATTAGATGTAATCTTAACTATCTTAGATCCGAGAATTTCTTTGATTAATTTTTTTTACAACAAAATTTTAGGGTTAAGATATTTATCTTTCAAGGTGGTACTCTATTTCAATAATAAAATATGTTTTAAATAAACAAAAATAAGATATTGAAGGTCCGCTAATTTTGATGGATAAATTTGAGCAAGGTCTTCAACGCTAAGGGCATATTTGAGATCAAATTTAAATAGAGAAAATATCTATTCTATTTCCCATGGTTGAGGGGCAAATCTAAGTTAGTCCATCAGAGATAAGGACATATTTAAGAACAAATTCAAACGGATGACAAAGTTATTCTATTTCCTATAATTGAAGGGTATTTTGTCCCTTTTCTCTATAAATAATACAATATTAAATAGTTGCAAGGTTTAATGTATTGAAATAATTTAACACTAGATTAATCCAGTTTGAGAGATGAATTAAGTCTACAATGTTATTGCTGGTAAACAGATTTTTAATACAAAGAATGAGACGGGCATAAATCTGACCTTACTACTCAATAATGAGAATAAAAATTCCTCCTTACCACTTTGCTGCTTTAAAATCTTTACAAAAAAATAAATTAAAAGGCACGAAATGAACGAAGGATCATACCTTGAAGAATGAAAAGGTCACAAAATTCTATTTTTTAAAAATAATTTGGTTTATCCTCAAATCTTGCATATTAAGTTCGAACTAAACTAAACACTATTCATCTCTGAATTATAAGAATGTTGCAAAATAGATTCAGTTGAAAAACAAATTATAAAAGTATATTTAGAAACTCATTAGGATACCCACATCAAAAAAATTTGAAAGGAACTTTTAGAAGATCAAATAGTTAGGAGAAAGTGGCCTAATAATTTATTTTGTTTGAAACTAAGTAGTGACAACTCTTCTCGGGTGACCAATATTAGAAGCAGGGTTGTCTTCAAAATCAGTTGATGAAGCGTTGCCGTCTACCATCAAATGAATAAGGGGGAAAACACTAAAAAAGTTCCGAAATGCTCTCTTCTCTCTCCTCATAAATATTCGATCGTTTTATAACCGTTAGGGCTTTCTTCTCATGCGCCGGTCCAATGGACCCCCCGAACATCGCCAACCCGACGCGTCTGGAAGAGCAAAAGTTTCCACCACCTCCCACTACTAATCCTTCTGAATCAATTGTTCAGGAATCTTCTTATGGTACTAGTATTCTACACTGCTCAAGCTCTGTTCCGACCCCACTGCGACAGGAATTGGTATTCACTCAGGTGACTCGCTCAATGCACAACGGTACTCCATCGGTGTTATTTCAAGCTTCTGACTATTATGATATTATGGCCACTGAATGCAAATTCACTATTGTTGGTAGGTTTCTCAAACCCAGACCTCAAATTGATCTCGTATGTGCTAAATTCAAGGAATTGATTACTGTTAAGGGGACAGTTACAATTGGGTCTATGACAAATATTACATCGTTTTAGATTTTACAAATGAGATTGACTTTAACAGGGTATGGTAGAGAAGGGTAATTAAAATTGAGGGGCAACAGATGTGGTTACAAAAGTGGTCACTGGATTTCAAACTCGAGGAAGACGTCCCTATTGCTCCTGTTTGCGTTCTTTTGCCCAAGCTTCCATATCACCAGCACAATTTGCAATACGTTAAGAAAATTGTTCGATCGGTTAGTACCCTTCTTGTTAGGTTGCACGATCTACTTCCTCTCATATGCATAATTAATTTTTGCCTGAGGATGGAACACGTTACTGTACCTGTTCTATGCTAGCGTCTTTGCGGAATAATAAACTGCAGCTAAGTAAAGGACAAATGATATTTACGTAGAAACCACCCGGCTGAAAAAGTGATAAAAATCACGACCTACAGACCTGTAGGATTTCTCGAACAACTTCACTACAACTGAGCCAACTGCAAATTAAGTTACAAACTCTGCAACCTAATCCCAACTACAGCAGCCACGCTACCTAAACTTCGACTAATAAGCTATGTTCAAGCTAGACTCTAACTTGAAGTTACAATGCTTGTATCTACTTTTTATGCTTCTAACTAAGCAGATAAATATACAACTAAATAAACCAATCTAATACAATATATCTAGACTTGTGAACTGGAGAACATTATACAGTAAAACAGTTCCTTCAATCCTTCTTCTTGCACTAGGGGCGCAACCCCCGAATTTTTGAATATGTTGGATATATCTTTTGACAACACAATATTCTGAACTCTCTCTTTATGGGCATTATGCTCCACAGGTCGGTGAACACAAAATCCTTTCCTAGTTGGTCAATGATAGGCACGTAGGGTTTGTGCAGTATTTGGATTCTTGCCTTGTTTAGTCCACTTCTAATAAGTGTAGAAGGCTTACAAATACCTACAAATAAGGTAAGGAATCTTTCATACTTGACCTCCAAGTTATATCCATAATTCTGCACATCCTAGTTCTTGTAGGACTTGCCCTGGAACATGTTCACAGACCTATTTCATTCACCTAGTTCGTCTGCATGTGAATCTCTATATCTATATGAGCTTGAACATGTTCATATACCTGTTCCACCAATCTCTTTCATTCTGCATATCTTTGTTGAACTACTTCTGAGATCTGGACTGGAATATGTTGACAGAGCTGTTTCATGTAACTGTAAACTTTGTGTCTGCAACTGGTCTTCTCCACTCCTTCACCACTGATCACTTCTGGGTCATTCATCCACTGCACCTGATGACTTGTGTGAACATATTGTCATGCTTGTTCTATTTTCATTCCTCTTTTGCCACTGATCACCTATTTGACTTTGATTGTGTTGTTGTATTTGTGTTGGAAACATGTTTGCAGACTCGGTTCATCTGTTTAACCTAGTTCATGTACTTTATCTGCCAACCCTTTAGCTGAACACCTTCATCTTTCTGAACATTATCTTATTCACCCTTTCCACCTCATGATCTCATCACTTAGTTTGGAACAACTGAACATTTATCTCATTCTCCTGATCTGGCCTGCATTTATCTTTTGCATTTTTCATGACACAAACATATTGATCATCTCGTGTGTCTGCATCTGTTTCTGAGTCTGTGCAATGGAACATGTCTATGGACCTATTCTACTCATCTAGTGTTGTATGCTTTTTCACTGAACATTATAATCATCTTCTGCATTGCAAGTTCCAGGTATATGGTTTGTTAATAATCAAAACTACATGCATGGCTTTATGCCAACACCTCTTGAACTAGAATCAGCTATGAGGAGTAGAACTAGGCGTAGAATGGCCAAGGTTAGGGTTGAAATCGATCTTCTTAAACCCCAACCAGATTCAGTTCAAACTGGGTTCATGCAAAAATTGGAATATGAAGGGATACCTAAGTATTTCAAGCATTATAGAAAACTTGGTCATAGAATGGTGGAGTGTAGAACTCTTGAAAGAAAGAAAGCTGCAGAAGAAGAAGCTAGGAAAAATAAGTAGGATGAAAATAGTTACAAGGAAGAGGAACATGTCAAGGAACCTGAAAAAGTTGAGGAAATTCATAATACTACTGGGAAGGAAGACACCACTGGAAATAGGTGTGATAAGAAAAAAAATAACAAGAAGAAAAAACTCTTAAAAAAGAAGTCTATAATTGCCTTTAAGCCTACTTTCAATCATTCTAAGAGCAAAAGGCAGAAAAAGATCTATATTAAGGTGGATGATGTTGATAAACCTCCTGATAAGAAAGAAGATGAGCAGGTTCCTAGCTCTGCTGCTTCTGATGGTAAAGAAAAAGGGCATGTTCATTTTAATGATCATTCTAGTGGGCAAGACATAAGGAACTATGGACAAACCACTACTCAAGTGATGGAAAATGAAGATACTAATGTCCAGCAAGCAGAGCAGAGTAATAACTCTATTAAAAAGGTAGACAACACCTCCACTTGTGAGGAGGCTCAAGAATCCAGTAATGTCCAAATCAACAAGCAGGGCAACATGGTTAGCCATAATGCTCGAGCATAAGGCATGCATGAGAACATCCAGGAAGGTACTTGTAAAAGTTTACCTTCAGGAATTAGCCATGTACCCTCTATCAATTTGGTGGTTGATTTAAACTATGACAAGCAACGTGAGAAAAGAGGAAAGATGAATTATAGTAGTCACAAGGATAAAGAAGTTACTTCTCCTAGGACTACTGAGTTACACCAAGAAGGAAAAATCAAGAACAAGAGCAACAACCAACAGACCCAATCCCCTAATAATGTCACAAAAGTTGGGAACTTAGGGGAAAAGAATAAGAACAAAAGTAACAAGAGTCAGGAACAAACCATTGAGATTTCCTCTCCTGATGGAAAGGTTGTCTACATGGTCTCTTATCCAAAACCAAAAGGATCTCAATGAGGATAAGATCAACGAGGAAGCTTTCTCTACTGTAAAGAGGGGAAAGAACAGAAACAAGAAGACTGAGAAGAAAAATAATGAAAAAATCATTCCTTCCAATATTGGAAGGAAAACAAAAAAGCAGTGATTGTTCTTATGGTTAGAGACGTCTTTTGGAGCATAAGAGGTGTGAAATCCAAAAAGGCTATCTACAGGCTTAAAACACTTATCCACATTCAGAAAATCGACTTAGCTGCTATCCTAGAACCTTCTGTTAGAATTAATAAAATTGATGCTTGCATGAGATATCTGGGATTTCAGTATTGCATCAACAATTCAAATAGCAAAATTTGGTTCTTCCAGAATGGTAACTACCCGACATCAATCATTACCAACACTGATTAGAAAATCACCATCAAAATGCTTTATATTTCTTCTGGGAAACAACTTTTTGTTCCATCTATTTATGTTAAATATACTACTGCTAAGAGAAAGGATCTTTGGATAGTTTGGAGGATATTCACCCTCAAGTTGATGGCCCCTGGTGTTTAGGAGGTGACTTTAATGTCAGTCCTGACCTTATGGAAAAACTAGGTGGAAAACCTTATAACATGTACAACTGCTTGTTTTTCAGTAGAGTAACGATCCTCCCAGTCATTATGGGAAATATAGGATCACCCCACCCAATAGAACCTTTCCAAGTATAGAACGAGCTAATAGAAACCCGATTGTATAAGTCTAAGAACTGAGAACTTGACTTGTTGTGATTGTTGTTTGATTTTGTTGAATCCTTCAGGGGATGACGTAGGAAATAAAAACTCCGTTGAGAATTTCGAGGCTACGGGCGGATTCATAAGGTGTTTTTATGTCTATGAGCATGTTTTGTTTGTTTTTGTGAGGCCTCAGATGAAATGTTGGGTGGTAGAGTGAAAAAATGGGAAAAATTATAAGCTTACTGCCTCAGTGGTACTGCTGCGGTGGGATAGATATCACTACGGCGGAACCGCTATAGCAGTGAGCTTCCCGCCGCAAGCGGTCGGTCGGT
>NC_081350.1:9411486-9422446 GCF_029784015.1 Lycium ferocissimum
TAATTTGAAAGCAACGATAAGAATTATTTTCGAAAGTTATATTTTGCATTTTATCTTTATTTGAAAAAAAATTTATGTGCGTAATGAGAGTCTGTGGGTTCACTCGGCTCCGGATGTGGGGTCGGGTGTCCATCACACCCTAATAAGGTTAGGGTGTGACAAGTTTGTTGCTCGGTTGTCCGATCCGCTAACAAAGTATGAACACCGAAACCTGTAGTGCACGCTCTCAGAGTGATGCCTATTCTTGAGTGGAAGTGGGAAAGAATAGCAATGGACTTTGTGGTTGGTCTTTCGAAGACATTGGGGAAGTTTGATTCTATCTGGGTTATTGTTTACAGGTTGACTAAGTTTGCCCACTTTATTCTAAGCGGATAACTTATGATGCGGAGAAATTAGCTAAGATCTACATTCGTGAGGTGGTTAGGCTACATGGGGTTCCTATCTCCATTGTGTCCTACAGGGGCACAATGTTCACATCTAGATTTTAGGAGCATTTGCATAAGGAATTAGGTACTAGGCTGGACCTTAGGACAGCTTTTCACGCTCAGACTAGCGGGCAGTCCGAGCGAAATATTCAGGCTCGTGAAGATATGCTTCGGGCTCGTGTGATAGACTTCGGTGGTCACTGGGATCAGTTCTTGCCATTGGCTGAGTTTTCATATAACAATAGCTACCACTCGAGTATTGATATGGTTCCATTTGAGGCATTGTATGGGAGGAGGTATAGGTCTTCTATTGAGTGGTTTGATACGTTTGAGGTAAGACCTTGGAGTACTGATCTTCTGAGAGAGTCCTTAGAGAAGGTGAAGGTGATTCAAGCTAAGCTTCTGGCAGCACAGAGTAGGCAAAAGGAGTATCCGGACCTTAAGGTCCGAGATCTTGAGTTTGGGTGGTAGAGTGAAAAACTGGAAAAAATTATGAGCTTACTGCCTCAGTGGTACCGTTACGGCGGGTTAGATACCGCTACGGCGGAACCGCTATAGCGGTAGCTGCAAGCGATCGGTCGGTGTCCCAGTGTCCGCTATGGCGGGCAAAGAACCGCTATAGCGATGCCGCTACAACGAGATTAGGCCCGCCATGGCGGAGTTCAATTACTTTTTGGTCCGCTATAATGGGCACTTGGATGCTATAGCTAGACCGCTGTATCGGTAGGTTGACCGCCGTAACCGTGGGTTGACGGCCGCAGCGATCGACGGGAGCAGAAGTCCGGGTTTTAAACACTTAGTTCCGAATTCTTTATTCATAAAACTCCAAAACAGTTCCCCACAAGCACCTAGGGTGAATTTCCAAGCTAAGGTGAATATTCTTCGAGAGTAAGTCTCAACCACCCCTTTCAATCATTACGTTATCATTTTCATGATTATCATCCCTTTTATAGGTCTCCAATGGTGAATTAGTAATAGTAACTCTAGAACCTAATAGACCTGCTATAATTGATGGATTATGCTTGTTATCATGTGTTTATCATCTAATGGCTTGAATTAACTCCTTTTAATCAAGAATTGAGCCATTAGAGCCATGAACTAAGTGAATTGAGACTTGGGGTTTCATAAAAATGGTAGCTTGACCATGGAAACTGCTTGTAATTGATGTCTTGATTAAATAGCCTTATAAATTGATGGTTGGTGGTTACTAAGGCCATTGTTAGGTTGTTTTACACCTAGAAATCATTCACCAATGGGGATGGGGCTAAAGGGAAGGGTGTTCTTGAATTGATTTTGTGACTAGACTAAGTATGACTCATTGATCATTCTAATTTCTAGACTTTGAGCGTTCCGAGGCTTTACGGAAGGGAAAACCTGTAGCGGAGTGATTCGCGTTGTTCCAGCTCTACATTTGAGGTAGGTTACGGTCTACTTGAGTTAGACTTTGATTAGTTGATTGTACGTAATGTAAATTCGATAAGTGAAAGCATGTTTAGTCTTCAAACATGATGTGTGTGTGTGTGGTTGACCTCCTATATGCAATTGATTGAGTGACTGTGTGGGCTTCGTGCCACTATTCATTGTGTTGAACCTACAGTTTGATGTTGTTGTGGTGAGAACTTAATATGATCTTCTCGGTGAAATTGTGATACAAAATGATGATTCGAGTATTGAAAACAAGAGGACAAGAAATACTAATGTGTGTGTGTATATATATATATTAAAATATTACTCATACACCAGTACAAGCTCAAAAAACTGAAACTAGAATCAGACATAAGAAGATCTCTACTCCAGACCAAATAAACCTGCAAAAGAAAGAAGAGAGTTGATTATATGCTTGTCTAGTTCTGCTTTTGTTTGGAAAAATCTTTCCAAAGTCTCTTTAACTATGCTTTCTATTTTGTTCTACTTAAAATTCTTGATAAGAATTATTTCCTATGGCTAACAATTGCTCTTCTCTATAATGTCTATATAATTGTGCTGTTCATATGGTTATTCTCTTAACTTCTTAATAACCTCGATGGATTAACCTGTAAATTCCTAGGTTTTAAAAAGGCCGTTTTAATGTCCAAATAATAAAGGACGATGTTGGCCGTGGTTACCTATAAGGTGTGGTTAAAGAAGATCGTTATTAAGAACAAAGGTTAAGAGAAAGAGATGAAAAGTATAACAAGATTCATGATCGATTTAAGTCCGTATTAAGTTAAAAAAGAAGAAGGAAATATGAGTAGTATAGACGCCGAAATTTTAGCCGTAATATATGGCTTAAATAGTTTTAGACTCGTATATACTAAATAAATCGAAATATTGGTAAGAATGGATCGTGAAGCTATAGTCAAATTCTATTAGAAAATTAATGATAAAAGTAGCAATAGACGAAGATGGTTAAACTTTATGGATACTATTTCAATTTATAATTTAACATTCGAACATATAAAAGGAAAAGATAATAATTTAGCAGATCAATTAAGTAGATTAAAAATCACATCTAACTAATTTTCTATTTGAACAGCATGAGACCATCAGGTTCTCAGACAACAGACAAGGGAAAAGGCATAGCCTCAACCCAAGACACTTACAGACAGAAGGTACTAAGTAATCTTCATTTTAGACCTACATCTTCATTAAACAAAAACGCCTTAGAAAGAATACATTTTGGAACCAATAATTTAGTATTTTATTTTTATTATTGTACAATTAGTGGAAACGCTTTTGACCAAGAACTAGGAAGGAAATTATTTAATAAACTACCAGGAGCTCTAGGAAGAGAAATAGAAGATAGATGGAATAAAAGAGATGGAGTAGTACAAAATCCTAATTTAAAATGGTCAATAGGACACAGAATACAACATATAATGGATATACTACAAGAAAAATGTACGCATATACAAATACAAAAACAATTAAAACAAAATGAGCTGATTTTTTGTAAAAGCGTGGTATACACTACTCAGAGTTACGATAAAGACAATTATAAAAAGAAAAAGTATAAGAAATACAGAACTCAATATAATAGAAACTACCCTCAATACAATAGGAAGAAATACTACCTTAGAAAATCATCGCCGTAAAACTCTATTTAGATTTAAATAGACAATATAAGAAAATATAGAACAGATAGAAATTATAAAAATAAACTGGAATGTTTTACTTGTGGAAGTGTAGAACACTTAGCAAATACATGTCCAAAAAGAATAAATAATAAGACACAAAATTCACAGCTAATTGAAGACTTTCAAGAAACCTTAATAAATGTAGATGAATAAATGTCAGACATAGAAAGTATATACTCCATAGTAAGTGTAGATACTGAAGAAAAAAATTAAAACGACTCATCGTACTTAGAAGCGAAGAATTAATTAATGAGATAGGATTAGAAAAACTAGACCTAGAACCAATTCAAATGGATAATTTAGCAAATATATCGGTAAGACTGTAATCACGACTTCGAAAGAAATAAAGGTTTAGATAGTAATGCATGTTTCTCTTGTAAATGGTTTCCTAGTAGAGATAAAAGAGCAAAATGTAAAAATTGTTTTCGCAAAGTGACAACCATCAACGGATTTGATGAAAAGTCAGATTAACGAAGAAACAATCTCTGCTATAACGTGGGAATTACGGGGTATAAGAGAAGCTATAGAAAGATTTACAACTAGCATAGAGATGAGTTTTGATTCTAAGTAGCTGGTTTCATATTAAAAAACTTTTAAATGATTATTTTTAACCGCAAGATTTCCTGCTTTGTCCTTTGAACTTTTCTTATTGAAAGAACTTATTGAAAAATTTACTACCCCCCCCCCCCCCCTTTAATATTGGTATCGAATATATATATATATATATATATATATATATATATATATATATATTTTAATGTGTCTGAATTATGTAGTGCAATAGAATCAAATCTCATTCCCGAATCGTCGTCGTTTGGGTCTTGTGAATCTTGAAATGCACTATTTTTTT
This sequence comes from Lycium ferocissimum, assembly GCF_029784015.1. Lineage (NCBI taxonomy): Eukaryota > Viridiplantae > Streptophyta > Magnoliopsida > Solanales > Solanaceae > Lycium > Lycium ferocissimum. Next base: position 9,415,878 of record NC_081350.1, read on the forward strand.
GACCATTTGATCCCGTTTTTTAATATAATAGCCCTACTATTTTTCCTAAGTCTTTTATGAAACTTCTAGCATAATTTACTATTCCTAAGAATTTTTGTAATTCTTTAACATTATCTAGTTTATACGGCATTTCTAAGGCCTTTTTAGCTATATGAGGTTGCAATTTTATTTTGTCATCTCCTAATACTACTCCTAAGAAGTTTATATGGTTTTTACATAATTCCATCTTTTTCTTGCTAATTATTATTCCATTTTCTACAAATAATCTAAATATTTGCCCTGGAGGTGTCCTAAATGTTCTTTCATGTCTTTACTAAATACTAATATATCATCTACATATACTAGGACAAATCTTTTATAGTCTCCAAATATACTATCCATTTGAGTCTTTACCGGCTACCGTTTGAACCGGACTAGCTGTATCTTTATCCAATACAGTGGATCTATTTGCATTCATTGGGGAATGCACACCCGTCTCATCCATACAAGACCATCAGGTTCTCAGACAACAGACAAGGGAAAAGGCATAGCCTCAACCCAAGACACTTACAAACAAAAGGTACTAGGTAATCTTCATTTTAGACCTACATCTGCATTAAATAAAAACGTCTTAGAAAGAATACATTTTGGAACCAATAATTTAGTATTTTTCCCGTCATCAGTTTGGTCCCAATACTCCTCTAGCATAGTTTAATGCCTCAGTGAAATCATTAAAGCCTTTAAAAAGAGGTCTTTGTATGTAAATTAGACATAATAAATCCAGAATATATAATTAAAACAGCCTCAATAGAAGCAACTAACCAAGATATAGAAGACTTATAATTACTTTTCTGTCTATCTCCCAAATTTTTAATTTTTTTTTTTTAAAGAGGTCTTCGTATATCTTTGATAGAATCTAAAACTTCTATCCAGGTTTGAAAAATACCATTAGTTTTACCATGGATTACAACATAAAATTTAAATTTCTTATCTAGATTTTTGTCTATAAAATACTGACAAATGGATGAGACGGGTGTGCATTCCCCAATGAATGCAAATAGATCTACTGTATCGGATAAAGATATGCTTAGTCCGGTTCAAACGGTAGCCGGTAAAGACTCATCAAATCCGTTGATGGCTGTCACTTTGACAAAAAGTGAAGATGAGGGATGTTCATCTCTCCAGACAAGACGAAGACTACCAAAGACACTGACGCAAGGAGCTACTTCTACCAAGAAAAGCATACTTGCAAAAAAGAAAAGAAAAAAATGACAACAAATAAAGCATAGTTAAAGAGACTTTGGAAAGATTTAAGAATATACCCAGAAAAGAAATATAGAGCATTAAAAGATCATAGTATTATAAAGTGTAATTTCAGTAACGGAGATCATATATTACATAGTGAAGACAAACAGTTGAACACATTAGTAGATTTAGTCATAAATTTTAGTGAAAAAATACAAGAAAATAATAAAAACATTACTAGAATATTAAGAAGACTGTTATTAAGAACAAGGGTTAAGAGAAAGAGATGAAAAGTATAACAAGATTCGTGACTGGACAGAAGTCCAGGTTAAGTTAAAAAAAAAAAAAAAATATATATATATATATATATATATATATTGTTCATTTTACTGTTCACTTTTTACTGTTCATTTTACCTTAGCTCCATCTTGGAGAATAATAGGTTCTTCTATAGGTATTCTTTTCCCTGATGGTTTTATATTTTCTATAGGTTCTCCTTTGTTCTAAAACTCTTCTTCTAGGTACATTTCGTGCTCGTGTCTCGTGTATTGTTCTCCTCGTTGTTCTTTGAAATGGACTAGAACTAGATGCACTAGATTCCATTAATTCTTTTGGCTTAGTATTGAGTCTAATTCTATTTCTTCATCACTATCTTGTATATTTTCTAATATTTTATCGAAAGCGTCGATTCTTGTTTGAGTTTTAAATAATGATCTTGCATCTATTAACCTAGAGGCATAACGTTTACTTGTTGTTCTAGCTGTCTAATATAGTCTTCAGTTCTAAATATAGCGTCGTTAGTAAAATGAACTTCCCAAAGGAGATAGGATACTCGGCTCTCATACTTAACTGTTCTAATTTAATTAAAGCATTTCTTTGTAGTATTACTAATCCACTATTAGAAGGTCCATTTTTGTGCTTTTCTAGTTATTTTGACCTTTTCTTTTTGAGGTGTTATTTCTACCTTTTTTAATTGGTCTATTAATTCTTCAACTTCTTTATTTTTACAGGTCTCTTTATTTTTCTTTTTGTTGTTCACTTAGCAACCGAACGCGCTCACTTATTATTTCTAACCTTGGTATTATTATTTCGATTTTCTTTATTATTTCCAATATTAATGAAATTATAGTAATATTTTGTTGTAGTGTTATTTGATCCGATTTAGCGTTAGGTATATAATCTTTATAGTCTACTGGTAAAGATATAGACTTTTCTATTAATTTTGTGGCTTCTTCTTGAGCTAAGGTTGGTCTACTCATGAAAGAGTGATTTCTTTTAGTTCTTCTACTGTCTTTTTTAATTCTTTAATATCACTAGTTAAAACTTCTATCTGTTGTGTTATTTTAGAGACTATTTGGGTTATCTTTATATATATATAAAGGCACATTTGATCGGGGTGAGGATTTGACTTAGATTGTGGGCTCGTGGTCCGAGGTTCTTTCCGGAAACGAGTGGTACATGATGTGGAGCGCGTTCAAGGTTCTTTCCAGAGCGGAGGATTTATGGCTCGGGTCCGATGAGTATCCAGAACGAGTGGTACTTGGACACCATGGGTTCCCTGCAGGTCATGACTACTGAGCAATGACATCAATTAGCATGTGTGTACAGCGAGTTTATGGTTATTGGTTGTAGACTAGTTCCCGTTTGCTATTTCTGTTGATTTGATTCTTGATATCTTTGGTGAATTGATTCGTAATATATTTGGTTGACTTGTTGTTGGATTATTGATTTCATGTTGTTGGCTGACTTGTCTATTTTATTAGTTTTATGATGCATGCATGATACTAATCTTAGTCGGCCTATGATATCTACCGGCACATAGTGTTTGTACTGATACTACCTTGCTACATTCTTTTGAGTGCAGATTGTGGTCCAGAGACTGCTACTCGACCTCATATCTAGCATTGAGGCCGTTGCTGACAGATTTAGGGTGAGCTTCTATCCATGCCAGACCTCCCGAAGATCTTCTTTTATGATGTCTATTTCTATTCCGGACATTTTTGGTCAATTATTTAGACAAATTACATTCCCTAGACATGTCTTAGATTAGAGTCCTTATACGGTGACTTTCAGATTTTGGGGTTTGTAATAGTTAGGACTTCCGCATTTACTTCATTGTTTTATGGCATGACTTATTTTGATTATCTTGTGCTTGAATGGGCAATAACTGATTAAATTGGTTAATATAAAAATGGACTTGAACGAATAGATGACTTATGTGTTGGTTCTCCCACTAGGAGTTAGTGTGGGTGCCAGTCATGGCGGGTTGGGTCGTGATAGGTAGTTGCATGGATACTTGTGAAGTCACTGACATTGGTTATGTGGGACCTAATTTTATTTGGTGTAACAAGAGAAGTTCAAGGAAAATAATTCGGAAAAGACTTGACAGAGTTTTTCTTAATGATCCTTGGGTTCAAATGTTCCAAACCAACATTATGAGAGATCTGCCAAGGACAGGATTTGATCACATACCCCTCTTAATCTGTTGTGACAATTCTCATAAAGATGGTATCCAATATATCAAGTTCTTGGATTTCTGGACAGACCATCCAACCTTCTACCACCTGGTGGAAGATACTTGGAAAATTCAAATTTTTGGTAATCCTATGTGGATCCTTCAACAAAAGCTCAAGATTCTCAGTTGAAAGCTCAGTCAATGGTCTAGGGAAATTATTGGTAATGTTTATGATGAAGTCAACTGTTGGGGGGCCAAAATTCAGAACTTAGAAGATTTGGAGAATGCCTTTAACACTGAGCAGACTAGGGAGGAGCTTAAAAAGGTAATGCTGAATATGTGAGATGGTTGGATATGCAAGACAATTTTCTAAAGTAGAAAGCTCACATCAAATGGACTGAAGAAGGGGATAGAAATAGTAAGTACTTTCACTGTTTAATTAGAGATAGAAGGAGAAGACTTCAATTGTACATGATTAATAAAAGGAATGGCACTTGGGTTCAAGGCGATCAGAACATATCAAATGCTTCTATTCATCATTTTGAGCACCTGTTAAATATCACTCACAACTTCTCTGATCAAGATATCCTTAATGTGATCCCTTACTGCATCAACCAGGAGGACAATGATGCCCATACTATCATTCCTCATAAAGAAGAGATCAGAAATATTGTTTTTACAATGAGCTCCCCCGGTTCTTGTTACATCTCAGAGATTTAGAATTGTTGCATTGTGAGTAGACTAATGCGAGCTTAAGGTGAATATGAAGTCCTTACGATATTAAGGAAAGTATTAGATAGCTTAAAGTGCATACCATAAGATTTTGCAGTCATATGAATATATGGGCATGGCGGGGCCCTGTCCCGTCCTTATGATGATGTTTCATACTCTTCTTAGAGGATCGTAGACAGTCATGTATAGTAGATGTCTTTTGCCTTGTCGGCTCATATTTTGGTATATTATTTTGTTAGCGTCATCGGCTGGTGTATATATATATGAGGGTAGTTGTTGATGTTGATATACAAAGCGTTTTAGCCGTTGGAAATGGTATTATTGAGGTATAGAGTTGTTGATAAGCCATGTGGCTCACCAAGATACTAATGTGAATGTACAATAAGAGGTGTCGGGGTGGGTTAGCTCCGGCTTTCCGTCATGGCCCTTCGGTTGGGTTGCGACAAAAGTGGTATCAAAGCAGTTCCGTCCTAGGGTGTGTCTACGAGCCATGTCCAGTAGAGTCTTATTTATGGGTGTGCTACGTGCCACACTTATAAACAGGAGGCTGCGGGCATTTTAGGAATGAATGACCTTCTTTCTTCGTAAGATCGTACGATAGAGCTATGATATAAGGATTTCTTTTCCTTTAATCGCGTGTTATGTATTTCAAACATGCCTGTAAAGAGAAAAGCTACGGCCGCCCAAAAGGGCAAGACAGTAGCAGAAAAACGAGCTGAAAGAGTACCGCCAACGGTTATAGAGGAAGGTGAGTCCCAGAATAAGGTTCAATCTCAGTCCTCTCACTCGTTGCCTATTTCTGAGGAGCGTGAGAGAGCCTCAGCCCCAGCTCCAACAACCCCCAGCTCCTCCACCAGAGGTTTCGGGCCAAGAGATGAAAGAGGCCATTCAATTGTTGACTCAATTGGTTGCCGCTCAGGCCCAACAGCAAGGTATGGGTCATGGTGATAGGGTGGTTAGTGCAAGAGCCCGTGATTTTATTAGCTTGAACCCTCCGGAGTTCTTCGGGTCAAAGCTGGATGAGGACCCTCAAAACTTTATTGATGGAATGTTGAGGACACTTCGGTTAATGCATGCTTCCGACGTTGAATCGGTGGAGTTATCATCATATAGATTGCGGGATGTAGCGGTTCATTGGTATACAGTTTGGTTGTCTTCTAGGGGATTCAATGCGCCTCCCGACTATGGCAAGAATTTATTGATGCTTTCCTACGACATTACTTGCCCCCAAAAGTTCGGCGGGCTAGAGTCGACAAGTTTTTGAATCTTAGGCAAGGAAGCATGAGTGCTTTAGAGTACAGTCTCCGCTTCAATTCTTTGGCTAGGTATGCTACAGCCATGGTAGCGGACATGGATGATCGAGTGCGCCGATTTGTGAGAGGCCTAGGGCCACATTTGATGGATAAGTGCTTAACCGCGTCCCTTCAGGACAATATGGATATTTCTCACATTCAAACCCACGCCCATAATTTGAAGGAAAGCCAACAACTGCAAAGGGGTGAGCGTGAGCTTGACAGAGGTTATAACAAGAGGGCTAGATCTTCAGGTCCGACTAGTGAGTTTAGAGGAGGGCAAAGACGAGCGGTTTTTTACGAGCATTCGTGCCATTCTATGACTAGTGCGCCTCCACGATTTACAGGCCAGATATTTGATAGATCTAATCAATCTGGACCGAGTCAGAGTTTTAGAGCTTCAGGTTCTCATTACAGAGGCGACTCGGGTCAGGCAAGGCCACCCATGCCACGATGTTCTCAGTAAAGGAAGCTATATTGGGGCTAGTGTCGACTAGGTTCAGATGTTTTCTATACATGCGGTCGGCCAGGCCATACCATGCGTGACTGCCCCTCGATTGGTGGTAGGATAGGGTCCGGCCCCTTCGGGGGTCGGCCGGGTTCATCATCTATACGCCTTTTGGGGCAAGGCTCACAAGCGTCGGTCAGTCGTGGTAGAGGTAGAGGAGGAGCTTCCAGTTCTAGTGGTCCTCAACACCGTATTTATGCTTTGGCTGGGCGGCAGGATCTTGAGTCCTCCCCTGATGTCGTCACAGGTATATTATCGGTATTTTCTCATGATATATATGCTTTGATAGATCCCGGTTCCACATTATCATATGTTTCTCCATATATTACGGGTCATTTAGGTGAAATCGCAGTCAATC
>NC_081350.1:9422546-9461027 GCF_029784015.1 Lycium ferocissimum
CGAGTGCAACCACCCGATAGGCAAAGAGGAACTAGTTTCTATCTTTATTACGTGGCAAGAAACAGATTTCTATGACCGAATGTTGTCCATGGCCGGGAGGCCATTCTCCGAATTAGTAAAGATGGGAGAGGCCATAGAGGATGGTCTCAAAACTAGAAGAATCATCAGTGTGGATAGCAAAGCCGCCAGTCAAAGCACTTTAGGACCAGCTAGGAAGAAAAAAAAGGATGTGGCAAATGTTTCCCACACACCTAGCCCAAAGCCCAAAAAGCGAAAAGAGACACATACCCCCCTCGAGGTCTATCAATCACCACCACCTTGCGCCTACTTACCTGTGCCATACAGCCCTGTGCTCATCTTTTGCACACAACCTAACTTCCAAATACTGCCACCAAATTACCAAACTCCATAGACAAATTTCCAAACTCCTCCGCCAAATTATCAAACTCCACAGCCAAATTACCAAACTCCACCACCAAATTATCAAGCTCCCGCACCCCCTTATCAAACTCCACAAAATAACCGACTAACAATCTACCAAAGCCAACCACCCCTAAATACATACAATTTTCAGCATCCTAACTTTGAGAAGAAGCCTCCTCGGGTGTTCACCCCACTGCTGGAAACACAAACCAAATTGTTCGAAAGGCTAAGTGCTGCTGGATTAATCCAGGCAGTCCCACCAAAGGTCATCAACTCTAAAAATCTATTCTTCCGACCTGATCAAATATGTGCATACCATTTCGGCGAAAATGGACAAGTATTGAGGACCGTATCAACTTAAAGCATAAGATACATGATTTGATCGACAAAAGAGAGATCACTCTCCAAACCACTCCACCAAATGTAAATACCAAATCTGCTGCCTAACCATGACAATAATACTATTCACATGATCAAAAGAAAAGAAGATTGGGCTGGATGCAAACCATTAGCTCAATTCTCTATCAAAACACTTGAGCAGACAGTGGCCTCACTCATAATTCAAGAGCGCCCACAATTTAAGGTATTGATCCCTGCACCAATCAAGCGTCAATATCCCAAGAGATGGTGTTAGCTCCAAGAAAAGAATTTGTTATCCAAGCGACGGTCGCCCATGGAATGACTCGATCAGGGAGATGTTATGTAACGACCCGGTCAGTTGTCTTAAGAACCGATGCTCTGTTTTGTGTGTCATCTATTCCAGAAGCTCCGTAATAATTATTTTGACTTTTTTGCCAAATTTGAAGTCAAATGGATATCATTTGATTCACTTTGAGAGAAGGTTTCACTTTTGAAATTCCAGCATTCAATTATTTGATAAATTGTTTACTTTGGAAAAATGTGCTCTGATTGGAAATATGAAGATTCTGTTAGATTTTAAGTATTATTTATGACCGGTAGAAACTGAAGGGGCTAATTTAGAGTTCGTCTGATTGGTTTTTGACAATTAAGTCGCTTTTAGCATTTAACAAGCCTATTTATGGTGAAAAGATGGTCACAGGGAGAATAAAGACCCAGATTGGAAATTTGTTGGTTCCATTAACTTCATATTGTTGTTAATGACTTGCAGAGATGGGTGACACAGTTCCAGAGGCAATCGGGTGAGTTCGGATCGAATTTGGTGTAATTGGAAGCTCTTAACCTAAAGAAAGAAAGAAGTTTGACCAAAGTCAGCATCGGGGGTAAAAGGGTCTTTTTAGAAGTTCCATCAATTCCATTAGGTTTAGAATGTCATTTGTGACTTAGTCAAGTTGTTGGTTCGGTTTCCGAGAGGTTCGGATGTGATTTGGGTGGTTGGTTGAGAAACTAGCTTTTGGTATGATTTGGAGTTCACCACGGTCAGCATCGGGTCAAGACGGTCCCATTTGGGTATTTTGAGAGTTTGAGCAGATTCGTATGATGATTTTGGACTTGTCCGCAAATTTTGCTTAAATTCTGATGAGTTTTGGATGGGTTTGGGTTGTACGGCGTTTATTTTTGGTTCCGACGTCGTTTTGAGCTTCAATGGTACCATATTGAGCAAACGAGCTTTGATTTGTATTTCGATTGAACCGTTAGATCCGTATCATAATTTCAGAACTATAGTAACAAGAATCGTCGTGTTTCGCCATCGTATGAGGGAGATATAGGCCTTTTACTAAAATTTTGTTGTGCTGATTTTCTGGCGTGATTTTTGCTGAAAATTACGATTTTGCCCCAAAGTTCGTCCTTAAATTTTCTGCATTCCTCTAAAACTTGAAAACATCATATCTCTCTCTTTTTAAGGCTAAATTAGGTGATTCAAAAGGCTATCTTGGGTGGAATTTCGCAAGGATTTTATTGGGCTTGTCAAAAGTGAGCTTCGTGATCAACTAGCAAGTGATTTGGCTAGAAACAGCTATTGCATCTCTTTTTCCTCCACTTGTTTCGAGATATAGTTATTTTTCTTACAAGTGTGGGAGCTGGGATTGAGGTGATTTTCAGTGGGGGGTAAGTCTCTAATCACCATTTTGTTGATTCCTATTGAATTCTTCCATTTATTTGATGATTAATCCACGATTTGGGTTGGGGGAAATGAGCGTTTTTGACCATAAAGTTGAAAGAAGCTTTTTCTTGATTTGGGATCTAATTAGTGGATGGGTTTTGATTATTTTTGGTATCTAGACTCTATAAGTCATGGGTAAACTAGTTTTGGACTAAATTTCCCATTTTTACCCATGACTTATAGAGTCTAGACTCTAAACTAATGGCTCGGAATCCTATTTTGGGCGACTTTTTGGTTTCGGATTTAAAGTATGCCAGTATGGGCACCATTGGATTCGTATGACTTCCTAGAATAATATTTTGACCTTATTAAACTCGATTTTCCTATGAAATGACTATTTACCCCTCGAGGTTAGGAATGAGTTTTTGAACTAACTTTTCGACCCGAAATTCCTCTAAGAGTATTATGGGTATCCTTCGGATCTTGTTTTAACGTAAAATTTTTAATTGTTAGACTTTGCTTATTCTGAGGTGTTTTGAAAGATGAAAGCTCGAGTTGGATAGTTTGTGGCGTCTGTTTGGCTGTTGAGGTAGGTTACGGTTTACCTTTTAGTTAGACTCTAATTAGTGAAGCATATGTAGGAGTTAGATATTGACGGGGAAAGCATGTTAGATCTTCGGACATGGTGTGGAAATGTGATCCAATTAGGTTGGTATGATTTCTGATTATGTGGGCTTGTCGCCGTTATTTGGACTTGTCTCCATTACTTACGCATTGATTGATATGTGGTGTATTTAATTACGTCATTTGGAGTTATGGGATGTGATAGACTCATTGTAATGATTGAAACTCAATATTGATACGTTTCCATGATTGGTTGATGATTCTTGTAAGACTTGATATAGCTTATGGTGCTTTGTGATCTCCATACCATATTCATTGGCATTGATTTCGCATTCTTGCATTCATACATTCATGCATGATGGAAATTTTGTGGAAAAATAGTTTGATGAAAGAATCATGGAACAATTGGTGGAAAAAGGTTATGGAAATATTCGAAAGAAAGAAAGTGAAAGATTAAAGTCACCTCTGGGCTTTGTGGGGAGTGACTATTATTGTGAAAGTCATCTCTGGGCTTTGTGCGGAGTGATTGGTACATGGACTTCACGGGTCCCCCATGGGTCATGACTGCCGAGATGTCAATATTCCGTCTGAAGTATGTGTGTACAGGTTCGAAGTATTGACCATTGCATTGCATTTCTTATTATTTCATGGTACATTTCCTTGTATTTCTCGGTTGATGATTCTTTGATTATTGTTTACTTGTAAGTCATTTAGTTAGAACTTTATGGACTTAAGGAGTAGAGACTTCCACCAAGGCTATGACTTAAGATTATGGAGATTTATTGTGGTTCCTATTACTTAGTGATTATGCTCGATTGCTTATCTGCCTACTTGTTAATTTCTGTCTTTTATATATGTAACCTAATTGTTGTTGGCCTATGATACCTACCAGTACATAGCGTTTGTACTGATACTACCTTGCTGTACTCTTTTCTGAGTGCAGATTTCATCACAGGATCCACATCAGCACGTTGTGAGTGATTCCCGAGGCTTCTTATTTGAGTTTCCAGGGTGAGCCATGTTCCAGATCCATAGCCTAAAAACTCTCCTTTTATGATACTTGTCTTCCTGTTTTCAGACACTTATGTATTTTGTAGATTTAGACTTACGTAGATTTATAGTGTCTCGTGTACTATGACTTGACCAGATTCTTGGGGTTTCATTTGTACTTCTGCACTTTAGATATTTATGATATGATTTGACACTGCTTGTGTTGTTTAATCTTCCATTTGTTAATTCTAAAAATGCTAAAGTAAGGGAAGGGTTTGCCCACCAGGGGGGATGGTGTGGTTGCCCTCACGATTCACGAATTAGGTCGTGACATGTTATACTCTCGAAAGAATTAGCCCAAAGAGAGCTAAGGAAATAAGGAAACCTAAGAAGGCCCATCACCGAAGGAGAAGCCGAAGACTTCTGGCGACGAATGCAGCCGAAAGAATACTCTATTATAGAGCACCTAAAGAAGACAGCCCAAATATCAGTGTTGGCATCACTACTAAAATCCCCTCAACATCATCAAGCTTTGATGAGAGTGTTGGACAAAGCTCATGTCCCCACAGGCACAAGTAACGACAACCTGGCCAACACGGTGTCAAATGTCATAGGGGAGCATCGGATTCCTTCACCGAGAGAGAATAGCCCAAAGAGGGCACGACACACAACAAAGCACTATATGTCACTGTTATGTGCTGAGATAAGGTCGTGACCCAAGTTTTGATCGATAATAAGGCGGTCCTCAATATTTGTCCTGATTCTACCCTTAACTAACTAGGGTATGATCTCGAAAAAAATCTGCCAGAGCTGTATGAATGTAAGGGCGTTTGATGGAGCCCAACGTGATCCCATTAGAGAAGTAGACTTTTGTGTCCAAATGGGACCCATTGAGTTCATCACCGATTTCCAAGTCATGGAAATTGCTGCTAATTACAATCTGTTGCTGGGAAGACCATGGATTCACATGGCTGGAGTTGTGCCATCATCACTCCACCAAGTTGTGAAATTTATATGGGAAGACCATGAGGTTGTGTTCCTTGCACAAGGTAGCATTCACAACTACCCAAACAACTCTGTATCTGTGATTAAAAAAGCTCTAAAAGGGACAGATTTCCACGTGGTGGAACTAGTGGGGGCTGACCGCGAAGAAGATTCCATACAAGTACCCATACCTGCGGTCTACAAAATGATTGCCTCCACTATGCTCTAGAACAGGTTTGAACCCGATCGAGGTCTAAGAAGGGATCTACATGGCATTATAGAGCCAGTCCCAATGCCTCAAAATAATTTTTGTATTGGTTTGGGATATAGTCCTAATGATGCTGAGGCCTTCAAAACCAAGAAAAAGAGAAAGAGTCCTGCAAAGATACACAAGCCAATTCCGAGCTTGTACCAAGCGTTCCTGGTCCGAATGCCCATGCCTAACGATGGAGACTTTTGAGAAAGGGTTAGGGATGCTATTCAAAGAGGAATATTGTCTGGTGATGTTGGAAGAATGCCCTGAAGCGCCTACTATCCGCAATGCTAATCCGGGCGAGCAACTATCGAATTGGACCTCTACCCCGCTTTTGGCTCTTCCATAGAGAAATGATGAATCGGTCGAAGCCCGATTACTCACCATTTGCACTTTTAAAATTACCTTGTGATGTTTTAAAAAATGGAAATGACTCGATGTTGATCCGAGTCAGGACCACAGTCTGTACTTCCTTTTATTGAAATTAATGGAGCATCGACTTACGAGAAAAAATAATTCTTTTAGTTCCTTACGCATATGATTTATCCTAACCCTGCTTTGCCTTAGCTTTTCAATAATAAAAATGATAAAACAACCTTAAATGTCATGACATGTCGCAAAACGAGTGAGCCAAGTGACATGGATGAAGAAGAATACGAAGAGTACGATGATGAAACAATGTTTCCTAAGGGTCTCATAGAAGAAGTAGGGCAATTCGAGAATGAACAGAAACCCAACCTAGATGAAACAGAAGTAATCAGTCTAGGAGATGAGGAAACGATCAAAGAAACCAGGATAAGCACGCACTTAGAGGCTCCCTAAAAGGAAGAATTGGCAAACCTACTGAGAGAATATGTGGATATTTTTGCTTGGTCATACACTGACATGCCTGGGTTGTGCACCAATATTGTGGCCCACCGATTGCCCATCAATAAAGGCTTCACACTAGTTAAACAGAAAACCAGGCAGTTTAGGCTAGACTTGAGTATCCGAATCAAGGACGATGTAAAGAAATAAATTGAGTCCAGAGTAGTGGAAGTAACCTCGAACTCGACATAGTTGGCTAACATAGTGTCGATACCAAAGAAAGACGGAAAGATCCAAATTTGTGTGGACTACGCTTGATCTTAACAGAGCTAGTCCCAAGGATAATTTTCCACTCCCAAACATCCATATACTTATTGACAACTTCGCAAAGCACGAGCTACAATCATTCGTGGATTGCTTCGCAGGATACCATCAGATCTTGATGAGTGAAGAGGATGCAGAAAAAACAGCCTTCATCACCTCATAGGGAGTGTAGCATTACCGAGTAATGTCGTTCGGCCTCAAGAATGCCGGCGCCACTGGCATGAGGGCTATGACTACCTTTATCCATGCTATGATCCACGAAGTCATCATCAAGTCAAGTGAAAGCTCAGAGCATACCACACATTTATAAAAGTTCTTTGATAGAATTCGTAAATTTAATTTAAAGCTAAACCTGGCCAAATGCTCGTTTGGAGTGCGAGCCGAAAAACTGCTTAGGTTCATAGTCAGTTGACCCATCAAAAATCAAAGCTATCCAAGAGCTACCACCTCCGAAGACTAAGAAAGAGGGCATGAGTTTCCTAGGAAGACTGAATTACATTGGGCAATTCATAGCCCAATCCACCGTCATTGTGGAGCCAATACTCAAACTGCTAAAGAAAGACGGACCAATAGAATGGACTGAAGAGTGTCAGAAAGCATTCGACACCATCAATAAATACATTTCCAACCTACCCATCAAGAAAGATTGTCAGAATGGATTGAAGAGTGTCAGATAATGCCTTCAGATGCGTGTTAGGACAACATGATGAAATCGGCAAAAAAAAACATGCAATCTACTATCTGAGCAAGAAATTCACCGCCTGTGAGGCCAGACACACATAGGTGGAGAAAACATGTTGTACTTTGACATGGGTGGCCCAAAATCTGAGACACTACTTGTCGTCATACACCACTCATCTCATATCCAAGATGGATCCATTAAAGTACATTTTTTGCCAACCCATGTCTATAGGAAAACTAGCCAAATGGCAAATGCTACTATTGGTAGAAAGTCCAGTCGATGAGGATTCCGAACCACTCCGAATCTACTTCCCAGATGAGAAAGTATTAACGGTAGAAGAAGACATAGCCGAACCCTATTCGGGATGGATATTATTTTTTGATGATGTGGTTAATTATAAAGGTTCAAGAATCATAGCAGTGTTGGTATCAGAAATCGGACAACATTAGCTAATGGCCGTGAAACTCAAGTTTCGATACACCAACAACATGATGGACTATGAGGCCTGCATCTTGGGCCTCAGAATGGCTTTGGATATAGAAATACATAAGTTATTGGTGACAGATGAATCAGATCGGCTAATTCACCAAGTACAATGCGAATGGGCCATGTAGAATGCCAAGATTTTGCCATATGTAAACCTCGCACAAAGGTTGTACAAAAAGTTCAAGAAGATTGAATTCAAGCATACGCCAAGGGCTCAAAACGAGTTCGCTGATGCTCTTGCTACCATAGCATCCATGATACAACACCTTGAAAGCAATCACTTTAACTCACTAGAGATAAGTCTAAGAGAAGAACATGCCTACTGTTCCAATGTGGAGGCAGAACCCGATGGCAAGCCATTGTATATTGACATAAAGACATATCTGGAAAAAGGAGAATATCCCGAGAATACTACAAGCAATCAGAAGAAAGCCATCTAAAGAATGGCCAATAGATTCTTTCTGAACAAGGAGATTCTTTATAAAAGAACATCAGATCTAGGGTTGCTCCGACGCGTGGACGCCTATAAGGCCACCAAATTATTAGAAGAAGTACATGCGGGAACTTGTGGGCCTCACATGAATGGGTTCATTTTGGCTAAGAAAATCCTTCAAGCAGGTTATTATTGGATGACAATGAAAAACGATTGTTGCAAGTTTGTGAAAAGATGCCATCAATGCAAAATCCATGGAGATACGATTAGGGTCCCACTGAGCGAACTCGATGCTATGAGATCATTTTGGCCATTTGTCGCCTGGGGCATGGACGTCATTGGACCGATCGAACCTGTCGCATCAAATTGACATCGATTCATTTCAGTCGCCATAGATTACTTCACCAAGTGGGTAGAAGCTATGTCACACATATCAGTAACGAAGAAAGTAGTTGCTGACTTCGTATGAAACAACATCATATGCCAGTTTGGCATACCCGATTCCATCATAACGGATAATGGAGCAAACCTGAATAGTCACGTGATGAAGGACGTCTGTGAACAATTTTGAATAACCCATCGAAATTCTACCTCCTATTGACCACAAATGAATGGAGCCGTAGAGGCAACCAACAATACTGTCCTTATGATGTTTTGTCTATTGTAGCCCTCTTGGTCACAATTCTGAATAACCCATCTAAATTCTATCGTCTATCGGCATATTAATCTTACACTCCATGAGTCTTACCACACAATACCTTCAAGTCATTCATATTTGAAATAATCAACCATACTACCTAACTATCAACCCTTCGACATAGCATATTACCGTTGATAAAGTCTTAACTCGGATTTAAGACTCCGACTTTCCATTGTAGAGATTTCCCTTTATGGATCAACCCTTACTTGTCCATTCAAGTATGCCGTGGAAATACCCATTTTTGTAATACACAAGTTACCTTCTCATCAATATCCAATCGCAAGGTCCTGCTGGCACCTGCCAATCATTAAGTCGAATCGTCCACGGACTTCCTCAATCAGGCTCATCATTTCCACACCCAACCTGAGTGGGATAACATAACACCACCATAACCCGTACATGATCATTTAATTACTCAAGTTGATACAAATCCAAGTATTATGAAACCTAATCCTTCGAAGCCGATAGTAAGATGCCTTTTACCGCGAATCTTCAGTTTCTACCTTCCATTCATGACCATGTTTATCATCATCAACTGGAAATTACTCAAACCTACTAAAGGGTGGATCGAAATATCATAAATCTTAAAAAATAGCTAAACCAATCATCGAGATATTATAAAACTCCTATTTAGAGCGTCTGAAAGTTTCCCTTGCCTCACTGGAACCTTAAAGCTGAATATTCCCCTAAGACGAATGCATCATATATACTATTCTTCACGATACCTTCCTACCAGCAGATACCTGACAAACCTTATTTATCCCAACAACTAATCACTGCAGATGCAAAACCTCAACCACTATTGAAGTGGTCCATAATCTGTAGGTGATCCTTGACTACTACACATAAATCCCTACCAACGACCTCATATAACTCATACTGATTTCCTTGCCAAAATCCCTTAACAGGCGAATCGTTCTTCCATCTTGGCCCATTAATTTACCAACTACACATGAATAACCAAAGTCCTCTGGTGAATTCTCTGCCCTTTGCCTAGACTGTTTTCGCTGATCCTCAATTTAACCTCTGAAATGTACTTCGCGACTTGAATTATTTAACAGCTATGTCGCTAATCATGGCTTCATTTGAGCCAAAAAACGGTGTTACAAAATCCACATTTCTCTCTAATTTAGGAACAACAATCGATAACTCCACAAGTAGTTAAATCCTCACACTTATCCATTGCTAGATTCATTCTTATTAACCGACCACTGTTTCCCCCAGAAGCCTTTGACATAGCACACATACCGACTAACCCATGATCCTTTAGTAATTTTTTCATAAACGAAAGTGGTCTCACATAATAAACCGGTTCGAAGCTCAAAATAATTCCTTCTTGTCACCTTGTTCCTGAGATATCAATCGAACCGGCAAACACGACCCTTTATCGAAAGACGATACCTGTCTATTCCCACAAGATTTAGTCTTGGCAGTAAATTTTGCCCAGAAGAGTACATCCACCACTTGTGTTGTCTTATAACTGAGAAAGATCCACTTGAATTGCTTTCATTACATCCATGTTCCGTCAAGTAGCTGAAAACTCTCCACACGCATCCTAAACCGAAGTCCTAAATCCTCATACCTTACAATAAAAGGTCATATTTACTATTTATATGCTTTCCAAACTTCTCTTCTTGGCCTCATAAACTATTTCTTTTATCTAATCAACTAATTTATCCAAATTTTCCTTCGTCTTCAGAATATTTGTACATGTACCATCTTGTTGCATCCTAAGAAACCTTTTTGTTATGATGAAATCCCTCGATCGTAGTCTTCAAGTCACAAAACTTATCGCATAGTTATTCAGCTAACTGTACTATTTAGAATCGATAATATCTTCCCATCACTTAATACACCGCAACGCACTCCCTGGACTCCCATTTTTTAGGGATATCGCCGAACCAGAGAATCCGATCCATAACCCCATTCTATCAAATTTTCAAATCATAGCTAAAATGTAAAGTTGGTCACGTGTCCCTATAACGGTTGCACATCTCATACCATACCAGGCAACATCACATCTAGCTGCTCGCATGCGAACTCCAGAACGTGTCCTCACCATCAGTGGAGATTAGAACAATGAAATGTAATGACCCGTTAGGTCATTTTGGTTTCTTTCGTATTTCTACCTATTTTGCCCTTGTGAAACCGTCCTTTTGCTTGTTTTTGGTAATAGCTAAGTTGGGTAACATTTAAGTGTTAGGCTGACTTTAGGCATCTTCGAGGGTAATTTCATTTTTTGGGATTTTTGTCGGTTCCAATAGTTTTGAAATGTCTAATATAGGCTATTTGAGTGTTTGGTTCAGTTCCCGAGGGTCTTGGAGGCATTTTGGTCATTTAGTTGGAAACTGGAATTTTGCCTATTCAAGTTTGACTTTATCAACGAGATCTTTTAGAATTTTTGAGTGCGCGGGGAGTTCGTAGTGCATTTTTACATGTGTCTACATATTGGTTTGTGTCGGGAAGATTCCAAAAGAGTCTCGGGATTTCAGAGAACGAGAGCCAAAACCAGATTTTTCTACTTTCTAGTGTTATGTGCAGGCGCGCGTGGGTTCCGCCCCTGCGGGCATGCCTCATTGAGTGGAGGCTCTCAGGAGTGAGACCTAGTGAAGTTGGGCACAGTACGCCCCTGCGAGAAATTCCCCGCAGGACTGCTCACGCCTCAACGAACCTGGCCCCGCTGGTGCGGGCCAGCATATTTTGGTGGACTTCGCCGAGGTGAACTTAAGTTGGTAGGGGCGAGAATGAATGAACAGAATGTGGGTTTTAGGGTGTTCACTCTTTAGTCTTTCCATTCACAACCCCTAATTTGAGCATGTTTTTGGAGGAGAAGTGAAGGCATAGCAAGAAGGATTCGTTGGGTAAGTGTTGTAATCCCATAGTTTGGTTATTCCACCTAGTAAGATCATAATCCATGCTTAGAATGTTGAATTTTAGGAGTAATAATGAAGGATTTTGGAACCCAACTAATGAAATTGGGGTTTTAGAAATTGAACATGAATTAGTGATTATTTATGGATGATTTTCGGAATATAAATCATGTGAAGTGTAGGGATCATGATTCTAGGCACAATTTGTTGTTTTGCCCTTTTTGGCTCGGAATCCTAATTTTAGGGCTTATTTTGGGGGTTTTTAGAATATGTAGCAATACGGGTGTTGTTAGACTCGTGTTCTAATGTATATTACAAATTTGACTAGATTTTGTGCGTTTGGAGTCCTTTCGTGACAACAAGAGGACCTCGCGACTCGAGATTCGGCACTACCAGGCATGTTAAGACCTTGTACCTTTTCTTGAACGTGTGTGTTGGATTAAAATGAACCTAAAAAGGGGGAAATTGGGTGAATTAAGGGGGTTCCAAATACTTGTGAGGGGATGAGCACTAGTATCGAATACCGGTTATCATGTTTAGGAATTTGTGTTATTTCAATTTTATAGTTGGTCTGAATGCCATGTCTGGGCACTAGCTGATAGAATAGTATGATCATGGATACGTGATTAAATTTTTTTGTACTTATGCCTCTTATAATATTTTCTTGTCTTGTTTGTTATGTGCATATCACTCATATATCCTTGTTGTAATGAAATAACTAAAAAGGTGAAGCCTTTATGATGTGGAGAATATTCTTTTAATGGTTTCCATGCTTACATTCTTATTCATGACTTGGTGCATGCCATATTCATGCCTTACATGTATTCATGCATATGATTCAAGGATACGATTGTGAGTCCAATGGGACCTTGTTCCGGACGAGTGATGATATTGGTACTTGAGCCCGGTTGGCTAAGAGACAGGTTACTGAGATATGATATGAAATGATGAGGCCGCGACCCTAGGAAACTACCAGAGCGGTGATATACGGGCCTCATGAGCCCCCCATTGGTCACGATGTCATTCATATTCAACCGTGTGTATATCGAGATGTGGAAACAAAGGCCTTGCATTGTATTTCATCGCATTTGTATCTTATTTATCCTTGCTCGGGTTTCTGTTGTGACTGTTGTGGTTTACTTTGCCTTATTTGCTGGTATATTGGTTGTGGTTGTGGTTTTATTGTGATCCTCTTTTACTTGGACTAATAGCGCATAAGTGTGATTATAACATTCATAGGCCAGCCCTCGTCTCTGTTCTTGAAAGGGTCGGTCGAAGATGTATCTTTGAGTACCCATTATTATTTGTACGCACGCTACACTTGCTGCACCTTTTTGTGTGCAGCCTTGATCCCTAGCACCAGTGGAGGCTGTGACTACCAGGTTCCCCGTTAGAGTTTCGTTGGAGTGATTGGGAGAGCTTCCAGATCCAAGGATGGCATCAGATTCTAGTCATCTATCATTCCTGTCTTCTTTGATTCAGACAGTCTTTATTGTATTTTCAGACTATTTTTCATACTCTAGTGTCCTTGTAATCGTGTGACATCAGATTCTTGGGAAAGTTGTAATAATTATTTAAATACTATTTATCTAAGCTTCTTAAGACTTATGTATGCTTTATTTTTCGCACTTAGATTTTGTTTTAATTATGGCTGTGTTGGCTTACTAGTATGGTGGGACTAGTGCCATCAAGACTAGGGGTGGGAACGGTATGGTATATACCGATTACCATAGTGAAACCGAAATTTTTGATACCGCAGTTTTGGTATTATGGAATTTGGTACGGTATTTGGTATGCATTTTTGAAAAGTTTGGTATTTGGTACGATATTCAGTATTGATAAAGAAAATACTGAAATACCGAATACCATATCGAAATATTCCATATAGTTACATATACGGTTCATATATATATATATATATATATATATATATATATATATATATATATATATATATATATATATATATGTATGTATGTATGTATTAGTACAATTAGTATTAGTACAAACTAATTGTTTAGACGTTGGAATTACTTGTACTTTCTTTTGAATATTTTTACATGTACAAGATGTTATTATGATATAATTGATTGAAATGCCCTTTTTGTGTACCGAAGTATATATATCTTGATTGAAATGCCCTTTTTGAGTAATTGATTAACGAAGGAACCAACGTACTTTCTTTTCAATATTTTTACATATGCAAGGTGTTAGTATAATATAATTAAGACGTTTCTTAAATAGCCGAAGTCATAACTCTTTATTATATGTATATATGTAAGTCGTAGTCGAACAAACTATGGTTACTGAATTACCGTACCGCAAAATACCGAAATCGAACTTAAAAATACCGAATCATACCAAATTAATTTGGTATGGTAATGGTATAGTATTTTTAAATGTCGAAAACCAAAATTATGAAACTGAAGTTTCAAATACCGTACCATTCCCAGCCCTAGTCATGACTTGGTATTTTGGGTTATGACAAATTGATATCAGATCCCTAGGTTGATCGATCTCATCGATACAAGGAAAATATCCATTAGGGTCTTGTGGATGGGTACGAAGAGCTCTGTACTTGTCTGCGAGAGGCTAAAGGATATCTAGGAAAACTCACATCTTTTGATTCCTTATCATGCGCATTTGCTTCTAATATGTTCTAAGACTTCTTTGTTTTGTCTTTTCATAGAAGGTGAGGACACGGTCAAATGTTGTAGGTGGTTAGTGTCCAGAACCAACACCCGTACCTGCTCCCCGAGTTGCTAGGGAAGGTAGGGGATAAGGTAGAGATTGAGGCCGGGCTAGAACCCATGTTGCTAGAGCGCCCACCCTGTGCTCATGATCCTGCCCGTGAGGTGTCTCCCGAACCAGAGGGCAGTGACCAGGTCGAGGGTAAGGTACCCGTGGAGGTACCGGGTCAGGCTCCACCAGTTCCAGCAGTTGCAGAGTTTTCTTAGGATGCGATGGCTCGCCTTCTGAGTTACTTTAATTGGATGTCTCGGCGAGGGCATGATTCGTTGTTTACGAGGGATCCCGGACTCGAGGTAGGAGCACGGAGACTACAGAAGCCGGTGGCGCGAGTTTCGAGGACTCCGAGCGCGGCCCGGCCATGCTTCTTGAGCTATTTGGGCCCCAGGTTCAGGTGCTGTTACTCCGGGTATAACTCTTATGGGTATTGTTGCATGGCTAATGGTTCAGTCTACTATGATTGTTGATGAGTAGAACAGATGGGATAAGTTTGACATGATGAAGTCGCAGATGATTGGTGCTAAGCAGTGGTGGAGGGCATTCTTAGAGACTAGGACTGTTGGATCGCCTCTGCTAACTTAGGAGAAGTTTTTGAGAGTTTTCTTAGAGAAGAAGGTTCCTTTCAGCTTGCGTGAGGAGAGGCGTGAGAGGTTTGATCATCTTGAGTAGGGTTCTATAAGCGTTACTAAGTACAAGATGGAGTTTCATGCCTTGTCCCGTCATGCTTTGACTATTCTACCTGATGAGGCGGAGAGGATCCGCAAGTTCATTCGAGGGTTATCGTATCATCTCAAGGTTGCTGCTATGTTTGCTTCTTATTCAGGCAAGGAATTTTAAAGGTATGGAGACCCTTAGGTGCCTAGAGTTTAGGGATAGGTCAGTGAAGAGGCGTCGTTCTTTCGGAGGTTTTAGAGATTCCTTCTCGGGAGGTCGTGACCACCATAGTAGAGGCATCATTCTCAATTCAATCGGACAGTCCAGGCAGGTATTCAGCCTTCACAGGGTGGTACTTCGGGTTGTAGTGGTGGATATAGTCTAGGACAGAGCTCTCAGTCATCATATCCTCGACCAGGTGGTTGTGGTGGTTATTCCCATTGTTCTCCTCAGCCAGCAGCCCGTGGTGGATGTTATGAGTGTGGTCAGGTGGGGTACTATGCCAGAGATTTCCCTAGAGCTTGACAGGGTGGTTCGCACCCCAGTTCTCAGGCTTCTACTCGGAGGCCAGTTAGTCAACAATGGAGAGGTGGTTCCCAGAGTGGTAGAGGGAGTTCTCATTCGGGTAGAGATGGAACTCATACCAATTGTGGAGGTGGTCGTGGGAGTTCACAGTCTGGTAGTGGTGGAGCCCAATGTTATGCATTTTCGGGTAGACCAGAGACAGAGGCCTCAGATGCTATGATTACAGGTACTATTTTTGCTTACCACCGGTCAGCTATTGCCTTATTTGATCAGGGTTCTACTTATTTATATATGTCTACTTACTTTGCATCGGGTCTAGATATGATGTGTGAGTCTCTTGATGTTCTTATTTATATTTCTGTGATGGGAGAGTCCGTAGTGGTGGATCGGGTGTACCGATCTTTGTGTAGTCTTATGATGGGTTATGAGATTTGGGTTGATTTGATGATTCTAGATATGACCGATTTTGATGTGATTTGGGCATGAGTTGGTTATCCTGGTACCATGCTATCTTGGATTATCATGCCAAGACGGTTACTTTAGCCATGCCTGGGACTCTTAGGTTAGAGTGGACGGGTATGGTTAGTCACGCACCTAAATAGATAGTAACTTTTTTAGGCGCGTCGGATGGTTGAGAAAGGGTGTCTAGCTTATCTTGCTTATATTCGTGATACCATTGTCAAGACTCCTCCTCTTGAGTCAGTACCGGTCGTGAGAGATTCACCGAGGGTGTTCTGCGGTCTTCCTAGTATTCCTCCGGAACGGGATATTGATTTCCATATTAAGGTTGAGCCGGGGCACCAGACCCATTTCTAATCCCTTTTATCGGATGGCTCCTGCAGAGTTGAAGGAATTGAAAGAACAGTTGCAAGATTTGTTGAGTAAAGGGTTTATTCATCCTAGTGTGACCCCATGGGGTGCACTGGTATTGTTTGTAAAGAAGAAGGAAGGATCCATGAGGATGTGCATTGATTATAGGCAGTTGAACAAGGTCACCATCAAGAACAAGTATCCCATTCCCAGGATTGATGACCTGTTTACCCAGCTATAGAGAGCGTCAGTCTTTTCCAAGATTGACTTGAGATCCGGATATCATCAGCTTAAGATCCGGAAAGAGGATATTCCCAAGACAGCGTTTCATACTCGTTATGGTAATTATGAGTTTTTGGTCATGTCCTGTAGGTTGACTAAATCCCCTGCAACATTTATGGAGTTGATGAAGTCTTTCGACCGTATTTGGACTTCTTTATGATTTTATTGATCAATGATATTTTGATCTACTCTAGGATTAGGGAGGAGCACAAGAGGCAGTTGAGGATCGTTCTTGAGACTTTGAGGATTGTCCAAGGATGGTATCATGGTTGATCCACAAAAGATTGAGGCTGTTCGTGATTGGAACAGGCCTACTACAGTTTCGGAGATTTGGAGCTTTTTTTGTTTGGCTAGTTACTATCGACGATTCGTTGAGGGATTTTCTACTATAGCATCTCCCCTTAATAGATTGACCCAAAATGCTGTTCCTTTTTATTGGTCGGATGAGTGTGAGGCAAGCTTCCAAAAGCTCAAAGCCTTATTGACTTCAGCCCCCATTTTGACTCCTCTCGTGGAGGTAGAGGGTTTTACCGTGTATTATGATGCTTCGAGGTTGGGCCTTGGTTGTGTTCTAATGCAGAAAAGGAAGGTTATAGCCTATGCTTCCAGGAAATTAAAGGTCCACGAAAAGAACAGCCTCGTTCATGACTTGGAGTTAGCGGCGGTAGTATTTGCTTTGAAGATTTTGAGGCACTACCTCTATGGTGTGCGTTGCGAGATTTCCACTGATCATAAGATTCTTCAGCATATATTCAATCAAAAGGATTTTAACATGAGGCAATAAAGATGGTTAGAGTTACCCAAGGATTATCAAATGTCTATCCTTTATCATCCGGGCAAGCCAATGTGGTTGCGGATGCCTTGAGTCAGAAATCAGTGAGTATGGGTGGTGTTGCTTGTCTCCAGGTTTTGGAGAGACCTTTCGCTAGAGAGGTTCAGAGTTTGGAAAATTCCTTGGCCAGGCTTGATATTTCTGAACCTGGAAGGGTTCTTGCTTGTGTGGAGGTGCGTTCCTCCTTGTTGGAGCAGATTCGAGCTCATCAGTTTGATAATCCAAAGTTATGCAAAATTCATGATAAAGTGTTGAAAGGGAAGGCTCGTGAGGCAAAGCTTGATGAATAAGGGATTTTGAGGATTAAAGGATTAGTGTGTGTGCCTCGGACTGGTGATTTGACTACTTTGATTATGAAGGAGGCCCACAGCTCGAGGCATTCTATTCACCCTGGTGCTATAAAGATGTATCGAGATCTGAAGCAACATTATTGGTGGTGTAGCATGAACAGAGATATTGTTAAGTTTGTGTCTAAGTGTTTGAGTTGTCAATAAGTTAAGTATGAGCATCAAAAGCCTGGTGGGATTTCTCAGAGGATGCCTATTGCTGAGTGAAAATGGGAAAGGATTGCCATGTACTTTGTGGTAGGGTTGCCATGGACTTTGGGTAAGTTTTACTCCATTTAGGAGATTGTGGATCGTTTGACTAAGTTAGCTCATTTCATTCCTGTTCAGGCGACTTATATTTCTGAGAAGCTGGCTAAGATCTATATTCGTGAGATCCTTCATTTGCATGAAGTGCCTATTTCTATTATTTCTGATAGAGGGACTCAGTTCACCTCTTACTTCTGGAAGTATTTGCAAAATGAGTTGGGTACTCGGGTTGAGTTGAGCACAGCATTTCCTCCCCTAACTGATGGTCAGTCTGAGTGTATTATCCAAGTTTTGGAGGATATATTGAGAGCATGCGTGATTGATTTTGGTGGTCATTGGGACCAAGTCTTGTCTTCGGCTGAGTTTGCTTATAATAACAGTTATCATTCGAGTATTGGGATGGCTCCGTTTGAGGTCTTGTACGGTAGGAGATATCGATCTCCCATTAGATGGTTCGATTCCATTGAGGTGAGGCCTAGGGGTACGGACTTGCTTACAGATTCGTTAGACAAAGTGAATATTATTCAGGCGAGGCCTCTCACTGCTCAGAGTCGACAACGTCGTAGTTACAAAAACCGGAGAGTCCGTGATTTAGTGTTTATAGTAGGTGATCGGGTCTTGCTTAAGGTTTCACTCATGAAGGGGTGATGAGGTTTAGAAAGAAAGGGAAGTTGAGTCTTTGTTACATTGGTCCTTTGAGATTATTCAGAGAGTTAGAGGTATTTTGTATGAGTTAGCACTACCTTCTGGTTTGTCGAGTGTTCATCCGGTGTTCCATGTTTTTATGCTACAGAAGTATATTTCGAATGGTTCTCATGTGATTAGATGTCACGACCCAACCGGAGGGCTATGACGGGCACCCGGTGCTAACCCACCCGGGTACCTCTTATCATACTCTCATATTCACATCTAGGTGAGCCATATGGCTTACTCATAATTTATATGCATCATTAGTGCTAATCTCATTGGGCAACAACGCATTCATATCATCATTAACAACTATACCCATATCAATATACGTAAGCCGACGAGGCTATCAAAATGGTATACAAAATATGAGCCGACAAGGCTAAGGACATCTAATCATATACAACTGTCTACGAGCCTTTAAGAAGAGTTTGTCATATCATATAGGCAAGACAGGACCCCGCCTAGCCCGTAGGTATGTACACAAAAGAATAATACCAAAAATTGTAGCTCCGGATGAAGTGGAGCCCCTCTATGTAGTCCCTGAATAAAATATCTATGGATCAAGCCTGTCTCCCTGTCCACCTGCGGGCATGACGCAGCGTCCACAAATAAAAGGACGTCAGTACAAAAAATGTACTGAGTATGTAAAGCATAATCAACATCATAATAGGAGCATATGAGACAGCATAAGATGGGAGAATCAGGAGATAGTAGCCATCATTGTAATTACTTACTTGTCTTTCATAGGGATCTTCCATTTCTAATGCGTGCTCGTGTACATACGTATATACCTATACATATATCCATATCTGTATCCATATTCGTATCCGTATTCATATACATATTCGTATTCATATGCATATTTATACCCATAGCATACCCGACCATGAAGGTTCGGTGGTTTCACATACTCGGCCATGACAAGGCTCGGTGTCATACATACCTGGCCCTACCAAGGCTCAGTGTTATCCGTACCCAAACTGGCAGCGTGTGTGCACGCAATAGGTATCATACTCGGCCATATAAGCTCGGTGTTACTTAATAGTCATACATACTTAAATCCGTATACGTAGGAGTTCATGAGTATCATCGTCATCATTGACATCATCATTTTCGTTATATCTATCCTTAGAGGATCAACTATCATATAAAAGAGGCAATAGAATCGTGAACGTATCGAGAATCGTAAGCTTTGGTAATCTTAGAGATAGAGTCATTTGGAAGACATTATGGAACTCATGAAAGGATACATATAGCAAGGGAACCATGCCTTAATGAAAGAAGGGTTAGCCTTACATACCTCTTCGACTTCTTAACTATTTAGCGTTAACCGTTGAAGCTTGATTAATCTACATTTAGAAGGAATCATACCACGGTTAAGCCATGATGATACTCTTAAATTTAAACTAGAATAATTCATGATCTAATGAAAATTGGGCAGCATTTCCCCTATTTCGTCAACTTCCACCATATCACAAAACAACTCCTAACAACCACAATAACATCCATAATATACTCATAATATCATAATCAAGTGATCACACTTCATTAAGCCTTCAAATTTATCCTTATATTCTACTTATGCTAGCAACTTCATACCCATTTTAGCACATTTTCATATAATGCTTCTTCATTGCCATTATTACCTTCCATAGCAAGATTATATCCATATCATACTAAGAATCATAACTCAAGTTAGCTCACTACTCAAAAACATCATAAAAACTACATTTAGAACTCATTTTCTACTTTCTTCTTCTACCCAAGTTGTTCAACAACTAAACATTCTTGATAACATGTAATAAGTATGAAAACTTACCTTTTATCTCATAAGAATGAGCTTGGGAGCAAGCGATCAACTTATATGAAAACCCTAGCTTCAATATCCAAAGAATTCTTGGAGTCTACTAACCCTAGTAAGATTTGTAACATACGGGTCTCTTGATTCTTGCCTCTTGATATTTAATCTCCCTTGGATTTTGGTTTGGATTAGTTTATGGAGTTGAAGAGAGGGTTTTTGGAGAGCTTTTGGATCTGATTTGGTAAAATAAAATGTCCAAATGAAGTGGAGTGAAATATATAAAGCGGAACTTAAAATCCCGTCGGGCAATTTTGCGCCCATTTTGACGGGCCGTCAAAATTCCTACAGACCGCCAAAATGGTCCGTAGAACAGCCAAGTCAAATATGGTTCACTGTAAACATTTAAAACTATGATGGTGCAGTTTGACGGGCCACAGAATTTTCTGCGGGGCGTCAAAATTCCTGCGGGCCGTCAAATGGTCCGCAGAAATTTTCTGCTCAGATAGTCTGTCTTGAAACACCCATAACTTTTTACTCCGACGTCACATTGACGAACGGTTTGTTGCGTTGGAAACTAGACTCGATGAACTTCAATTTGGATAAAAGAGACACACCAAAACTCCTTATATTCTAGGAGATATGTCTCCCCCAATTTGGACGGTGTAACATTCTCCCCCTCTTAGGAACATTCGTCCTCGAATGATAGACTCTTGGGGATTCTACAAAAATTTCACCAGAGTTACCCCTGTAATATGGCACTACCATCCTGTCACAGCAACCCAAAATATGTATCGCCTCACAGGGCTACAACAACAACATCGACAACCATGGCCACACATGACCAAGAAAACATTAAACAAAGCATCACATACCTGGGGGCAATGACGTCTCTGCCTGAGTCTCCTCTGAAGGTGGAAATAAATGCGGGTACCTGAACTTCATGTCTTCCTCCGCTTCCTATGTCATTTCCTCTCTGCTATTATTTCTCCATAAGACTTTAACTGAAGCTACATCCTTGGTTCTGAGTCTCCGTACTTGCCTATCTAGAATGGCAATGGGAACTGCCTCGTAGGATAATTGCTCAGTGACTTGAACATTATCTACCGGTACCACTGTAGAAGGATCTCCAATGCACTTATGAAGCATCAATACATGGAAAACTGGATGGACTGACTCCAAATCCATAGGTAGGTCTAATTCATAAGCCACTTGGCCTACCTTGCGTACAATCTCATAAGGTCCAATGTACCGCGGACTAAGCTTGCCCTTTTTGCCAAATCTTATGACGCCCTTCATTGGCGACACCTTCAAGAATACCCAATCTTTCACTTGGAACTCCAAGTCTCTTCGATGATTATCTGCATAGGATTTCTGACGAGTCTGAGCTATTAATAATCGATCCTGTATAAGCTTATAATCGATCCTGTATAAGCTTGACTTTCTCTATAGCTTGCTGGACCAAGTCTGGCCCTATCAATTTGGTCTCTCCTACTTCGAACCACCCAATTGGAGATCTACACTTTCGCCTATATAAAGCCTCATACGGGGCCATTTGGATGCTAGAATGATAACTATTGTTATAAGCAAATTCAATAAGTGGTAAGTGATCATCCCAACTACCTCCAAAATCCAATACACATGCCCGTAGCATATCCTCAAGAGTCTGAATGGTACGTTCGCCCTTGCCTATCCGTCTCGCGGGTGAAATGCCATGCTAAGGCTCACCTGAGTCCCCAAACCTTATTGGAAAGATTTCCAAAAATTGGCTGTAAACTGAGTCCCTCTATCGGAGATAATAGAAACTAAAACACCGTGAAGTTGCACTATCTCTTTAACATAAAGCTTTGCATAATCTTCTCACATATGTAGTTCCTTCGGTAAGAAATGAGCTGACTTTGTGAGTCTATCCACAATCACCCATATAGAATCATACTTACGTCGAGAACGGGGTAAGCCTGTAATGAAGTTCATGTTAATTACTTCCCATTTCCAAGTTGGAATTTCCATAGCTTGCAACAATCCACCCGCTTTTGGTGTTCAATTTTCACTTGCCGACGTGCTAGGACATCGAGCTACGAATTTCGCTATATCTTTCTTCATCCCCATTCCACCAATATATAGATTTAAGATCATGATATATTTTCGTTGCTCCTGGGTGAACAGGATAACGAGAACAATGGGCTTCTCTCAATATTTGGTGGCATAATCCTGCAACATCAGGAACACATAACCTGCCTCGGCATCGGAGAACTTCATCCCTAGAAATCTCAAATGATGACTTCTCCTTCTAAAGGAGTATATTTCTGTAATGAATTAGCATGGGATCTTCGTATTGACGCTCTTTCACTTCCACTACTAGTGACGAGACCACTGCATTTTGAATGATAGCTCCCATACTACCTGAGTCCACTACTCGAACTCCTAGGCTAGCTAACTGCTGGAGCTCACAAGCTATCTCTCTTTTCTCTGGCTGAACATCACATAAAATTCCCATAGATTTACGGCTAAGAGCATCAGCCACTACATTTTCTTTCCCGGGATGATACAGGATGTCAACATCATAGTCTTTCAGCAATTCCAACCACTGCCGTTGCCGTAAATTCAGTTCTTTCTGCTCGAAGATATACTGAAGGCTCTTATGATCTGTATAAATATCAACATGGACGCCATACAAGTAATGTCTCCAGATCTTCAATGCATGAATCACTGTAGCCAATTCAAGATCATGGGTCGGATAATTTTTCTCATGTTTCCGTAACTGCCTTGAAGCATAAGCAATCACCTTGCCATGTTGCATCAAAACACGCCTAACCCAACGCCCCGAAGCATCACAAGAGACAACATAACCTTCCGATCCTCCGGGAAGTGTCGGACCGGGCGGTGGTTAATCTATTCTTTAGCTCTTGGAAACTACATTCACAAGCATCTGTCCATTGAAACTTAGCTGATTTCTGGGTCAGCTTCATGAGTGGTGAAAAAATAGAAGAAAATCCCTCTACAAATCTCCTATAATAACCTGCTAAGCCCAGAAAACTACGAACCTCCGTAGGTGTTGTGGGCTTTGGCCAAGTCTTCACCGCCTGAATCTTTCGGGTATCTACCCGAATACCATCGGCTAAAATAATATGCCCCAAAAAGGTCACTGAGTTCAACCAAAATTCACACTTAGAAAATTTGGCAAATAACTTTCGAGTCTGAAGAACTCCAAGAACTAAGTACGCAAACGATCCGCATGTTCTACCTCGACCTAGAATATACCAGGATATCGTCAATGAACACAATCACAAATAAATCTAAGAAGGGCCTGAACACATTGTTCATTAAATCTATAAATACTGCCGGTGTATTAGTTAGCCCGAATGACATTACCCGGAACTCAAAATGACCGTATCTAGTTCTAAAGGCCGTCTTAGGAACATCTTTCTCCCTAACTCGCACTTGATGATACCTGGATCTCAAATCTATCTTTGAAAATCATTTGGCGCCTTGCAATTGGTCAAATAAATCA
Organism: Lycium ferocissimum; assembly: GCF_029784015.1. NCBI lineage: Eukaryota > Viridiplantae > Streptophyta > Magnoliopsida > Solanales > Solanaceae > Lycium > Lycium ferocissimum. The sequence goes on from NC_081350.1 coordinate 9,446,589, forward strand.
TCAATCCTCGGAAGCGGATATTTATTCTTGATTGTCACCTTATTTAACTGCCGATAGTCAATGCACATTCGCAAGGAGCCATCTTTCTTTCGTACAAACAACACGGGTGCTCCCCACGGGAAAAAACTAGGCCTAATAAAGCCTTTCTCAAGCAAGTCCTTCAATTGTTCCTTCAACTCTTTCAACTCTGCGGGAGCCATCCTGTAAGGAGGAATAGATATGGGTTTAGTATCCGGTAGCACATCTATAGCAAAATCAATCTCCCGTTCGGGAGGGAGACCTGGAAGCTCTTCCAAGAATACATCTAGAAACTCATTCACCACGGGGACAGACTGAAGAGTTGGCGATTCAGCTTCTACATCTTGAACCCGAACTAGATGGTAAATACAACCTTTTGCGATCATTTTCCTTGCCTTTAGATAGGAAATAAACCTACCTTTTGGGGACGCGGTATTCCCTTTCCATTCTAAAACTGGTTCTCCCGAAAATTGGAAGCGAACCATTTTCATTCTGCAATCAACATTGGCATAGCAAGAAGCCAACCAATCCATGCCCATGATAACATCAAAATCCGTCATTTTTAACTCATGTAAGTCAACCATAGTACAATGGTCACAAATCACAACTACACATTTTCTATATACTCGACTAGCTATTACCGGTTCACCAACCAGTGTAGATACCTCAAAAGGTTTGATCGACTCTGATTTGACCCCAAACCGACCCGCAATATATGGAGTAACATATGACAATGTGGAGCTCGGATCTATCAAAGCATATACACCATGAGAAAATATCGATAATATACCTGTGACGACATCGGGGGAAGACTCAAGATCTTGGGTCCAGCCAAAGCATAAATACGGCGCTAAGGACCACTAGATCTAGGAGCTCTCCCTCTACCTCTACCATGGCTGACCGGCGCTTGTGAACCTTGCCCCATAGGGCGTATCGATGATGAAGACCCGGCTGCTGATCCTGAAGGCTAGACTCTACCCCTACCACCAATCGAGGGGAAATCACTCATGATATGGCCTGGCCGACCGCATGTATAGCAAACCTCTTAATCTAGTCGACGCTGGCCCCAATGTAACTTCCCACACTGGGAACATCGTGGCACGGGTGGCCTAGCCTGACCCAAATCACCCCTGAACTGAGAACCCGAAGCCCTGAAACTCTGACTCGACCCGGAATAAGTAGATCTATCAAATCTCTGGCCTGTAAACCGTGGAGGCGTACTAGTCATAGAATGGCCTAAATGCCTAGAAAACTGTTGTCTTTGCCCGCCTCTAAACTCACTCGTCGGACCCGAAGATCTAGCCCTCTTGTTATACCCTCTATCATGCTCACGTTCACTTCTTTGCTGTTGTTGGCTTTTCTCTGAATTCTGGGCATAGGCTTGAATGCGTGAAATATCCATGTTGTCCTGAAGGGACGTAGTCAAGCACCTATCCATCAAATGTGGCCCTAGGCCTCTCACGAATTGGTGCACTCGATCACCCATGTCCGCTACTATGGCCGGAGCATACCTAGCCAAAGAGTTGAAGCGGAGACTATACTCTAAAGCACTCATACTTCCTTTCCTAAGATTTAAGAAGTTATCGGCTCTAGCTCGCCGAACCTCTAGAGGCAAGTAATGTCAGAGGAAGGCATCCACAAATTCTTGCCATACCGAGGGAGGTGCATTGACTCCCCGTGAAGCCATCCAAATTGTATACCAATGAACCGCGACATCCCGGAGTCTATAGGATGCTAACTCTACCGATTTAATGTCTGAAGCATGCATTAACCGAAGTGTCGTCAACATCCCATCAATAAAGTTTTGAGGGTCCTCATCCGGCCGAACCCGAAGAATTTCGGAGGGTTCAAGCTAATAAAATCACGGGCCCTTGCACCAATGCACCCCCTATCACCTTGCCTGGTACCTTGCCGCTGAGTCTGGGCGGCAACCAACTGAGTAAGTAAATGAATGGCCTCTTTTACATCTTGGCCTGAAGCATCCGGTGGAGGAGCTGGAGGTGCTGGAGCTCGGACTGAGGCTCCCTCATGCTCCTCAGAAATAGGCACCGAGTGGGAGGACTGAGATTGAGCCGCATTCTGGGACTCACTTTCCTCTATATCCGTTGGTGGTGCTCTTTCAGCCTGCTTTCCTGCCACTGTCTTGCCCTTTTGGGCTGCCATAGCTTTTCTCTTTACAGGCATTTTGAAATACATAATACACGGCTAGGGAAAAAGAAATCCTTATATCATGGCTCTATCGCACAATCTTATGAAGAAAGAAGGTCATTCATTCCTAAAATGACCGCAGCCTCCTGTTTATAAGTGTGGCGCGCAACAAACCTATAAACAAGACTCTACTGGACACGCCTCGTAGACACACCCTAAGACAGAACTGCTCTGATACCACTTTTATCACAACCCAACCGGAGGGCCATGACGGGCACCCGGTGCTAACCCACTCGGGTACCTCTTATCATACTCTCATATTCACATCTAGGCGAGCCACATTGCTTACTCATAATTTATATGCATCAATAGTGCTAATCTCATTGGGCAACAACGCATTCATATCATCATTAACAACTAAACCCATATCAATATACGTAAGCGGACGAGGCTATCAAAATAATATACAAAATATGAGCCGACAAGGCTAAGGACATCTAATCATATACAACTATCTACGATCCTCTAAGAAGAGTATGTCACATCATATAGGCGAGACAGGACCCCACCTTGCCCGTAGGTATGTACACAAAAGAATAATACCAAAAGTTGTAGCTTCGGATAAAGTGGAGCTCCTCTATGTAGTCCCTGAATAAGATATCTATGGATCAAGCCTGTCTCCCTGTCGACCTGCGTGCATGAAGCAGCGTCCACAAACAAAAGGACGTCAGTACAAAAAATGTACTGAGTATGTAAAGCATAATCAACATCATAATAGGAGCATATGAGACAGCATAAGAAATAGCATAAGATGGGAGAATCAGGGGATAGTAGCCATCATCGTAATTACTTACTTGTCTTTCATAGGGATCTTCCATTTCTAATGCGTGCTCGTGTACATACATATATACATATACATATATCCATATCCGTATCCATATTCGTATCCGTATTCATATACATATTCGTATCCATATTCGTATTCATATGCATATTTATACCCATAGCATACCCGACCATGAAGGATCGGTGGTTTCACATACCCGGCCATGACAAGGCTCGGCGTCATACATACCTGGCCCTACTAAGGCTCAGTGTTATCCGTACCCAACTGCAGTGGTGTGCGCGCAATAGGTATCATACCCGGCCATCTAAGCTCGGTGTTACTTAATAGTCATACATACTTAAATCCGTATACGTAGGAGTTCATGAGTATCATTGTCATCATTGACATCATCATTTTCATTATATCTATCCTTAGAGGATGAACTATCATATAAAAGAGGCAATAGAATCATGAACGTATCGAGAATCGTAAGCTTTGGTAATCTTAGAGATAGAGTCATTTGGAAGACATTATGGAACTCATGAAAGGATACATATAGCAAGGGAACCATGCCTTAATGAAAGAAGGCTTAGCCTTACATACCTCTTCGACTTCTTAACTATTTAGCGTTCACCGTTGAAGCTTGATTAATCTACATTTAGAAGGATTCATACCACGGTTAAGCCTTGATGATACTCTTAAATTCAAACTAGAATAATTCATGATCTAATGAAAATTGGGCAGCATTTCCCCTATTTCGTCAACTTCCACCATATCACAAAACAACACCTAACAACCACAATAACATCCATAATATACTCATAATATCATAATCAAGTGATCACGCTTCATTAAGCCTTCAAATTTATCCTTATATTCTACTTATGCTAGCAACTTCATACCCATTTTAGCACATGTTCATATAATGCTTCTTCATCGCCATTATTACCTTCCATAGCAATATTATATCAATATCATACTAAGAATCATAACTCAAGTTAGTCACTACTCAAAAACATCATAAAAACTACATTTAGAACTCATTTTCTACTTTCTTCTTCTACCCAAGTTGTTCAACAACTAAACATTCTTGATAACATGTAATAAGTATGAAAACTTACCTTTTATCTCATAAGAATGAGCTTTGGAGCAAGCTATCAACTTATATGAAAACCCTAGCTTCAATATCCAAAGAATTCTTAGAGTCTGCTAACCCTAGCAAGACTCGTAACACATGGGTCTCTTGATTCTTGCCTCTTGATATTTAATCTCCCTTGGATTTTGGTTTGGATTAGTTTATGGAGTTGAAGAGAGGGTTTTTGGAGAGCTTTGGGATCTGATTTGGTAAAATAAAATGTCCAAATGAAGTGGAGTGAAATATATAAAGCGGAACTTAAAAACCCGTCGGGCAATTTTGCGCCCATTTTGACGGGCCGTCAAAATTCCTACGGACCGTCAAAATAGTCCGTAGAACAGCCCAGTCAAATGTGGTTCACTGTAACCATTTTACGCTGGGCTGGTGCAGTTTGGCGGGTCACGGGATTGGGGTCTGATGCCCGTACTTATGCCTCTTAATATATTTTCTAGTCTTGTTTGTTATGTACATATCACTCATATATCCTCATTGTAATGAAATAACTAAAAAGGTGAAGCCTTTATGATGTTGAGAATATGATTTTGATGGTTTCCATGCTTACATTCTTAGTCATGACTTGGAGTATGCCATATTCATGCGTTACATGTATTCATGCATATGATTCAAGAATATGATTGTGAGTTCGATGGGACCTTGTTCCGGACGAGTGATGATAGTTGCACATGATATTTGTACTTGAGCCCAGTTGGCTAAGAGACAGGTTCATATTCGACTGTGTATATCAAGATATGGAAACAAAGGCCTTGGATTGCATTTCATCGCATTTGCATCTTATTTATCCTTGCTCGGGTTGATGTTGTGACTGTTGTGGTTTACTTTGCCTTATTTGCTGGTATATTGGTTGTGGTTTAGTTGTTATTGTGATCCTATTTTACTTGGACTAATAGCGCACAAGTGTGATTTTAGCATTCGTAGGCCAGCCTTCATCTTCGTTCTAGAAAAGGCCGGTCGACGATGCATGCTGAGTACTTGTTGTTATTTGTACTCATGCTACACTTGCTGCACCCTTTTGTGTGCAGATTCGATCCCTCAGCAGTAGAAGCTATGACTACTAGGTTCCCCGTTAGAGCTTCGTTCGAGTGATTAGGGTGAACTTTCGAATCCGAGGATTGCCTCAGATTCTAGTCATCTATCATTCTGTTCTTCTTTGATTCAGACAATCTTTATTGTATTTTCAGACTATTTTTAATACTCTAGTGTCCTTGTTATCGTGTGACATCAGATTCTTGCGAAATTTGTAATAATTATTTAAATACTATTTATCCAAGCTTCTTAAGGCTTATGAAATGACTTGTATGCTTTATTTTCTGCACTTAGATTTCGTTTTAATTATAGTTGTGTTTGCTTACTAGCACGGTGGGACTAGTACCATCACGACTTGGGATTTTGGGTCATGAGATGAAGTTTAGACCTTAACCGAATGAAACACGCACGATGAGGAATGAAAGAATGGAAGTTTTCTAAATGTCCTATAGCCTCGTGAAGATAAGTACGAAGCTCTTCGTACCCATCCGCGAGACTCTAATAGACAGTGTCCTTGGATCGGTGAGATCGATTAACCTAGTGCTCTGATACCAATTTGTCACGACCCAAATTTCCTAGTCATGATGGCACTAGCCCTACCGTGCTAGTAAGCAAACACAAGCCATTAACATAACCTTATTAAACGGAAAACTAAAAGCGGAAATAAATCATACAAGTCAATTTTCAAGTCTTAAGCAATATCATATAAAATACTTAGAAGTTATTACACTTAACCCCCAAAATCTGATGTCACTCGCTTACAAGGACTTCTACAGAGTAAAATAGTCTGAAATACATAATGAAACTATCTGAAATGAAGAAAGACAGAAAGTAAATGATAAGAAAGAGTCCGGAGCCATCCAAAACTATCTTTGCTCACCCCGATCTCTCAATAAAAGCTCTAACGGGCAACTTGGTAGTCACGTGCTCCACTAGTGCTGGGGACCGAGTTTGCACACAAAAAGGTGCATCAAGTGTAGCGTGAGTACAATAATCAACGCATACTCAGCAGCATCGTTGAGTGACCCTTTCTGGAACGAAGACGAGGGTTGGTTTACGATACCACAACCACACTAATTTGCCATTAGTCCGAATCACAAGATAATCATACTTTAATATATAAGCTCACATAACAGATGGATTTTAAGATAAGACAAGTCAAATACCAATATTCACTACAACAACATAAAGCGTGGATGAATGTGATGCAAATGCAATGCAAGGCCTTTATTCCACTTCTCGATATACACACGTTCGAATATTAACGAATCGTGACCCATGGGGGCTCATGAGGCCAATATATCACAGTTCCACAAATTCCTCAGATCACGGACAGCTCCGGTAGCACCCTCGGATCACGGTTTTCCACATACCATGTCTAAAAACTTGACACTTAGCTGATCGGACCCATTTATCAACGGAACGCGCTAAAGCATCATCACTCGTTCGGAACTAGATTCCCTCGGACTCACAATCATATCCTCAAATAGTATGCATGAAATACATATAAAGTATGAATATGGCATACATGAAATCAAGATCATACATATATACATGGAATCCATTCTTAGGTTCTCATTATCATAAAGACTTCACCTTTTGGCTTCTTTTCATTACAACGAGGATATATGAGTTATATGCATACAAACAAAAAGGACATGCAATAATAATAAGAGGCATAAAGTACAAGCATCAGACCCCAATCACAGATCCAAACGATCGTACTAATCTATTAGCTAGTGCCTAAGGCATGGCATTTAGACCAACTATACAATTGAAAGTGCGCAAATATTCTTAACATGAAGACCGGTATCTGATACTGGTGCTCGCCACCTCACAAGTATCGGAACCCCTCTTAATTAACTCATAACCCTCTTATTAGATTCATTTTTAGCCAACCACACGTTCAAGAAAGAGTGCAAGATCGCAACTTGCCTGGAATTGCCGAATCACGAAGCCCGTTGTTGTTCCGAATAGTCTCAAAATTATCAAAGTATAGTCAAATAGGGGTTATACGTTAGAATACGAACCCACCAATACCAATAGTGGTACATAAATCAAAAACCCCAAAGTAAGCCCTAAAATTAACATTCCGAACCCAAAAGGGCAAAATGATAAATTGAGCCTAGAATCACGTTCCTCGTGCTTTATATAACTCATATACCAAAAATCATCCATTAATAACCACGAATTCATGCTCAAACATCGAAATCCTAATCCTCAAATTGGGTTTCAAAACCCTTCAATTTACCTATTTAATTCAACATCTAAGCATGGGCTTTTATTCTAACCATGGAAATAATCATAAAAATTGAGTTTGAAGACTTACCCACTAATTCTTCTTTGAAATCTCTCCAATTCTCCTTCAAAAAAACTCTCAACTCAAGGGTTTTAGAATGGGGAAAGTCTAAGGAAAGAACACACTAAAACTATATTCTGCCCAGCACACTCGCATCAGCAGAAAATAGCTCGCCAAGGCGCAACCTCACAAAATATCTCAAGTCTGCAGTAGCGGAACATTGCTCGCCGCTGCGACCTTGCTTCTGCGGAAATATCTTCGCAGTGCGAGACCAACCAAACTCACCAGAACCAGCAAAAATCTAGTTTTTGACTCTCACAACCCGAAATCCCGAGACTCTCCCGGAACCTCCCCGATAAAAACCAAATATGCAGATATATGTAACAATGCGCTACGAACTCACTCGCGCACTCGGAATTCCCAAAAGAGGTCTCTTTTACCAAGTCAACCCCAAACGGCCAAAAAATAACTTTCCAGCCAAATGACCAAAATGGCCCCAAGACCCTCGAGAACTGAACCAAATACACAACCAGTCAACATTTTAGAATCCGGAGCTAATGGAACCGACGAAATTCCCAAAATAACGCAATTACCCCCGATGATGCCTAAGGTCAACCCAACACTTAAAGATTCTTTAACTTAGCAAATTTTTCAACTTAAGGCATTTCAACCACCTCGAGAATTGTGTCAACCAAGTCCACTACACAACGAACCAAAACAAGCAAAGGGGCGAATGTTGACACCTGATTTTTGATCTCCCATAAATTATTTTGATTACTCGGAGTCCTTGGATAACAAATAAAATAATTTGCACACTCAAAAAGAATCTGAATGATTTTTACATAATTATTCGGATTCAAAGATTTTACTTCTCTAAATTAATAGAGGAACCCTAAAGGCTCTATTAATTATTTAGAAATTTACCAACATTTTTACAGCATTTATGAAATACTTTTATAATTAATCAGCAGCAGACAATTGTAAAAAATTGTTCATTTAATTAATCAAATCAAGAAAAATCAAATAAGAAGGTCATTTATCTTATTTTTTTAATCCAAATTTAAGTAATTAAGAGAATTTACCCTTTTTCGCCCCTCAAGCTTTGAGTTTTGTATGCTTGCATAATTATGTTAAATTGGCAAATTTGTTTTGACTAAATTGTAATTTAGTTTTAATTGTTGTGTGTTACACAAATGACCGCCTCATAATTAACCAAGTCATGGTTTAATATAGTTGGGGTTAATTTTACAAATTTTGAATTCCTAATGGCTTTAATTGAAATGTCCAAACCATGGGAAAATTAATTAAGGTCATTAATGCAAATCAGTCTTAATTGGTTAAATTAATATCAAAATGAGCCTACATTTGCAATGATTAATTGCGAGGGTGTCTCGGTAGTTAATTACAATGACAGGCTACAATTGCAACCCTCATTTAATTGAGGATCAATTGCATACTAACCTAATTTATTAAAATGTCGGTTTTGCCCCCTCAAGTGTATATACGAATGAGATACGCGTATATACCTACATGATATACAAAAATAGTTTTAGATTTTTTTTTTTTTAAAAAGGAGGGCCAGGTCCAGCCCACAAGGGGCTAACTCGGCCCAATAACGTTATAATACTCCCACAGCTAAATAAAAGAACAGAGGAGGGTTTCATTTTCAATTTAACAAGGGGCTAGGGTGAAAACCCTAGCCGCCCCTTCACCCCTACCCCCTCGCCCTTCTGTCTTCTCTACCCCATCACCGGTTTAATAGTGACGATTCTCGCCATGACTTCGGCGGATAGGGTGGGGGAAGGACGAAGCATTAATGCTTCGTCCTTTTCTCAAATTTTTGCTTGATTTAACGTCCAAACGAGCTCTTAAGGTACAATCCTTACCTTTCCTTTAATTTTTGACCATTTTACAGTTGTATGATTGAAATTTGGCAATCGATTGTTGGTTTCTTTTGATCTAAACCCTCCGTTGTTGAATCTGAGTGCAAACCCATTGTAAAACTCGATGTCCCACATCGTTTGAGAAGGGTTGAGTATAAATTTATGGGTTCTATAAATAGAACCCCATACTTGTCTCAAAAAATAAGTTTTGAAGGTTGAAAAATCCGGAAAAAATACAAGCTTTAAGCTTGAGATCTCCTTCGAGTAAAAGCTTGTTAGTTTTAATTATTTTTTTTTTGGGGGGGGGGGGTGTTATTGAACCCTTTTTCTAGTCTAAAAATTTTCATATTTTGTTTTCGTGTGGTTCTTCGTGGCTGAGGTTGTGAGATTTTGGAGCTAAAGGGGCTTTCAAGTTCATTCTTGCAATTTGGCTGCACAAAAAAGAGGTAAATTTTTATCTTGTCATTTTTATTTTTTAGTTTTCCTGCTAGTTTGCATTATAGTTATTGTTTTAGTTAGTTTACAGTTTGTTCTAGTATTTAGTGCTATTATAATTGATGTTTGGTTAATTGAAGTCTTTTTTTAGTTGACAATGTCATAGCTGCTTGCTTAAATTGATATGTTAATGTTGGCTGATTACTTAAAGACTTATGTTAGTCTACAATGGCATGTCGCTTGTTTAAGTTGATATGATTAATGTTGAAAGGCTAGTTTGAGACTTATGTTAGTTTACCATGTCATTGCTGCTTTGTTTAAGTTGAATTTGATTAATGTTACATTATAGTTGCTTTTCTGGTTAGTTGTAGTTTCCTCTAGCTTACATTGCCATGATTGTTTGTTAAAGTTGAATCTGATCAATGTTAAAGGGTTGGTTTGAGGTTCAACTAGGTTATATTGTCATAATTGATTGTCTTGAGTTGAACATGATTAGTATTGAACCAGAGCTTTGCAATTTTGCTAGCTTACACTGATATAGTTGTCTTCTTTAAGTTTGGATATGGTTAGTACTGAGCATGAGCTTTATGATATGCTGTTAATCTCATTTGTTATTACTGTTTCCCTCAGCTAGATATGACTGATGCCATGTGAACCACTGGTCTAATTTTAAGCTTGCACTACTATTGTTGTTCAGTTAAATGTGACTAGCTGTTAATAGAATCTCATGTCAGTAGTAAATTTCCTAAGTCATGAATGTTTTCCTTGGTTGATATGGACCAGTACCAATGAAAGTCTGTTTAATTCTGAAGCATAGATGATTGTTGAGTCACCCTGAACAATTTTGATTATTAACCAATGTGAACTTGCCTACTTTGAACAATTCCAAAACGTGCCATGAAAACAACTCTAACTAGCATTGATAGTGACCTAGTAAGCTATGTTTGATGTGCCTTTCCTTTATAAAGCATGACTGCTCTTGTATCCCCTGAAATTTCTGAAACTTGGACCAAACCTGCACTTCAAAGTGATATCCATGCCACCTGCTTATCTGTTTATTATGTTAAATTTCTTGCTCAAAACTGCCTATAATGACACTGCTTAATATGTGATACATCAATACATGCCTAAATGTCTTACTATGTTTATCTGTTTATGTACAGCATCCAGAACCTAAAATCCTTGTTCTTTTCACATGCTTGCTTACTCATTCGTCATGTTGTCTTAATGGAACAATTGCATACTTGACTCTATGTTTCTTGTGCATTGTTTGACCCGTTTTTGAATTAACATGCCTCTCCTTCACCTCATTCACATGCCTCTGCTTCACCCCATTCTTTCAACTCTGCTCATATGAATCCTCATTATAACTTGCCTCGGCTTATGCCATGTCTACTTGTTCTAGATTTGCCCATACTTGTCTTTATCTGCATGTTGCACCTTGATCTTTATGTCTGTTGGCATGACTATGTGTATGAAATCTGCTTTGCTTACTTTGTCCCCAGCCTGTGACTTGCCCTTTCCTGGTCCATGATCCATGCTTAGTTCCTAAATCTTCTGCATATTGCAGTTCGTGTTATCTCAAATGTTGGGCATGTGTGCCAATTTCTCAGGGCTTACTTGCTTCCTCTACACGCTACTGCTTGTACTATTCCCCATTATGATTTGCTTGCCCTCTCTACATCCCATTGCTAACATTACTTTATCCATGATCCTAGGTTTAGACCTCTTACTCTTGTTTAACTTTCTGCATACCACTGCAAATTGTATTAGTTCATCCCTGATCATATGACCAGGACTTCTCATTCCTGCTTACTCTGCTCAATGCTGAAATGCGCAATACTTCATTAGATGTCCTTTCATATTACTTGAACAACTGCACCTTGCCTAGCCTGCCACTCTATATGTTTGTTCTTGTTGACACTATGTGGAGTTACTCCTATACCCCTGTTTATCTGAATGCAATATACAGTTTTGTCATGTAGCATGCACTTTGCCTTCTCTGAAAGTATTATGTGTTCGGTTCTGTATGTCCATGATAGTTTAGTCTTGTTTTCCCCCATCATGCAGTACCTAGTGTATCCCTGTGTTATGTCTTCATGTCATGGTCTCTGTTTTATTTACTTGGCTTACCCCTCTGTTATAGCATTGATCATCCCATTGAATTTATCTTTTGCAATTCATTCTCATTCATGCGGCACTCGCTGGGTAATTGTATGCACTCTCTATCAGCCGTCTGGTTGTATGACTTAGTTTATCCACCTCAACTTCCATACTTGCATGAATTACTAAAGTCTCATCTGACCACTTCTTGGTTACATCTTGCATATACTCTCATCTTTGGGGTACAGTATGCTGTTGTTGGTATCATGAACCTGTTTGAGTTACTCTATAATTCTGAGTTCTGTGCTCTCTCTTGTCCTCTTATGGATATGTTGTTTGAGATGGACCATGGTAGTTTAGGGTTGTCCAAGCCTTTCCCGGTGTTAGCCAAGCCTGGGGTTCTTAGAAACCCCTTGGATCTTGTGCGACATCGGGAGTACGGGGCAATGACCCAGTCCCCATGCCATTTGAAGTCTCTAATCGACAAAATCTGGTTAAGGATGAGGATGGGATAAGGGCAGGATTCATATAAGTATTTTTGATAACATATATACATGTTTAGTTTAATTATAATCGTGATAAGTTCAGTAAATATAAACTAACCGGGTTACCCTTTCTTTCCTCCCTCTGCACTTGCATGATCGCTCGGGTCGGGACAACCCACCTATTGGGCCAAAGGCCCAATAAGAATCTTATTTCAAAATGAAGATAATCGAGTCCGCAAAGATAAATAGCAAGGCGCGCAGAAGGCCCAGCCATGGGTGAAAATGGCTAATTAGAGGCTTGGTACACCCCTAGTCAATCCTCATTCCATGTTTCATTTCCATGTCTATTCATTTATGTGGTTTGATGTATTTGTAAATTTGTATAAACTCATATAATAGTGGAATCTTTACGGTTGAATTAGCCGTCTTAGGAACAATGGTTCATATGCCGTTTAGATGACTCCAGGTCCCCTAACGGATTTTCAAAAAACTACGATCAAATTCGGTATTTCTAGACTAAGTATTAAAAATGGACTTTAAAACTGTTTTTTCAAACACTAGATGGGTAAAAACAGACCTTTTATACTTAAGATAAAACGGAAAACGCCCTTTTGATTCTTTATAAGAAAAACGTGCATTTTCTAAAACTCGTCACTGATTCAATAATTTTTGAACTGGAGCAGATTTTAGATCAGAAAATTGGATAAATATTTAAAACCAAAACAGAGTTAGGCTTCATTTTTATCAAAAACTGATATGGTAAAAGACCAAAAAGGACGAGTTCATATAGCCAAGATACACTTCTGCTATAAATAAACGCCCTTTGCAAAAAGTTAAACCTTCATAATATATAAAGTTCTGAATAAGGCTGAAACGTACCAAAATGAAACGACCGGGGCTAGGATATGAGTATGGCATGAACTATATAAATCAGAACAACAAAAACATCTTTTCTATAGTTACAAACAAAAATATACTCCTTATACGTGAAAAGGGATTACTTGTACTCGGATAATATAACTCCGAAAACTACGATACCCTGTATATAAAGGGGATATATTAAAAAAAAATCTAAATGATATGCAATCCTACAAATGACAGTTTTCTAAATGCCGACAAATAAACACTAAATAAGCGGTTCATGCAAATACTCATACATTGGTATTCGAAGGTCAACCGTATAGTATAGATCCTTAATACTGGGGTGCCTAACACTTTCCCAAGGGGATCATCAGAACCCTTACCTCGAACTCTGAATTACGAAGGATTTTTCACTATATTTGAATAAACCTTTCGCCCCCGATTTTCCTAATTTCCTAAAAATTAGGGGGCGACTCTTTTAAAAAACAAAGTCCGAAAGAGCACCAACGAGTTCGTAGTTGCTTTTATACCTTAACCCGTGTAAAAAGAGAACCGTTACAGATGGCGACTCCACTGGGGAACCTAAAGGTTCTAACCATAAGAATTCCAATATAATATGAGTATATTTGCCTTAACTATCTATGTGTTTATTTTCTCACAATTATTAACTGTCATTGCATACATATCATAACTCTGCCACTCTTGGCATTTATTTTATACTTTGTTCCAAAGGCCACTTGGAGGAGCACGCGGTTGTTTCTTCACTATAAAATCAAAAAAATTCTTTTGGAACCGTTATAAGCCGGGGTTGGTACGTGGTCATCCAACAGCCCTAACGGTTCAGCCTAGTCGTCCGCTCGGGTTCCCGGTCTTTCGTGAAAAACTACTCTAGTGAAAACTAGGATAGAGCTAAGCCAAATCCCTATTAGACTAGAGCATTTATACTTAGGTGGGCCTTGGGTATCTCAGACTTACGTAAGGCTCATTAAGAATGACTACCCTGTGTTTGGACGGTCTATGACTCGAAGAACACCGCATCTCATTTATATGCTATGTGGAAACATGGTTGTGCCTATCTGATGAACTATTGACCCTACGGGAACGGGGGGAATCTTAACCGTGTTTTGTTTTGTAAATGGTACGAAGAATCCGTTTTGACATCGTCAACGGTGCTCCCGAGTTGCTAAGGGCTTGGTGTGAAT
>NC_081350.1:9461127-9476127 GCF_029784015.1 Lycium ferocissimum
ATAAGAAAACAACCAAAACGACCTAACATGTCATTACACCAGCCTAACTCTCTCTCTTTCATTTATATGTATATGTGTTTGTATATGTATATGTAAATAATGCTCGTAAATATTCAAACCTAAATTATTAGAACCTAGGTATATATATCGTTTTAGAACGGGTACAAAACCTTCAAATGATTTTCAAATTAGACTCAACGAAGGATAAATGATAAATGAAACATGGCAATTGATTTTTTTAAAACTTGATAATTTCTTTTAAAACCGAAATAGTACACGGAGCATATGCACATATATGATTTTTTATAAAAAATCAATATGGGGATACTGATTTTGAAGTTAAAAACAGAAATTGTTTTGGACTAGTTTTAAGATAAAAAGGGTTTTAGATGACTTTGGATTTAAAGGGATCAAAAATGAGTTCAAAAAAAATGTAGCAAGTGTTATAAAAGGATTTCAAAACCATGAAAGATTTAAGTTTTTTCGCAAACCTTTGGGCCCAAGCCCAACCTTAAATCAGATAAAAAAGAGGAAAAATACTTAAACTCTAGTTTGGAGAAAGGGTTTAGAAATAGGATATGGTTGACCTTAAAATTGAAAAATGGAAAACTATCTTATACTCAAGAGAAAACCTTTTTATATACTTGTATAGACCCATGGCATATTTACAAAGGAAATACACTCAAACTTTTTCAAATAAATTTATAAAGGATTAAAAGCATAACATTTGGACCAAATTAAATTGGACACTACTTAAAAGGAATCTTAAGAGGTCTATTGTGCTACATTAATAGCATGACTGAGTCGATTAGTTCGACATTATGATGAGACGACCTGAGTAAGAGGGTATATGATGCTTGCCGCTAGGTACATAACCTATTCAGCTATACATCTTGTCAGTGATGATATTGTAGTCTCGGGTAAATGATAAAATCTCACATGATTTTTGGTAATGCTTATTGCTAAATGAGGACTTTGAAATGTATTTTATTTTGATATTCCATTTCATTGTTTAAGTTGTGAATCAATATAAATGTTCCCTTCTTATATCAATGTCTATGAATGTTACATGATTTTCTATGAATCTTGTTACACTTCTTGGGAAGACAGTTGTATGATACATACTAGGTATGTGGAGCTTAGGCCTTTTGGCCATTTGACTTTTGATTTTAGGAATATATGTTGACCATCTTGAGCCACACGGTTAGGAAAACTCCACCTCTTCTAGTCGAATACTTTTAGTGACATTCCACTTAATTCTTGTGGATCTTAGATAGTTACATTACTTTTTTAGTCAATGAGGCCTGTCTTAAATGACTGTTTTGCTTATTTGTCATAGAGGTTCCTAGACAATAGTTGTCTTTTGTGTTGTAATAATGGTTATTTATATAGCATGCATGCATGGAAATTTATTACTTTTATAAGTATACTATTTAAATAAAATGTGGTTGATTTAACGGTTGTATTCATGCTTGATTTCCATGCTTTTGGGTTGTGACATTAGATTTTGCAAAACGCTTAGAACAAGAAAAGTAGAAGAAAGAGCAGACAAAGATCAAAATAAGAAGGTTCAAACTAGGGTGGTTATAGTGGTACATTTGGTGGGGCAGGATAGAATTGGTATAACAAAGGGTCCTTAGCAATGGCACATTTCATTAAAAAGCCTAATTCAGGAGTTCTACCACGATCCACTTTACAATGGCACCTAACCCAACCAGCTAGGCCGACCATTAACATGGAAAGTCCATTTTCTGTTATGAAAAGACAGTAATAGCTTTTCAAAACTAGTACTAAATCATAAATCAAGCTATAGAGTCATAAATTATGGAATTATAATAAACAACCCCGAAAAAAGGACAATACGGGTCAAGAGACAAAGAGCATGTTTGGATGAGCTTATTTTAAGTGACTTATAACCATAAGCCATAAGTTAGGAATTCTAACTTTTGACTTTTGGCTTATTTTTGTTATTTTGGCTTAAAACAAGTACTTAAAATACTTTTTTACTTTATCCAAACACAACAAAAGGGCTTAAAAGCTATTTTTGGCTTTAAAATACTTAAAATAAGTTAATCCAAACATGCTATAAAAGAGTAAATACGACTAGTATCATAAATACAAAAATGTATGGATTATAGAAACAACAAAAGTAAGGAGAATAGAAGAAAGCTCCAAGGCGCTATGAAGCAATAGCTCACCACGACAATCTCCAAACAGCTCCTAAGACTGGCCATATACTTTACTAGTGTTAGGATCGATAGTTGCACAAAATGTGCCTCAAGTGTAGCATGAGTATAATAAATCACGTGTACCTAATAAGTATAATCAGTTGCCCCCAAAAAAGAAGTGGCGAGGGTTTCTTCAAAATACATAACTTAACCTTTGCAGTCAACATATATATAATTAAATGGAAGCAAAGAACAGTATGACATAAACAGTTATGAGCAGATGTGAAATATTATGATATGAACAAGGTCGGCATAGTAGAATATGCAACCAACATGAATCATCAATTGGGGGATATGATAAAGACTCAAGCTTTACCATCACATATGCTCCCAGCGCGACAAATTTGTGTGCACACTGCTCTGATGACCTGCGTGATACAGTGCCTCATAAGGAAAAGATCCATATTCACACGCTGCATAGAAAAACTCATGTCTCAACTCATAACTCACACGAACAACCACATGTCATAACCATATCAAGTTATAGAATCGAGCCTACAATTAAAAAACAAACAAGCATTGCAAGACCGATATCTATACATGTAATCTACATGCGCATAACTCATAATTTTAATCTAACATGAATACTATTCCTATAACATCATATCTAGAATGGAAGAATGCTCAAATTGTTATGCAATTAAGTACGATAAGAACAAGTGCGCATGATAGAACATAGTCCCAAAGTTTATCTCCGGTATCCGCATATGCACTCGTAACCTCGCATATACAGTACTCTCATATAGATAGTGTATCACAATTAAGTTAATTATTTGAGATTATTTTTGTCATTTTTGGTGCAACGATGCTCTATCCTTCACGAAAAGCTTTACCTTGCTCAAATTCAAGGACGCAAGATCTATCTATTCAAAATATTACTCTATAAGATTAAATGAGTTCAATGATACCGTATTGCAATTTTAAACTCAGTCAAAGTTAAAGTCAAGTAACAAGTCAAACCCAAGCTTCACGATCAAAATTCAAAATTGATTATGTTTACAGGTTATTCATAATCTCACAAGTCTAAATCCATCATTAGATACCCAATCTGATATCAAACAGATCCTGAACTTTCTCCTTCTTAACCTCAAAATCTCACAGTTTCTACTTCATAATCACATAAACTAGGTATTAAATTAAATGGGTAGCTGTAATATGTAACCAAAACCAAGTTAGATTATCCAAATTTGATGATGAAATCATCTTTTGAATTGCCCTAATTTGGACCCCAATACCCAAAAGTGATGAATAACCTTAAATTTCATAATCAGCCACTTATATACTACTAGGCACAAGTGCATCGCAAATGAGGTGAGGCACCTCGCAACCACAAATAGCAATTCAGTGGGGCCTCCATTATAAAGGCAAAAACCTTCACGCGGCCACGAAAGAAAACTTCCCAACTCAGCGCAATCGTAAATCTAGTGGTCTGTGATCGGAAAGCACTATAATTGCACAAAAATACTGCACTTCTCCTTTTGTATTTTGAAATCAGCACGATCCGTTCAGATCCCAACTCGAGCCCCTTGAGTTCAACTCAAATATCTCAAACAAATCCAAAATGGTTACCTACGACCAATGTAACGGCCTATTAGCGTCAAAACTCATAGCTAATTCCGGCTTATTTTGTAGTGATTATGGTACTTTTAGTTTTTTAGTTATCAATAAATTTTGATTTTGGTTCTTGGGTCATATATGTTAAGCAGAACAAACTTTAAATTAATTAAAAGTGTGTTTGGTACCTTTGGATAAAAAATTTAGGCTACTTTTATAGGTATATTACCTTCAATTATAGAGTAATAGCATAAACTTAACATAATACATAGATAATCAAATGATGTGACGGTAATTAATTCGCTAATTGTGAAGATTCGTAAGTAGATGGATAAATTGCACATTTTAATTGAAGAATAAATGAAGTTAATTAGATATCACAAAATGGATGAAGAGTATAGTTTGATTATGGTCTTCTCCGTCCGAGTAGCAACCAAGAGGAAGCAAAAACATACATTATGAAAGCACTTGGTGTGTGCAAAATGACTTTGACAAATTTCAATTAGAACTTGATTCCTTGATAATTGCCAGTATGATCCAAGAAGAAAGACACTAATAATCTTAATCTCGAAAATATTATTGTGGATATCACTCACAACTTGAAGGAGGCCAAGGTGGATATCTTGCATTGTTTTAGGAAAGCTAACCAAATCGTTTACTTCATGGCAAAATTAGCATCTTCAAGTGGAAATGGTACCTTTTCTTACTCATTTTAACATCTTCTAAAAGAGGTGAACTGATTGTTTCAATTTGACAAAATGCAACTTCCTAATATTAGTGTCACGATCCAAAAATCTGATATATCGTGATGACACCTACACCCAACCCAGTAGGTGAACCAAATTCTATTTTAATCTATTTTCATTTAATGAGCTGAAAAATAAATGTAAGAAATTTTAATAAGTCATAAACGGTAGTTCCATATTCATAAAGTGCAAAAAATAACAAGTAAACCCAAAACATACTATCATGAATGCAAGAGTGACTAAAATACAAATATAAGTCTGAGAGTAATCCAAATACAACTGTCTAGGAATAAGAAAGAAAAAAAAAGTAGGGATAGATGGAGTATGGCGCTGCGAAACAGCCAGACAACTCACCCTGAGACCATTGAGTAAAGCACCTGAATCAAGCAGGTCCAAATGCTCCACTGTGCACCGATCTAAATCTGCACAAAAGAGTTCAGCAAGTGTAGCATGAGTATGGGGATAAACGTGTACTCAACAAGTATCATTGACCTACCCAAACGAAGTAGTGACGAGGGTTGGTCTTTGAAACACTTGCGTCTACACTTTAATAAATATAAGCCTCAATAGATAAATAATCAACGAATAATAGTGAATCAACTTAAACGAATCAAATAGAATTTAAGAATCAACGGATAATGAAAATACGCACAATTCATGTCAACATTTCAATAGAAAGCTCTCTCAAAATCAACAAGATCATATAAAGACGTGATGCAATGCAATACAATGACCATAACTACTAAAAAATCCAAAGATACACACTAACTCCAACGAGAGTGTTCGGGAGTGTGACCTATGAGGAACAGTTGCATTGTCATATGCCAGCACAGAGTTAGATCCCGTTGTGCTATCAATCATATAAATCGACCTGTTAGTCTAAAAATATCATCACTCCACCCGGAACCTGATTCCATTAGCTCATAACCATATGAATTATCACGAAATAATCATAGGTCCTCATATAAATAGACATGAATTTCATACGCTCACATAAGACATATACACAGTGCAAGAAAAGAATCTATGCAACATGATTATCACCAGGTATATAAGATGGAGTGATGTTTAAGCATACGAGTCAATTACAGGAATCACCTTGATTCAATTAAAGCATCCTTCAGGAGTCACATATGCTAATAACAGTTAATTGCATAAGGTTTCACAAAATCATCTAAGTAACCCAACATGATGCCCGATACCTGCATAGGTGCACTTCACCTCACGTATACAGTCGCAGTTAAGTCTTAGGCTACCTCGATTTGAAGCGCTACAAAATTACACAATCGCATGGCCATTCCTTAGTGTCTCTGAACACTCCCAATATATTTAAATTCGAATTTTTAATGAGTACACGAAGCTAAAGATACCCATATTGAGATATAAATAGCCGGGTCAAAAAGTTAACCCGGAGGTCCCGAGGTTAAATTTTATATCCATAACCCAAGGTTCCCCCATCTTAAATTTCACCCCCATATAGCCCCTCAAAACCCCAATTTTCATTCTCTAAAGTTTGGATAAAATTCCTATTTTCCCAACTCAAACCATGAATTAAATGCTAATAATCACATGCAATCATGAATAATCATTAGAATGAAGGTTAGAATATTACCCCCATGATGAATCTTGAAAATTCCTTTTAAAATCTCCACAATCTGGGGTCTAGGGCTCAGAAAGTATTTTGGAATGTCAAATCAAAAATTTGGAGAAATAATAAATCTGCCCAGACCTATTCCTTCTCGATGACGAACCTCAACCCACATGATCGCGACCCAAAATTGGCCAACCCTTCATGGTTGTGAGCCTCGCAACCGTGATGATGCCACGACCCACTTCCCTCTGTACGATCTCTCACCTATCGTTGCTATCACGACTTCTAGGACCGTAATGGGTAAATCACTGGCACAAGAACCTGAAAAGTGTGATGCCTCAACTTGTCTGTTTTGATGCTCAAGATTCACTTGAACCCCTCGGAATGTAAACCAAAAGTACAAATTCCTCCTAAAATGCCCTACAAACATTTTGGAACTCTGAATCACCAGTCCGGGGTCGTCTAGACGTATATTTAGTCATGTTAACTCTTAATCTTCAAAATGAATAGTTTACGACTTAGGTGTTCGAATAACGCCGAGTCCCTGAACTTGTTCAAACTTACATATAAGTCGTAAATCATCATCCGAATCTATAGAAATTTTCATACCTCGATTACGAGTTCATTTACCCGAAACGTTAACTTGGGTCAAATCTTTTTTTTTCTTGTGAAGAATTTTTTTCTTTATTAATCTCCATGAACCAACATTGCAATGTATCCTCCAATAGACAGAAATAAACTACCTTGCAGCTATCTATGGAAAATAAACTCAACATGTACAAGTGTGGTGTGCTATATAAGTATGTCAACTATCCTTTGTATTTTGACTTTGCTATATGATAAAAAAAAAAATGTCTTCTTACGTGCTTTACATTCTTGTTGGACTTGATCCTGCATTAGTTGAGGTCGGGGTACCTTAAAGTCCTACAAAACTAAGTTCCTAGCCTTCCAGGTTCTGTATACTAGTGCTGCCAGTGCCACTTGTACCAATTCTCTACAACTTCTTCCTCTTATTGCTCTATCCAATCTTCTCCACATCCCTTTGAAATCAAGGAGTTGAATGTTCTTCCTTAACCACTTCAGCAGCTCTAGCAAACAAGTTTTGGAGAAATTACACTCGAAAAACAAGTGCTCAATAGTCTCTCTCTCAGTTCCACACAACAGGCACTGATCATCTTAACTTCTCCCCACTTTCAGTAGCCTAACCTTTGTCAGAAGCCTCCCATGTAATGCCAGCCAACTTATAAAGCTATGTTTGGGAATAATACCTTTTCTTAATATCTAGTTGCTCCAAGGCCAGTATTCTTGTATTCCCACGCTCCACTTATACTCACTGCTGATAGAATATTTCCCAGTCACTGTTAACCACCCATTCTAATATCCAGGAACAAACTTGTCCCTTATGTGGCATACTTTCATCTAATACCAACAACAGTCTTGAGGGTGCATACACTGCCACTTTTTTTTTCAAACTTGTACTTTTTTATTTTCTTCTTCGATACGCATCCAGATGTCTCATGATCCGTTTCACCCATCACCAAGTCATAATTCACATTTTAAACCTACGGGAAGTGTCATTTAGAAAAAAAAAATGCTAATACTCAAAAAGATCGAACGAGTCGTTACAATCGGGAAAAGATATGACAAATCCAATTTTTTGTAAGTTGATTTGCTTGTTCTCTGTTAGCTATGGAGGACTTTTGCTCACTTGTATATCCTCATAGATTTTTTGGATAGGATGTACTTAACTAGCCTTTTCTTTTTTGTTACACCTCGAAAAATTTTCGCGCCGTTTGCGTCGTAAGTAAACTAACGTGAGCCCAGAGAGGTTATGGAACTATTACAAGGTTATGGAAGACTTATAACAAATGATAAGCAAGAGTCTAAAGGTTTCGGGATCAAGCGAAATGAAGGAATTATGTTTGTCAAAAGTTTAGGAAAACTTTGCAGAATTCCGGACAGAATTTTTTATCCAACTTGGGGGAGGTGTATCTCCTAGAATATGAGGAGTTATAGAATTCATAAACTATATAAATTAAAGTTCATTGAGCCTAGTTTCTAACGCAACAAACCGTTCATCAATATGATATTGGAGTAGGAAGTTATGGGAATTTCAAAACATACTGCCAAAGACCTTCGCGTTAGAGAGCCAAAGGCCTTGCGATCGCGAAGGGCAAATGGTAAGTCGGTGGAAACCGACCTTCTACCCTATAAATACAAACTTCTACCTATTTTCACCCCATTCTTACACCCTTAGATGTCTAGAAACATCTATCACACCTCTCCCAACATTCCTTATCATCAAAACCAAGAAATCATAAGGAGGTTATGTAATCTAGGCTTAGGAAGCTCGTGGCAACATTGTATTATCATGATTATTGCGAAGTAAGGTGAAAGATGGCGGGATCTTTGGTTTGAATCCATTAGTGATCAATTGGAAATTAATAAGGTAAGATCCTCTCTTTATATCCATAGAATTACATTGATTTGAGATTATATTCGTTAGATTATAACGTATTTAGTGAATTGAGCGAAAGACGATAAACCTTGTATTGAATTATGGTTGATTGGATGAATTGGTGTTTGAATTGAATTTGATGTTGTTGATATTGGGTTGGTTGTTGTTGTTGTAAACTTGGGACGTAGTGCAAATAGATGAAATGCTGCCCGAATTCTAGTAACCCGAATCATCCTTCGATATACAACTTATCTAAGTTGATGTATGAAAATAATGGAGTATGATTAAGGATATATTTTTCAATATAGGTTCGGGTGAAGGGAAAGCATCGGAATAAAGGATTCTTTCGAGTGGCACCTTGACGAATAAGGTATGTAAGGTGTTCGTTTCCCTCTTTCTTTGGCACGAATTCAACTTGAACATGATCACGAGCGCTCCATAACAATTCACTCCATTCCTATGCTATGTATTTCAACTTTTAATGTCTTAATTATTTGAATGATTCTTGAAATATAATCATATTTATCATCATTAAGTGATTTCTTTGGATTCGATACGAATTTCATAATTCATTCGAGGTTACCGATCTTACGTCACTTGGAAAGGCCCAATGTCAGCTTCATTGACTCCTCATGCATTTTATATATATATATATATATATATATATATATATATATATATATATATATATATATATATATATATATTACACTATTTTACTACACCGCGCCGCGCTATAGTCGACCGGGTAGGCACGTATACGTGTACACCCCCGCAATGGGCTTGTTATCGAACGCGGGATGATGATGATATGATGATGATGTACTCTCTCTCTCTCTCTCTCTCTCTCTCTCTCTCTCTCTCTCTCTATATATATATATATATATATATATATATATATATATATATATATATATATATATACATATATATATATATATAGAGAGAGAGAGAGAGACACACACACACACACTTGCATATGATTTTCAAAATCATGCATTGCATATTGTGTGTCCTCAGTTGGCACAGGTTACTTCTAATCTTTTATATCTATGTGTCACTTATGTTATGGTTTCCTGCCTTACATACTCAGTACTTTTATCTATACTGAAATCCCATCCTACAGAACGCTGCATTTCGTGCTGCAGGTCTTGACAGATAGAACAAAGGACCTCTTCAGTAGGATTGACAACTCAGTGGCGTCAGCAAGTGCCACTCCTCCGGACTTCCTTATTCTGGTATATGCTATGTTCAGATGTTATGCATATGTATCTTTTGGATACGAAGGGTCCATGTCCCGTCCAATATGTCATGTATATGTACTCTTAGAGGATCATAGACACAGTGGGTTATATAGATGTTATGTCTGTCCTACTCGGCCTTGTTTTGGTTTTGATATTCTCCTGATAGCCTTGTCGGCCTTATGACACTCATGATGCTGTAGCGGGCATGTGGGCTCGCTTATGTATATATGCCTTTTCGGCGTACAGGTGTTTTTCTATGTTATAGTGAGCTCACATTTTAAGCCAGGATAGTTGAATTGAAATTATGTCAGTATACGCCAGGTGGTATTCGGTCTCTATGGTCAGGTGCCCGTCATGCCCCTCGTCGGGGTATGACAAACTTGGTATCAGAGCAAGTCAGTCCTAGGGATGTCTATGAGCCGTTTCTAGTAGAGTCTTGTTTATGGGTATGAAGTGCACCATACTTATAAACAAGAGGCTACATGGACATTTAGGAATATATCCTTTCTTCATATTATAGATTGTGCGATAGAGCCAAAACGTAGGAAACTTCGTTCCTAATCCAATTTTCCCGTTTGAATTGCAGTAATGTCAATGAGTTTTAAAGCCTCAGTTAGTAGAAGTGTGGGGACAACGCCGAGGGTGGATATTAGACTACCGCCACCCGCTGATGCAGGTCAGAGGGTAGTAGAAGAAAGGATAAGAAGTATAGGTTATATGATTGAGACAGACCTCTCAGAGATCATCATTGAGTCAGACCCTTCAGAGAATATGACTTCTATTGAAGAGGACCCGTACGGGGCTCATATGAGAACATCTGTCCGAGCGGCTTCGGTTATGACCTCACCACTGATTTTAGTTTCGCATTCGGGGCCTGTTGAGTAGGATGTGAGGGGAGCAGAGTAGGGGTTGACACGTCCAGTTTCCCTTCTGGTCCAGCACTATGTTACGGCCGCTACGGACGTTAGTGTTACGAAAGTACCAGATAGTCCTCAGTCTTGGGAATCTGTTAATCAGAGATCGCCAGTATATGTTATGAGATATGTATAAGAGGAAGAGGATAGTCAGTCCAAGAGAAGGAGAATAGTTGATGAAGATAGGAGGGTTTTGCTTTGAAGTGTATCTGAGCAAAGCTCTCGTGTACAGGACCAGGATAGGATGCACACAGGTATACTAAACCCCTCTATTGAAATTGCTTGTATTTGTATGTAGATATTTTAGAACCTAGAGTGTCATTATTTATTTGCAACTAAAGGTTATAAGAATTTGATGTTGAAAGGGGATCAAAGCAGAAGCGACGAAACCGTGACACCGTTTAGCAGGTGAATAAGATACGGGATGTCACTAATAAAGGCAATATAACGAACTATTCCATCCTCCCTCTAGTGATATTGAATCAAGGGACCCCAGATTTACTTTATGTCGAATACCCGAGCGAGAGGAAGTCAGAAATAGAGCCCAGTACTTGCGATATGATACGTGATACACATAAGGGAGTAAGGGCTTATCAAAGTGGGTAACATTGATGATGGAATGACACCAGATTTAGAGTTCGCATTAGGAATCACTATTGATTAAATGCAAATCAAGTGAGGAGTCCAGGACACCATTAGAGAGTAAGAAGGAACCAAAATAAGAGGAATTACGGATACTGAGAACACCTTGGGCAAGTTCGTGAACAATTATGAGATAAGGTGCTAACGGATGAATTGGATACCAATCAAGACAAACAAGTATAAGGAAACAGGAGGATCTGGAGGAAAGGAGAACTTAAGTGCAACAATGACGGAGAATTGTAGATAGAAATGAATTAAGTTAACAAGTAGACTATGGGAACCTAGGAATCCTATTCACTTTACACGGACATGACCATATAAGCGGAACTTGGTCTGGAATGAGTTGCACGATAGCCAGTGGAGCGAGCCTTTAAATATGATAAGCGCCGCGAGGAAATGATCGTTTTCGGCAAAAGGAAGAAATACACTAGTCCCAGAAAGTAAGTTAAGTCAGAGCTAACATCAAGATAAGGGTACAAGGGAACCATCATAATGGATGATGACTCAAAGATGTACAGACGAACATTTACACTCAGGGAAGGATATTGATAAATGACGAAGAGAAAGTCCTTGTAAATCAATCGTGACGGACAATATTATGAGCACGCATTGTGAAGCAAAAGTGATTCTTAGCACAGCCAAATAAAGTATGTATGCACGTTTAGGTCTCGCTAAACACCTGAGGGATGTCGGAGT
The DNA here is from genome assembly GCF_029784015.1 of Lycium ferocissimum. Classification (NCBI taxonomy): domain Eukaryota; kingdom Viridiplantae; phylum Streptophyta; class Magnoliopsida; order Solanales; family Solanaceae; genus Lycium; species Lycium ferocissimum. Next base: position 9,473,201 of record NC_081350.1, read on the forward strand.
CTCCCTAGTGTGAAATATGTACCCTAATGAGTAATTGGCTCTCCTGAAATAAAGAGATTTAAAGTAAAAATGGCTCGAGAAAAGCAAGGAGGGCCTGAAAGGCGGCGGTGACCTTACAAGTGAGGAGAATGAGAAATATATGTTTAGCAAACCAGATTTAACCCCGATAGACCACAAGGAAGTTAGGGCAATGCGAAAAAGGTCAGGAAACCATAAAGCGGAAAGGAAGAGGATGCATAGGTGCGAACGACAGGACTGCAATAAAGGAGAATGGAAGAGAAACAAGAGTTAGGCATTTGTGTACTCAAGGGGCTAAGGCCATAAAGGTAAGGATAGTTAGCACTAATAAGCGAGGTAAAGGAACCCCAAAGTAGATAGTAGACTAAGAAAGATGTAGCTATGAACGAGGAGTTGTGCATGTGTTGAAGAAAGGTAAAAGACATCATAAGTGGAAATAAGAGCGTCACAATGTCTAGGTTAGTCGTCTTTTCATAAGGATATGCTCGGCCCTAGAGCTAGCCGGTAAGAGGAAAGGCAACTCCATGACGGATGACTTCAAGACTACTAAAATAAGAATATCATGTGGTCAGATCACGATAAGAGGAGGTTAAGTGAGCTATTCCAGAAACAACAAGACGAGCCATGAGAAGGCGAAATTTTAGTTTCATTATTGTAAGAGGTATGAGCCGAATGTAGGAAGCTAAATCAACATAGAGATTCCATGACATAGATCCTAAGTACATAGGTATTAAACTCAATTGGTAGGAATGGTGGTAAGATGATAAGTTAGCCCTCCTATAGAAGGAATGAAGCGAGAAAGGAGCCTAGTGAAGTAAACCACCATATAGAAAAGGGCAACAACTACACAAACCTGTGTAAATGAGGCACGAGTCGGAACATGTCAGGGGATTACATAGTCTTAAATAAGGGGAAACAGGCAGACTCGAATCGCTGAGGCAAGCTACATACCAGATCTAGAAGACATTGCAATGGTAATTGATACCTGCAATTCTATGTAAAACCAGAGATATCACGTAGATGATGCTTAACATGTGGAAACACAAAATGAGAACGTACGATGAGGGAGACGTTATCCATAATTGAGTAAGGTGAAATAAAATTTTGAGATTAGTGTAGCACAACAAAGGGATATAGTGACAGGAGACCATAGATCCAGACTCGAAGGGATGAAAACTGAAATGGTTATAAAGCAAAAACATATGAAGAAAACCCATAAGATAGGGACGTCCTATAAGACTCTAAGTCGATGACAAAGATATTACAGCTAGGAACCTAGATGCAAATGAAAGGACGAGAAGATAAAGTAATACTGAGGGGCAAGGAGAAGCAACTACAAAAAGTAGTACACAACTCAGTTGCCTCTAAGGCTCATGACATGTTCGTAGCATTGGTGGCTAGGAAAGCTTCTCAGCTGGTAACCGAGTAAAGGTATTAGCTGGTAACGTCATACTTTGACCCAAATTTCGATGATTAATATTTTCTTTCCACAACACCAAGAATAGAATGCAAAGAAAAAGAAAATTTTCGAAAACAGAATACTCACAGAGCATGGTGGGGCTTGACTAGCTATAGGAACTACTAGCTATGATTAAAGGTAAGCCAGTGGCAAAAGATAAAGATGACATTCGGAGTATGAGGGTTTGAAGGTCCGTCTTTGCTAGTCCGAGAAAGTGGAACAATAGCCGATGTCTGGACAAAAGCGCGTTGAGCTATTCAGGGCTAAACCACAAGGATGAGGCATATAACCATGAATACAGGGACTGATGTCTATGGATAGCCAATGCATAACTAGTTATATGCGTGTATTGTTAAATTATATTATGACACGTTAGTTTCTATTAATGATACACCACCACCCCCCCCATACACCCCGTTATATTTGAGGAGGAATGTCCTTAAGGGGGAAGGATATTATACCTCGTACCAGGTATTACATTTCGCACCATCAATCCGTTTCAATTCAATTAGAGTAAGTTTGAGGAAAAGATTTTCCCTTGAGGATTATAAGTAAAGCTGATCCAGGAGCAATTGAAGACAGCTCAAAGTCGTCAGAAATCCTATTCAGGCGTACGACAGCGAGACCTAGAATTTCCATTTAGCAATGGGGTATTCTTGAAAATGAAAATACCGTCTATGAAGGATGTTTTGAGATTCGGTAAGAAGGAAGAACTCAGTCCGAGATTCATTAGCCCTTATAAGATCCTTTGAAAGTCGGTCAAGTAGCCGAACTAGGACTTCTGTCAGAATTAAAAGCGGTTCATCTCGCCTTTCATGTGTCTATGTTAAAGAAAACGCATTGGAGATCCTCCAAGGATTGTACCATTAAATGATATGCAAGTCACGGATAGCCTAACTTAAGAAGAAGAGCCAATTTCTAGCCTTGGCAGGCAAGCCCGCAGATTTAGAAATAAAGGTGTAGCTTTCATAAAGGTGCTGTGGAAAAAGCAAGGGCAGGGAAGAGATGAAATGAGAAGCCAAAGAGGAAATGAAGTCCAAATACCCCCAATTGTTCCCGGCTAAAGGTATTTAATTGTCGAACGTCCCTTAATTTCCCTCAACCTATACGTGCATGCCAAGACCAAATGTAACTCTTATTCTATTAATGAGACATCGATAAAATTAGATGGGAGTTGTATTTTATTTTCCCTCGAGGTAAGAAGTGGAAAAGATACGTATGTGTTTAAATATGATCCTTGAGTGTAAATATGCCAATGATTTACGAGCAGAAAGAGGTGAAATAGGAATTATGGAAACGAAAAGAGTATCGGTTATAAGGATGATGATGCCTAAAGTCTAAAAAGGATATGATACGGAATGTAAGATTTTGCCAAGAATAGTTATTATTTGAATGTTTAAAAAGGGACATGAATGGTCAGGAAAGATAAAAGAGCGATGTACGTCGCTCA
>NC_081350.1:9481127-9482613 GCF_029784015.1 Lycium ferocissimum
TCAATAATTAATTAGGTTACACTCTTAATTGTAACTCTCAAAAGATAGATTTAATCCAAATATGTATGATTGCATGTGGCCAATGCGTCTTACCCTTATCATGACAAGTGATTGCTGCCAGTTTTTAGATCCTATAATAACAGACTTTCCCTTTAGGAAAATTTGAATCTATTTTAAAGAGATCTAGACTCTTCAAATCTTTCCCTTCCGAGAGTTCTGGTTAGTACTTATCCCGGTTAGTGCTTATTCCTGTGCTAAATTCCAATTCTATTCGATTTTGATATGTGACTTTTTAATTGAAAAAATTTAACACATAAGGAAAAAGGAACAAGATTTGGACGCCGTATCACCCCATCGCCTCCATCACACTCTTATTCATTATTATCAGGATCATCCATATCCATTACATGATCACCCATGCCTTCATGTTGTATTGAATTGAGATGAGGTTGGCCGTTGTGGATGTGGTGGGGGTGGGGTTGGTGTAGCTGAAGTAGAAGTTTCTTGAGACTTCTCAACTACATTTATTCTTAAAACAGGCCTAGAACCATCAACAAAGAACATCAGGCATGTACAATCCCACCTTCCTATCATTCATTATGAAAGGAGGATGGATTTTTCCCTAGTGGGCAGAGCATTAATCATATAACTAATGTGCAAGTCGTTGTGCTCACAATTTCAACTCTCTGCTTTCTTTTACGCTCGTAACTAAGTCGTTAAATGTACCATTACAACCCACGGCAATCGGCACTGCCACTTTGCTCTTAGAAATCCAATTCCAACATTTTGAGGTCTCCTCCCATTCACCCATGTAATCACCACCTACTATAATATATTCTACAATCGATGCCAAAATAAATCTATAATAGACTATGACTATGGTTTACGACTGGCCGACGAATAGTAGCAGATCTAGAACCAAAAAGAGCAGGGACAAAGCTCTTACCAATTACAAACTGAGGTATTTGAATGGAGAATTGACTCCACAAGAGAATTTGTATTCCCAAAACGAACTCCAATGTCGGAACAAGGCTAGAATTTTGCCGGAAAAGTGAGTTTATACAACAATGGAAAAGTTCATTTTCAACGATTTCTACGGGCTTTTAGTTACAATGGTTGATATATGGAAGCTTTCAGTCATTGGGGACTGATTTTTTGATGAAAAGCCAGAATTTTCGCCGGAAATGGAATATGAAAAGTAGAGAAATCGAGAGATTTTGGAGGGAAATATTTAGTTTTTTTTTTTTTTTTGGGTAACTAAAATGTTGGGAGTTGGGGGGCAAAATGTACTTTTCAAAAAATTTCGGGCTAGAGTTAACAGCTTCCACGTCTGACAATGATGACGTAATAAATGGTGGCTTATCACCAAATTCCTTCAGACTTGTGGCCTATTAATTTGCTTAAAAAGGTTTTGAAACTGGCCTTCAAGCCAACTGCCCCCCTCCTAACTTGTCAATTTTTGCATATCAAGAGATTTTTTTTTTTC
>NC_081350.1:9482713-9522616 GCF_029784015.1 Lycium ferocissimum
CGAAGAAGAAAGACTAATAATTTTACATTTTATACATAATACAAGTATTACTTAATTGAAGTAAGAAGCAATATTTGCATTAATAAACTAGATTAGGATATTCTACAGGCAGGTCTAATGTTAGTGCCTGGAACCCTGGACCCTAATCAATTACCAATTACTTCAAAAAAAATATAAGCATAAACGAGCAATGGCAGATGCGGAGAATCGATCTCTGCCCCTTACGCATACATTGAACCTGCTTGGCCAATGAGCTGCGATTCTCAGATGTGTTAAAGCGGGCTCATATTATACATATATTGATTTTCTTATATGATTTATGTATATAAATACTAAAATTTTCCAATGAAGTGGGTTCAATTGAATTCTCTTGAACCAATGTAGTTTGTTGAACTTTGCCTTTGGCTTCTTGGTGTCTTCTAGTTCCTTAGGGTCATTATGGAATATTGCACCGAGACATGTCTGAATTATTCCTCCGTCCCAGTTTATGTGACATTTTTCAGATTTCGCATTCAAAAGAGTGTTTCTTTGACAGTAATTGTTTCATGTCCGAATATGCAATCAAATTTAAAAAGTGTGTTTGTCGAACTGTGTCACATAAATTGGTACAAAGGGAATTCTGGTAGTTTCTAGTCATCCTTTGTGGTATAATTCTGGCAATCACATTCAGCAAGTGCAGTAAGGGCTCAAGTTTAGGAATAGTATTTTGGAAGTGTATCTTATTTGTGGTATTAGCTTCATATGATGCTCATTCAAATGGATATACCTTCAATGTACTGGGACTAAACTCATGGAGTACTACCTTTAATCATGAATGCAAGTCACAAGTATAGATACAGACTACATAAAAGTGTTTGTATGTGCTCAAAATTTACATGGATAATCATACTTGGGACACAAGTTGGGGATACAAAACATGGCACAGATTGTTTTAACATTTGAGGGCAAGTGAAGGACACAACAACAACAATAACTCAGGAAAGGCAACAAAAGCTTGTCATTACAGTAGATCGAAGAAAATTCAAGTGAAAGCCTCATACATGAAACAACAGTTTGAAAGTAACGATATTTTGCAACAAACAACATTACCTGGGAGGGGTGGTCTTCAGAAGAACACGAACAAACATTCAATGGTTATCAACATCCATTGCTCAAATGGGTACATGCAACACAAAATAGGACCAAATAATTACTATACTGTGGAGAAAGTAGAAGAACAAGCTGAGATGATGAACAAAGGAACTTACCATGTAATTGAAGTGGTATTTGCAGAGATGGTGAAGGAATCATATCCACTTGGAGAAGAAGACGACTTTTCTCTCCTAATTTTTCATCATTTTCGCATTTCAAAGCCAACACAAAAGAGCATTCAACGGCAAACGGCTAACTAAGGCACACAGAGATGGAGGGTTCCCTTTTTCGGCCAACATCATTAGAAGTGGATTTTTGCGTTCAATATCCGATATGATCCTACTTGGCACACCTCATTTCAAGACTACATCCAACGCCAAGATATGAGCCCAAGCTCTACGGCGTGGATGATAAGGGTGGCGTTGAAGGCTAAGTGCCTTTAGAGGCCCATACAAGCCCCACAATGAGGCCTATGATGTGGGAGGTGGCTTAAGCGAGGCTTGAAGATAAGGCTACGAAAAGAGGCCAACAATCAAAAGTGGCTAGAAGCGCAAATGGTAAAAACGCAAAAGTGGCCGTCGTACGCAAGTCAAGGGGCATAAGTGCAAATGGTCACAATTGCAAGCTTTGTGGATTGGATGAGGGCAAGTTGTGCAAAGAAGAGACATTTTGAATTCCAAGCCAACATCCCAACTAGCCAAACAAGGCCCTTGCTTCATTAATGTCATTTTTGTAATAACTTAGTCTTCTTTTAGTCTAGGAGTATAAATACTAGACTTAGCTCATTTCATTACTTAGATTTTGATGATGAATATTTGAGAGATACTCATATTTTGAGTGATAGATTGTTAGGTAGATTTTAGGGCTATTTTAGTCAATATGATGGTGGAATCCATTGTTGGTTGGTGAACCTTTTATTTCCAATGAATTCGCGAAAGATTGTATTCATTTGTGGATTTCGTTTTCAACAACTTGCCTTGATTCATATTGCTTTTGGTTCTTTTTGGATTCGAGTTCATATTAGAAGGATTTAGGTTTAATATACCTAGGTTTGTCTATAGAATTCTACCATTTGGGTCAAGTATTTATCTCTATTTCTCATCCCTTTTCTTCGTATCCTTTAATTTTCCGCGTTTGAATTGATTTGGCTTCATCCCCAAATCGATTCTTATCAACATCATCGGACTTTGGCCGGAGTTTCTAGAGAAAGAAGAAGTGAAGAGAGAGAAACGGCCGAGAAAATAGGGCAACAATTTTCTGATATAAGGAGTTTATATACTCCTTCCTTGTTTAGATATTTCCTTTTTGATTTTTACATTTTTGGATATAATGGACCCGGTTTGAGCCATTGAACAAGTGTAATTTGGGCTTTAATTTTTCTGAATTAATAAAATGGCCCAACAGGCCACCAATTTTTTTTTTTTTAAATTACAATCCTATGTGGCTGCTCAAGATGTTTTAAAAAGCATTAATAATTAAAGGAAATTTAGAGGGGCAATTCGCAGGAATGCCCTTTGTTGGGGTGGTCTTTAATTTTTACCCTTCGCTTAGTATCATGAGGTTTGGGGTTTGAACTCCGCCTTTCCTAAAAAAAAAAAAAATCGCAGAAGTAAAAGTGCAGTTTATTAGCAAAGTTAGGCCTATTCTACTAAAAGTTAGGCCTGTGCGGAATTTGAATACGCAAAACTACACACCAAGACAGCAAGTTACTCTACCTTGCTAATCCAAACATCTGCCTTGTGAAATTCCTTTTTTTATTTTTTTTTATTTTTTTACTGAGCTGGGGTTTGAACCCAGAACCTTGAGGTATTAGGCGAAGGGCAAAAATTAAAGACCACCAATTTGAGGGGCAAAAATTAAAGACCAGTGCTTTTGAAGTAGGCGTGTTTATCGGTCGGTTCGGTTCGGTTCGGTTCGGTTTTGTGAATAACCGGTTCGGTTTGTCGGTTTTCGGTTTGTAAATACGGTAACGTAACCAAACAGATAAGATATTCGTTATACGTTTTCGGTTTATCGGTTTTGGTCCCTAACGGTTCGATTTTCGGTTTAACCAACAAGAAAGTGCTCCGTTAATTTTTTTCCCTTTCTCTTAATTTCATATGTTCATATATACGACACTAGCTCTATGCATAAAGTCTTCACAAATTACAAGACAAAACTGTGAAATACATTGTAGCTATCTTTCAAAACAAAATAAGGCTAGTTCACAGTTCATAAAAAAGGTCAGCCCTAGTTTCGTATGAGAATTGGGACTTTGAGATCAGAATAATTGTGCCTGCGGTAAGTAATTTAGAAATAGGTTTGTATTTAAAAATTAAATTTTTTAAGCCACTAATATATAAATTGCGATAAAAAGGTAATTTTAATATAAGCTTATTCGGTTATTGGTTTAACAATTAGCTAAATCTTTAAAATCGGAAACAGAACCGATAATTCAATAAAAAAATTTACAAAACCATTTACAAACCATTAGCCCAATAATCCGATATCGCTAAACCAATAGCGTTTTTATTAGTTTGGTCTATCGGTTAAACCGGTAAAATGCCAATTTAGAGTTATATGTTATTGAACCCCTAAAAAATACGGTATCATTTCACTTTCAAAACACTTTACAAATCTTCACATAATATAATACCTTTAACAAAACCCACAAGATTAGGGATATATTTCAAACATCTTTTCTTTCTTCTTATCTTTTCAGATTTTTCAAACACAACTCCGATGATTTCCTCAATTTCTTCTCCCCGTTTTCTGTCCCTTACACCAGAAACTCCTCTGCCTAAACAACATTTTTCTTGAAGAACGACCATTAAAGACTTTTAAAGCTTTCAAATATGATTTTTTTTTTAGCAATTGTCTTTTGAGTGGCGGCTATGCTTAGAATTGGTTGGAAACATTTGGATGAGACCAAGGGCGAATCTATACATTAAAAATGGGTCACGTGAATCCTGGTCACCCGACTAAATTAGGTATATTATGTATATAATTCTTAAAATATATCAAATATTAACTGAAGGAATGCATATTGAAACTGGACTGATGGAGCACTGGTTAAGTGTTAGGTTTAATCCCTTAAGGTTGGGGGATCTAACCCTGCTAAATGCACTTTTGCGTCCTTTTAAAAAAAAAAAAAAAAAATCTAAGCAGCCTTTAACATTTTTTATATCTTATCTTAAAAGCAACGGTGAACCCATCCTCTTGAAATCCTGATGGACTATTCTAGGTCAAAACTTAGAGCTGAAAAATGTCACTGCGAAGTTGGATGTCATTTATATGTCACTTGTATATCATATGTATGTCACGCGTGTCTCATTTATAGTACACTAATGCACATGACATACATATGATATATACAAGATATACGCGTGACATATAGTAATACAAATGTAACGTACACATAGTGAATCACTTGTATATCATATATTTGTCACTTGTATATTATTAACACATAATAACAAGTGTGTTTCAGCTCTTCTTCGGATTTCTTCAATTTTTGTCTCATTTTTCGACAAAATGTTCTGATATTTTAGCCACAATTTCCTAACAACGATCCCAACAAACCTAAATCACTTGGGCCAAAAAAAAAAAAAAAAAAAAAAAAAAAAGAGAGTATCACATACAAGGGGAGTACTAGTTATCTTCTTAGGATCCAATTGTGTATAATTTGTAGGCAAAAGACATAGATTGACCCTCCAACTATATCCGAAATGTCGATATCACACTTAAATTTTCATGGTCACCTATTACACACCTATACATTTAAAATGTGAATGTATTTACCCCCTGCAAGCTGATGACCAGTTGCAGATAGGGATGTGTTGCCCGCTCGCCATTTTTCCCTTTTTTTAATACCAAATTCATATTTTTTTAATCCCACCCCCACCCCCACCCCATTTCTTCTTCATTCCCCACCCCCACCCCATTTCTTCCTGTTTTTCCTTCACTGCTGGCTTCCCCCCGCCCCTTCTCCTCCTTCTCCCCTATCTTTACGCCCCCTGCCCATTTCCTCCATTTTTCTCATCACATTGTTTAATTGGGCAATTAATTGTTTCTAATTTCATTATAAAAAATAAAAAAATCCACAATCCAATGGAGTTTGCAGAGATTTAGTAGTAACCTTGGTTTCATGGCTACAAAATTTCGAGTTTTAATGGCTCCAAATCTGAACATTTTCTTGTAGTATTTTGATATTTTTTTCAAGAAAGGAAGAGAAATGGGTGAAATTGATGGCGGTGGTGGTGGTGGCTATGGTGTTTTCCGGTGAGATGTGGTGGTGAGATGATTGTGGCGGATGAAGTATTCTTCGCAGCCGAACGAAGGGGGGGGGAGGGTGGAGCCGTAGAGGGCGGCAGTGATGTTGGAACATATGGAGGGTGGCAGTGATGTTGTTCTTTGTGAAGATGAAGAAGAGGGAGGGGGCATGGAGATGGGGAGGGAGGGCGGAGAGAGGCGACGTCGCCGGAGCTCCATCAATGGCGGAACAATGAAGAAGAAGTAGGGGTGGAAGTGAGATCACAAAAATGAAAGAAGAACGGGGGTGGGGGTGGGTGGGATTGCAAAAATATGAATTTTGCAATTAAAAAAAAAAAGAAGAAAAAATGAATTAATTTTAATGAAAACGCGCCTATTTTTTAATTATTTTTACATTTTATGCCACATCAGCTCAGAGGGTGTTATTAGTTCCATTTTTTCATATATTAGGTGTGTAATAGGTCACTAGTAAAGTTTAAGTGTGATATCGACATTTGGAGTATAGTTGAGGGGTCAATCTATGTCTTTTGCCTAATTTGTACTCTCCCGGTTCATTTTATGTGTATTAGTTTGATTAGGCGCGAGTATAAGAATGTAAAAAAAACTTTTGAATCTTGTGATTTTAAATTAAAAGAGTCTATAATATATCAAAAAATTATTTGAATTTTGTTGTTTTAAATATGTCATTTGATTCATATAATTAAGGGAGTGTCATTAAGGATAAAAGAGAATGTTAGAATTAAAAATTTATAAATATAAAAAGACACGTTCTTTTTTAAATAAAGTAAAAAAGGAAAGTAAGACACAAAAATTTAAAAAACTTAAAAAATAATACATATAAAATTTTAAGAAAATAATTGGATATTATATCAACAAAATATTAGATAAACTATTAAATTACTCCCTTCGGTTCAAAATAAGTGTTCACTTAGTTTTTTTCGCACCCTTAAAGAGAGAGAGAGAGAGAGAGAGAGAGAGAGAGAGAGAGAGAGAGAGAGAGAGAGAGAGAGAGAGAGAGAGAGAGAGAGAGAGAGAGAGAGAGAGAGAGAGAAAACAATAATCCCTAGAAACAAATAGATATTTTAACCAAACTACCCTTAATTAATAAGACTATTGGTTATTTATTATCTTGAGTAAATAGGGGAAATCTAAAAAAATCTTGATTTTGTAAGTGGATAATTATTTTAATCTTGAGGGAGTATATGGTATAGTAAAACTTTATGTTTAAGAAATCACGCATTAAAACTTAAAAGCTGGCAACGGTGCACTTATACTTGGTGATTGTAACGATCGTGCAATAATTATAGTGAAGCACCCATTAATTTAAATTTTGGGTGACTAATTTTAACTTACTGGCTATTGAGTCACATCCTTAGTTAAATACCTCATCAAAACTATCTTCTTGATTTATTTTTTTGGTAAAACTATTTTCTTAAGTTTGGTTGGAGAAAGAAACTTAAACCTCTAACAAAATGTCTATGAGTTGGTTCATCTTACACTATTTCTAAAATTGAATTGTAAATTATCATGACTTATACTACTTTTTATGTAGTTTCTAAAAAATATAAATTTTGTTTTTACAACCTTGACAAATTTATGTCAAAATTTAAGATCAAAACCTCAGACCAAAAATGTTTACATAAATCAAACGGAGAGTCAGTTTCAGAAAAAAGCACAGATCTTTGACCTATTTAATTTTGAATTATGTTTAATTACACTATTTCTAAATTATTTGAATTGTAAATTATCATGACTTATCACCTACCTAAATTTTTATGTAGTTCCAAATCTAAAAATATAAATTTTGTCTATCTATTTACTTTGAAATTGTATCTTCTTCGAAAGATGGAAAAAATTTATGTCAAAATTCTATATACATCAAAGTTAAAAGTGATCAAACTTTTCCATTTTTGGATTTGTCGGGATAAAAGATCCAAAATATTCCATGGAGGCATACGTTGTATGAGTAACGTTTACATACCATTATTCCAGCACCATCTTACACCAAACGAATAAAGCAAAAGCTTCAGAGTGAGTACCATAGGCAATTAGCATAAATCTTAAAAATTCTCCTCCACCACAGATAGATTACCCCATTATGTACTTGACATATCTATTTAATTATTGAATTATGTTTAGATCCATTGCATAAAGGGATAGATCATCTTGAACTGCTTATGAATAATGATATTCAGCTGTTGGCAAATTTGGTTAATCAAGATGTGGATATTCATTTTCTTGTTGTCAAATCTACTCTTACATCTTGCCTTCCATATTTGCCAAAGAATGATGTGAGGAAGTATTTGAAGAGTGAGTTTCATCACAGGTTTATTGCTTTTCTTGATCCACCAGTTGATGAGTTTTTGTCTGATGAGAGTTGCTTTAATCACTAAAATAATGTTAAACAACCGGCCATTGGAATCTTGGTACCCTGAACTCCCATCAGATCATAAAAAGATCTCAGAAATGGTTGTTTTTTCCATTGAGACAGCAAAAACATAAGGCACCTCATCTTTATTGCATGTGGTACATCATGACTTATGTGTGAACATAGTGATTGTTTTCCGAAAGAGAAGCTTAAGAAACACCACTGCACGTTTCATCAACTAAGAATCATTTTGGAACTTGTAACATTGGAAAAAAGAAAAAAGATGGATGACATTAATCCAAAATATAGTGTATAATTGGGGTATGTCAATTAAAATTAAATGAGTGAGTTGGACAAAACTTTGAGGGGTCAAGATGTAGGAACTTTACCCCGTAGCTTATCTTACATATATTATTTAAGTTATAATATAGGTTTTTCAAAGTATTTAACTTGTGGGTGATCAGTATTCACACAAAGCGATAGTACTCTTCTACTTCTTCTCTGCTCCTGCCACCAAGCCTGCTTGGATGGTTGTTACGTATTGGATTGAACTATATTGTTACTTGGTGTGATCGCGCCGTTATTCTATTTTTTTCTTACTTCAATTCCCTTATTTAGAATTTAGTTACTTAATAATTCTAATTTACCTTCTGCTTTACCCTTTTTTTTTTTTTTTTTTTTTAATGATAACTCTATCTATATTGTATTTTTTCTATGTAATATTTTAAACTTATTCTTCAAACTATTGGTGTGTGGTATTTGAAACGGCGTAGAACAATACAACTATCCAAAGATTGTATTTATCAAAAAAATTCAATATATTATAGTAAAATACAATAGAATACATTATGAAACGATAGTAAGTACTCACTCTATCTTAATTTATGTGATACTTTTCGCTTTTCGAGAGTCAAATTGACTAAATTTTGAAGCTAAATTGAATAAGATTAACTCAATATTTTAAGATTAAAATCCATATATTTGAAAACTACATGAAGAGTACTATAAGTTGCAACTTTCTCATATCAATTTAGTGAAAATATTTGGTCAAAGTTCAAATCTCGGAAAGCGAAAAATATTACATAATTGGGACAGAGGAAGTAAATTTTTCTGCGACTGGCATGACTGAATTGTTTTTTCCTTTTTGATTGGTTACAATGAGTCTTTAATTTCCTGATATAGATAGAAATGGCAACTTCTATTCTTCTCTTTATCAATAGGTGCAACTTTGAATTGGATCTATCTGCAAAGAACAATTATTGCCACACTCTACCAATTGTGAGAAAAGTATTTTAGAACTCCTCGAGAGACTAAAACCAATTTGTGGCAACATTAAAAAAAAATTATGTTAGCATCCAATCTATAACGCGAATGGTGTTACATTCTAGTAAATGTAATTCTCCCAAATGTGTTTGACCTTTCAATGCTCTGAAAAGAATGGGAAAAGGATTTACTTTTGAGAATATTTTGTGTTTGAACTTTGAGATTGCTAAACAAAAGTTTCTATAAAAATGCATGAAGTTTTCCTGCACGAGCAATATGCAGAACTTCAGACATTTTATCTGACGTTAAGCTTTGACAAGCCCAATTCATTTCAAATCTTTATGCCCACGAACTTCAAATCCCAATATTTTTAACTCAATTCCCTAGATCTTTAATTGATTCTGAAATAACTAAACTTATAAAAATTTATGAGCTTAGTCAATGTCTTAAATAGACATTCCTCCAAATGGCTACACTTGGCCCGATCAAGATCAATTGAGTCAATAATAGGTCATGTTCCAATTGACTCGTCCGAAATTGCTAAGATGTGGATGGATTAGGTCAATTCGAATTAAAGAATAAGTCACAATACACTGGCCCAAGCCAAATCCGTATATTTAAGAGAATATTTGGATATATAGAGAAAAATAAACTTACAAAACCAAAAAAAAGAGTTTTTTATTTTATTTTTAGTCAATTTAGATGATTTGAAGTAATTCACCAAGTTTTCGGACGAGCAAATTTAGGCTATGCCCCACATCAATCCATACATAATAGGAATACCCGATCTTTTCTTTAAAAATCGAACTTCCTCCTCAACTTTGAATAATAGATATTCTCCCTCTCATCTGTTAGCTGACCCTTTTAAATACCTAATTTATTTAATCAACATTTTTTTTTACTGCTTGAAATTCAAGATTTTTTAAAATTTATGTAACAAACTTACCTATAAAATAAAGAAATATATTTTGGGACTACAAATAAAAAGTGAAAAATAATAATTAAGTATAAGTTATTGGCGTTCTATAATAAAACATTTTATACTTATAGAATAAATTTGATATATCTAGATACAGGTAAGTGAACCTCGTTATCGGGCAAAAAGACACAAAAAAAAAAAAAAAAGAGAGATAGTGCTAAATATTTGCGTGGCAATAAGCTATTTTATTGCCATAATTTTAAAAATTTGTGGTCACAAAAATATCATAATGTTTGTGTGATTATAAGAATTGAAACTTATGATCTTAAGTAATTCATACATTTATATGAAAACTAGTGAACCTATCCGCGCTTCGCGCGGATTAGACATCCGAATATTAATTTTGTAAATTTATTACTATTTTTTTAAATTCAAATATTTCAAATTTTAACCAATTATATTGTTAACTCTTAGTTTATATATTTTTCATTACGTGAGAGTTTTTTTGTCTTCAATAAATACTTGTACAATCTCCGTGCGTGAAACAATATTTTCATTTTTCTTAATGGGGTGTGTAAAGATAGAGTTTCAATAAATATTTGTATAATCTATGTGAGTAAATTAATATTTCATTTTTCTTAAAGGAATATAAAGACAAAATTTCAAGGGAAACCGATCTCTTTCTGTGCATATGAAACCTTCTCCTTCCCCCTTTTAAGTTTTAACCCTTTTATCTTTAACTTTTTTCTTTTTTCTTTTTTCCTTTCTTACTTGCTTTCACTTCCTAATAATAAAGATAAAGTAATAAGAATATAAGGTTCTCAAATCTCAATATAAAATATAGAATAATATATTAAAATAATGCATAACATATTATAGGATATGAATAAGCATATATATATTATTACACATTAATTGTAGTTTAATTAGATAATACGAAAAGTACCAATATGGTAAGGAACAGGAAAAAACAAACACTTTTAATTGGAGAGCAAAATTATCAAAACGAACTAATAAAATATTATAAATCTATTATTTTAATTTTTTTTATCATTAAATATTTTAATTTAACAAATTTGATTAAATCCTAAAATTGATATGGAGCATGATTCGGTAGCCATTTCCTTCTTTCTCAATTTTTGTTTTACCATATGTTTTTGGTCATTTTAATTATTATGCATATCCCCATGTTGAAGGTGGCAGCTAGTTTTTAATTTTTGAAAATCATTAAAAAAACAACAACAACAACAAAAGCATCAATATATGTCACAAGACCGTAGAGCATAGGTAGAGATATGCCTAACCAGATTTAAAAATTCATGAATTCAAAGAGTGAATATAGCTATCTTGAAAGAAATATATTCAACGTTGAGATGAATATCACCGAGTGTCTAGGTTTTTTCGATGCAAATGGCATAGCACGGATTATCAAAATTAAACAAATAATGAGTAAGAAGTAGTTCTTGAATTCAAAAGGGTAAACTTTTCAATCAAAACATTAGCATATACCTTTACCTGTAAGAAATTGATTCGTTGAGTGTCCAGGCTTCATTATGCAAATGGCGTGGCACATATTACCAAATTTCGGTAAATAATGGGTAAGAAGTAATTATTGAATTCAAAAGAGTACACTTTTCAATGAAAACATTTGCATATATCTTTACCTGTAAAGAAATTGATCCATTTGAATATGTTTGGAAGATGACACACAAATAAATTCTAGCAAGATATTAAATATTCACTCACACATAAATTTCACAAGATAAGCTGTGACCATGCAAAGTAAAATAAAAAGCTGAAAAGGCAGTTTACCTCTTTCGGAAAAATTCCCAAATGCAATGTTGAAGACTTCTTCTTTCCTAGGTAGCAACTGTTGAAGCAAAAATAGATGGATGGTATAACCAACATAAGGCTTAGGTTCATTCTTGTCTTTTAACCTCCCCTCAAATATATTAATACACATTAAATAAAAATTAATTTAAGAGAAGGGTACAAGAATCATAACGTTTAGAGCACTAATGGAAATTTTTAGGCTTTTCAATATTAGCTAAACTAATAAAATGGAGGAGGAAAAATCCAAAATAAAAGAGAAAAAAGATGATTAGTATTCTTGTGTTGCAAGATGAATTCACTGTTAGTTATCATTTAATACATATATTTATTGTCTCTACAATTTATTCATTTCTTAAGTAACGTTGCTATGCTATGCCTCTTCATTTTTTATTTTTTTTAATTTATTGCTACAATTCTTTATTCTTTATTGTCTTTACATATGGGTCTTCAAATTTAGTTAAAGGGAAAAATGAAGGGAAAAATATCAAAATAATGAGATAAAAGATAAATACATTTGGTGGTCATAGAGAGATGTCACATAGGATTGGCTATTTCTAGCTTTATTATATATATATATATATATATATATATATATATATATATATATATATATATATATATGAGAAAAGGTGAAGGTTTTAGCAAATGAAAAGATTTAGAATATGATAGTAACAATAAAAAGTGTTTTGGGCTGATTCAACCAAAAACGTTACTTGGGCAGTGGTTGAATCATAAAGATCATCATTTGCTACTACTACTATTACATGGGTTTATTGCTACATTTACTTGGAAGGCCTTTTTTTAATTCATTGGTTAGTAGGAAAAAACTCATCAAAATCTAAAAAAGGAGAAAAAAGATAAATGTCAATGGAGTGTCATAGATGCGTCTTACATAGTAATTGTTTACGCGCCAGCTTTTATATTATATATATATTTTCTCATCAAATATTGTAAATGGAAAGTGTATGTTAAATTACTTCCAAAGGCAAAAAGCTACTCCGTCATTCTATTTGTAACGGAGTAAAACGGAAATGTTATCCCATAAAATTGATCGGAGAGTATCAATGAATGGCATGATCTTTAAAAAACTTGACTGATGACTTTTCCATGTTTACTGAAGTTTTACTTCTTCCAACTTGGGGGGCTTTCCCAACTTCGGGCATACAATATACAAGAATTTTACAATTCCTCATCGTGTATCCGGAGGTTTTGGTATTTGTCCCCAACTTTCCCTCCATGTATCTTCTTTTTTTATTTGTAAAATCTCACAAACTTATTCGAAAAGAATGTTTAATAGAAATTTGGTAAAATCAGGTTGGAGGATTGCTAGCTCATTCTTGGATGTCATAATACCATGGTTTCCCTTCTTATTGTGCTTGTTTAGAGCCAAAAAAAAAAAAAAGTACATCTGTTTCCAATTAGAAGCAAAGCTAGATATGTTTATATCAGCCACTGTCATTGATATTAGGTGCTTTTTTTATTTATTTATTTAAACTGTCTTCATTGATCATTGATGAGCAAAAATGGTGCATATTGAGTTTGGCATCCCAAACTTTTTACATTATCATTGAGAAGAGACTATCTAAGAAGGTTAGCTTCTTTAGTTAATCACCAAAGGGAGATCTGTCCATTAAGGAGGATCAAAAGCAAAAAGAGAGGGTTTGAATGGTTTAGTCCTAAAACTAGGCATATTCCATCTGTCCAAATTTATTAACTCTCTAACTGTTCTGGGGAGATCAGAAAAAGAGTTGATATTAGGTGCTTTTTATCAAAGACAAGTCAAATATAACAGATAAAGGTAATGATCATCATCAACTTTTCCTCTGGCTTAATGGAGTCTTCTTTGTCGCTTGGTATACCTTGTGGAAAGCACAGGCACGCCTCAATTACTAAACTTCAACCCTATTGGCCACTAATGAAGTCTTAAAATGTCACTAAAAAACTACCAAATTGTTCCTTTTTAATGATGTATTCAAATTATGGCAGCAAGGAATTGGAAGATTTTTAGAGGCAAAATTGTAAATAGAGAGGTGGTGATACAACACATTCAAACTATATATACAGAAAAATAGGACAGATATGTTTAGGAGTTCCAGAAAAGCTAGAAGATGTGAAATTTTTCTTCAATGATTTTTGTAACTAGTCAAATCTGAGGCCTGTTTTGGGGTGCTCTTTAGGTGTAATTGATGCTTTTGTTTGTTTATGGTAATATTTTACAAGTTCCCAAAAAAAATTGATGTATTCAAATTTATTAGCAATAATTTCGCAAAACCGAGGGTAGAAGATCAATTGAAGAATCAATCAATAGAGGCAAGATCTTGCAGTAGAAAGCCCTAAACTAGTCAAGTTTCATGAAAGAGAAAGCAACAGATACGATTGGACTTTCATTTGAACAAGAAAGAAAAGATTTTCCTTCGTGGTGAAAGTGCAAGAAATAGTCAAAAGCACACATACACATAATTTTCTTCCTGGTGAAAGTACAACACACTCTCAAACTGGAGTCTAACCAAAAAAACCACCCGACAACTCATAAAAGGACAGTTTAAGGAAGTGCATAAAATTTTGGAAAGCAATTCTCAAACAAATAGCCCAAGGTATAAAAAAGATAACGCAGATAAATGGAGAAGCACATAATTTGTTAATTATCACATCCACCAGCTACCCCTCCGAAGAACACGAATGACTCCAGAACAAGCAATTATCTCAAACCACACCTAACATCTACCAACTAGTTTTATACTTGGAATAACTTATATACATAAATACACACACACAAATATACAGAAAGAAAGAGATATCTAGAGTGAGACAGAGAGCAGTGGGGGTGACAGGTAGAGAGTGAGGACACATAGTTTCAAGCATATAAACATCATGCAAAAAAACACCATGTGTGCTCACTCTCTTCTGTCACCTCCCCTTTTTCACCCCAATTACACCGCTTACAGAAAATCTTGCATAGGTGCCTATCAGTAACTCCTCCCCCACCTCAGAGAAAAAAAGCCCTAAATCAGAGAAAAGGGTGGTTTAAGGAAACCCTTAAAACATACCTGAGGTGAATCAATGCAGAAAAATTTGAACTGCACAGACCTTGAAAGCATTTCAATATAGTAGTACACACATATGCAAATAGATCAACAAAACTTCATGAATTACCAGATCCACAATCTACTACTTCAGTCAACAAGAATCAAAAGATCCTGAACAAACAATTACGTCAAACCTTATATATCTGACATACGACTAGTTTTTTCATACTTGGAATAACCGATATGAATAAACACACACGCAAGTATACACAAACAGAATGAAATCTAAAGAGAGAAACTATGTGGTGGGGGTGACAGATAGAGAGTGAGCACACATAGTTTCAAGCATATAAACATCATGCAAGAAAACACCATGTGTGCTCACTCTCTTCTGTCACCTCCCGGTTATTTACCCCTTTTAGCCTCATGAATCTTGAATTCAATAGCATCTTCTCAGCGGGAAGAAGACTGATGAGAGTCTTTACCACCACAAGACCTAAGAAAGAACCCTAGATCTGAAACAGAAGCAACTACTGTTTCACTAGAAAGGAACAATTAATCTGGTTTATGAGATTTGATGTGTGAGGAATGATGGGGAGTATGATGGCCCTTTATATAGGTAGAAAACAACACAGTTCCATCACGTAAGGAATAAATTTGTGTCTATCCATCCCTAAATATATGAATAAAATAATCTATCCCCAGGTATACTGTTATGGCCAACCCACATCACAGGCATAAACAGATACGATGAATGAGAGAGAAAAAGAGTTGAACAAGCGATTGGATTTTTTTTTGGATGCAGCCATTTTACATCATTGTAAATAGCTGAGAAGTATTTTTAAGTGTTAAAATTAATTATATAAATAAATAATAATGTGTTTGGATAGAAATATTGAAACCGTCGAATCAGTTGATGTATTTGGTAAAAACGATTCTTTTAACTTGTTCTTTTATTTAGAATGAGCAATACCCTTAAAAGATTTGTAAAATATTATTCCCTTCGTTTCAATTTATGTGAACCTATTTGACTGGGCACAGTATTTAAAAAAGAAGAGAAGACTTTTAAATATGTGGTGTTAAATAAGTCACATATATTTTGTGTGGCTATAAATTATTGCATAAAGTTAAACTGTTTCCTAATATAAAACATGATCATTCTTTTTGACACAGACTAATTAAAAAATATACAGATTCACATAAATTGAAATGGAGGGAGTATAAATTCAAAAGTATCACGTTAAAGAAAAGGATGAAGACAGATACAGAGTGAAGAACACTTGGAAGTTTTGTTTTGGAAAAAATATTTTGAAGATTAGAGAAAATATCAAGGATAAAATACTTAGAGCCCGCTTGGGGGCTTATAACTTAATGACTTATAAGCCAAAAGCCATAAGTTAGGAATTCTAACTTATGATTTTTGACTTGTTTTCGTTATGTTTACTTAAAAACAAGTGCTTACAAAACCTTTTTATACTTACTCAAACACTACAAAAGTGCTTAAAAGATATTTAGCTTAAAAACACTCAAAATAAGTCAATTCAAAATGGCTCTATTAATTAAATGTGTTTAATTACTTAAATAAATTTTAAAAAAATACTTATAAACCAGTTTGATATATAAACTTAGCTAAACACCTTCATAATCTTCTTTTGCCGAAAAAACTCTTAACTAACTTACCAGAGACCTCCATTAAATCAAATTACTCTTACCGATGTTTCTAGCAATTCTAAAAATATCTTTTACCCTCTGTGAGTAGCTTTATCTCGTTGTTTTTATATTTGATTGTTTTCTTTTCTTCTTGGTTTTCCATGAACCTTTATTAGCCTAATATGGACAGATGAGGTCCCTCAGTTCATGACAAGACGATTACATACACAAGCCGTGCTTTCTGAAATCTGGCCACATTTCGTATGATTTTCCCATATATTTGTGAAAGCTGAGCTTTTAGCTTTCTGAAACCTTACCCAATTGGGGTAACTTCCATATTGCATGCGGCTCAATTAGTCTTATATCCCTTTTTAAGTTGATTTTAATTTTATTTTTTTATAAGATATTTATATTTACACATAAGTAATATGAAAATAATATCCTTCCGTTTCAATTTATGTGAACCCATTTAACTGGATACAGAGTGTAAGAAAGAAGATAAGACTTTTTAACTTATGGTGTTAAATGAGTCACACATATTTTGTGTGGCTATACATTGTTGGAGAAAGGTAAATTGTTTTCAAATATAGAAAGTGGTCATTCTTTTTGGCACGGACTAATAAGAAAATAAATTCACATAAATTAAAACGGAGAAAATATATAATTTGCCAGACATATACAAGCACAATGAAGGGTTGTCATGCGCTACCGGTTTGTCAGGAAATTTTATTAAATATGTATAACGTAATACACAAATTCACGAAGATATATTAAAAATTAACACCACTTTGCTGATAAAAGCTTTTCTGATTTTCTAGTTAATCACCCAAATTAGCATTGGGAGGTGTGTGTATATATATATAAATGAAATCCAAATTCATCCCAAATAAGTTCGGATTGAATCAGTTTTCTTAAGTTTATTTCTAGATTAATCGGTTTGGTTATTTCGGATTTTCGATTTTGAGCTATAATCACTATAAAAAAATGAGTAATTTGTGAGAGTTGAAAGTTGCAATTCGCGGAGGTTTTAGCCTCCTTTAGCAAATAGCGGAGGTTAAAACCCTCGCGAATTGCAACTTTCAACCTCCGCAAATTGCCAATTTTTTTGTAATGAATGAACATCCTAATAAAGTATTCATGTCAAATTGTCTTAATAAATTTTAATTCTCACCACAGTAATTCAGATAAAATGTTCATTCAAGTAATGCAACCATTATGAAGGAAATTCTTAATCTAAACAAAGTAAAATCATCTCTAGATAAATTATACTATTGATAATTCATATTCAAGTCAACCACTAGTCAATCCTTATAAACTCTATGCGATTCAAACATCAATATCTGCTTCCTTAATGACCCAATGCCACAATTTCTCAAATGACAACGAAAAATACTGTCACAGTGAATACATCTCAATTTGCACTATTCATTAGCCTAATTGGGTAAATTGACTGATTCACTGGGGTATTGGACTTAACATTAGTTATATGGACTAATGTCTAATCGGTAGGTAGAGATAAATATAATGTATAAAAACTTTGAATTTCCCAAATCCGAATTTCTGTTCGAAGTCTGAAATTTTTAAAAGTTAGATCCAAATTTTAATCCATGACCAAAAGTCAAACCAAAAATTATGAAAAAAAAAAATCGATTTGAATTATGATTTTGAAAAAAAAAAAAATCGATTTGAATTATGATTTGCCCAGACTATACCCAACCTAGTTAGAGGTTGAACCTCAACCTGGCCTTTCTGTTTTTGCAACACCTCGAGCCTATCTCTTTTGTTAAAAATAATAGTCATAGGTTGAGCAGAATTGAACCATTGACCTCTTAAAGCATAACTTAAAGGGGGAAGAACAGTGTGTGGCTATTAGAAATTTTAATCGCCCAAATTTGACCTAAATGTCCCGAAATAAATGTTCGGCCCAAACTATTGACACAAGTAGTCCATCGATGCTGTCTATACCAACTCTAAGTCTTTCATCCCCTTTTCCCAAAAACGCCAATATTGTTCTTGCAAAAACTTTGCTCTTCATCCTCCTCCGGTCTTTCTTGAAAGCTTTGCTCTTCTTCATCCTCCTTTGTTTTCTCTTCTTCTTTTTTTCTTTGGTGCTAGCTATGGGGTCGTACCCCTTCTTCTTTGTTCATTATGCTGACTTACACAACAATAGCCTTCGAGAATCTACTTGAACCTCGTGTTGTAAAATCCTATTGATATAATAACCGATAGCGAAAAGCAAAGAAGTTGACAAGAAAGTAAAGATAAATAGGATGACACAATGAGAGACGCTAATTGGCAACTAAAGTTTTATAATAACTTTTTTTTTTTCAAGTTCACCGTGTTGGTATGGGGTTATGCCTGGACCCCTATGTATTCTGATGTGTCGCATAATTTCGGCACATTTGATGCTTTTAACGGAGAGTTTTACTTGTTTTCAAGCAAGTTCGTGTCGTTTTGATGTGTTTTTGTCATGTTGCAGGTATTCAGTGTGTTTATGTCGGAAGTCGAGGAATTTAGTAAAAAGAGCAGAAAAAGATATGGAAAAAGTGGAAGTAATTGAAGATGGAATTTTATGGAGGAAAAAGACGGCCTGTATATTATTTACGGTCCGTCAATGTTGGCGTAAAATAGTTACAGAAACAACTGCAGGGAAGAAAGAATTGACTCCAGAAAAGTACAAACCACAGAATAATTACGGTCCGTAAATTCCCACTGTAGATCAACAACAGCGAGTCCAAGTCTGAAGCCTGAATTCACGGTCGAGATATATGGACTGTGAATATTTTACGATCCGTGAATGATGGACGTAGATTCTGAGAACAGGCATCAATTTTACGAACAAGAGCAAGAGATTTACGGACAGTATAATATTTACGGTCCGTATAATGATCCGACGGGGGCAATTTTGTCAACTTATTTTCCACGACTTGGACCATTATAAATACTTGATGTAGGGTTTTTGTAGTCCATTCTTGACCAGATTTCAGTTTTAATTCCCTAGCATTGAATACTCATAGTTTTTGAAGTCTTTTTGGAGAACAAACAATTACAATTACTTTATTTCAATTCCAATCAATCAAAAGTAAGCATTATGATTTCTATTATCTCTTAGCGTTCTTCTTCCACTATGAGTAGCTAATTTCTCCACTAAGGTTGTGAACCCTAGGATGGGTGTTTTGTGATTGGGGATTGAGATTGATATACACATAATGGATTGTTAGGGTTTATTTATTCTTTGTTCTTCATTCATAATTGATGGTTGCAAACATCGATTAAAGCCATAAACTTTGCTTAACTTGGGAAGTGAGTAGGGTTTGGTAAGAATAAATAACAAGAACTCAAGGCTTTAACCCTTGTTTAGTAAATTCACTTAAGAATAAGAGAAATTTACTTGGCATGAATTAACTGTTCTTTACTTACACTCTTTTATATTTGGGAAATCATAAAGAGAAATAATCTTTAACTATTGGGAAACATTAGGGATTCAATTAGAGGTTAAATGCATTCTAATAATGATCAATTAGAAGTATATCATGATCAATCACTATAGCATACACTTTATCTCAAGGGGGACACAACCTTGGTTTCTTTTACCATATATTACAATCCAAAGCAATTAGTTAGCAATTAGTCATAAATAACCAATCTTCTACAAACTCAACGGAATACGAAACTAGATCGCAAGAAAGTACTATATGACTTTAGTAACCTTTTCACAGCATATTCCCTGTGGGATTCGACCCCATGCTAGTTGGGTTATTATATTTGGCATTGTCTGCTTTACATCATTTAATAGGTGTAATTTGAGCATATCAAATTTTGGCGCCATTGCCAGGGATGAAGTTACCGAGTGCTTACGAAAGCATTTCGTTTATTGATTCTATTGGTGTGGTGGATGAAGCTGTTGAACTTACAATGGAGGAAAAGTGTTTAGGTGAAGCTCTAGCAGCCATTCTTATGAACTTTGATGCTAATGATATGGAAGGGTATGTGGCGACGGTGAATTCTCTTCTGGGGTTGGTTTCCTATTCTTACCAACCAAAAAAGCTTGACCTTGATCTTGAAAACAGAAAGGCACCTCCAATAAAACTATCTATTAAGGAGTCACCGAAGCTTGAGCTTAAGCATATTCCTTCGTATCTGAGGTATGAATTTCTGGGTGCTGATAATACTTTGCCAGTGTCGTGTCTGCACTGCTGAATGATGAGCAGACGAGTGATTGGGTGGACCATCGCAGACATTCGGGGAATTCCTTCTGGTATTTGTGAGCATAAAATTCAGCTTGAAGAGGATAGTATACCGAGTGTTGAACATCAGAGAAGATTGAATCCACCCATGCAAGAGGTGGTCAAGAAAGAGACTATAAAGTGGTTAAATGCTGGAGTAGTTTATCCTATTGCAGATAGTAAATGGATGAGCCCGGTCCAAAGTGTTTCGAAAAAAAGAGGCATCACGGTGGTTTCTAATGCTAAGAACAAATTGATTTCTACAAGGACTGTGACTGGGTGGCGTGTTTGTATGGATTATCGGAATCGGAATCTGAATTCTGCTTCCTAGATGGGTACTCTGGCTACAACCAGATTAATGTTGCTCTTGAAGACCAGGAGAAGAAAACTTTCACTTATCCTTATGGGACTTTTTCTTTTAGCAGGATGCCTTTTGGTCTTTGCAATGCACGCCTACATTTCAGAGGTGCATGATGTCGATCTTCTCAGATATAGTTGAGGATTACTTGGAGGTCTTTATGGATGGATTTTATGTGATAGGTGACTCTTTTGATGAGTGTCTTGACCATCTGTGTCCACTGCCGAAGAGATGTGAGGAGACTAACCTGGTGCTCAATTGGGAGAAAGGCCATTTTACGGTGAACGAAGGGATAGTCCTCAGTCACAAAATCTCTGAGAAAGGGATTGAGGTTGATCAAGCTAAAATTAATGTTATTTCCAAGCTACCTCAACCTATCTTTTTGAAAGGAGTCCGAAGTTTCTTGGGGCATGCTAGTTTCTATCGGCACTTTATTAAAAACTTTTCCAAGGTAGCGAATCCCATGTGCAAGCTTCTTGAAAAAGAGGCTAAGTTCGTGTTTGATGAAAAGTACCGCAAGGAATTTGATGAATTGAAAGAGCGCTTAACTTCTGCTCCTATTATTGTATCTCCTGATTGGTCTCTGCCCTTTGAGTTGATGTGTGATTCAAGTGGTTTTGCTATTGGTGTTGTGCTTGGTTAGAGGCATAATAAGATTATGCACTCGATTTACTATGCCAGCAGAACACTCAATGGGGCGCAAATGAATTACATTGTTACTAAGAAAGAGCTGCTTGCTATAGTCTTTGCATTCGAGAAATTCAGGGCCTGTCTGTTGGGGTCTAAGGTAGTGGTATATACCGATCATGCAGCGTCGAGGTATTTGATGGCGAAGAAAGATGCAAAGCCACGATTGATTAGATGGGTCCTGTTGTTGCAAGAATTTGACTTCGAGGTGAAAGATCACAAGGGGTCTGAAAATCAGGTAGCAGATCATCTTTCACGACTTGAGGAAGCTGGAAGACAGTCAGAGGAGGTTGATATAGATGATGCATTCCCAGATGAGAGGGTTCTAGCGGTGTCTTCTGAGATGGCACCATGGTATGCAGATATCGCTAACTTTTTGGCGACGGGCGTTATTCCAAAGGAAATCAAAGCATATCAAAAGAAGAAATTCTTGAGGGACTCTCATCAGTATTACTGGGATGAACCATACCTGTTCCATACATGCGCTGACAATATCATTCGGCGTTGTGTTCCCGAGTCGAAAGTGGTGCATATTCTGAAGGCTTGCCATGACTCTCCTGTTGGGAGTCGTCATAGTGGAAATTGGATTGCAGCAAAAGTGCTTGAATGTAGGTATTACTGGCCAACACTTTATCATGATGCTAACTTGATGGTGAAATCCTGTGATGAATGCCAACGACAAGGGACTATCTCTAAAAGGCATGAGATGCCTATGAACTATGTGATAGAAGTTGAACTCTTTGATGTGTAGGGTATTGACTTCATAGGGCCCTTTGTGAGTTCTAGTGGCATAAAATACATTCTAGTGTGGATTATGTCTCGAAGTAGGTAGAAGCAGTGGATTTACCCAATAATGAAGGGAAGAGTGTCGTGAACTTTCTCAAGAAGAACATATTCACTCGATTTGGCACCCCACCAGCTATTATTAGTGATGGCGGTACGCACTTATGCAACAAGGCATTTGAAATACTTCTTGAAAAGTATAGTGTTCATCATCGGGTGGCCACTCCGTATCATCCACAAATGAGTAGAAAGGTGGAAGTCTCCAATCGGGAGATAAAAAGTATTTTGGCCAAGACGGTCAATGTAAATTGAACCGACTGGGCTAGGAAACTTGATGATGCTCTTTGGCATACAAACTGTATTTAAAACACCTATTGGGACTTCTTCTTCTTATAAGCTGATTTTTGGCAAGGCGTGCCATCTGCTAGTTGAACTGGAACATAAAGCCTTGTGGGCTCTGAAGAAGTTGAATATGGACTGGGAAGAAGCAACCAAGCTGATGTTGTTTCAGATGAATGAATTCCGGTTCCATGCCTATGAAAGTGCACGTTTGTATAAGGAGAAGATGAAGTACTATCATGATGTCAAGATTCTCAAGCGGGACTTTCAAAAGGGTGATTCTGTTCTGCTGTATAATTCCAGGCTGAAGTTTTTTCGGGGCAAGTTAAAATCCAGGGGGTCCGGACCATTCGAATTGGTGAGTGTTTCACCCAATGGCTCGATGGAATTGAAAACCATGGATGGAACTCGGACATTTGGGTTAATAGCTAGGGGGTGAAACACTACCATTGGTGTATTGATGGAGATAGGATCGTGGATAGACACAGGCTAAAGCATGGATACACTCCTAAGCTGGAGTAAAAAGATATCACAGTCGTTCCGCGACATTAAATCAAGCGCTTCGTGGGAGGCAACCCATGTTTACATTCTGCAAAGTTTTGTTTTAGACCGTTTTGATGTTTGTTGTGTGTAGGATCCACCAAGGTTGGGGAATGACATAAGTGGAAAAAAATCTAGAGCTAATCTACGCCAGAATTTACAGCCTGTAAAATTTTTACAGACCGTAAATGGAAGCGTAGATTGAAGTAACAACAGATGGATTCACTATTCATGATCTACACCATAATCTACGACCGATAAATATTTTACGAAACGTAGATGGAAGCGTAGATTGTGAGAAAGAAAATTGGTCTCACTGTAACGATTTTACGCCAGAAATTTTACAGACCGTAAATGAAAGCGTAAAACCCACCGTCTCAGTTGCCATGTCATTTAATGAAGCCATGTAATTGACCGTGGAATGGCCCGTAAACCATTCTATGGTCCGTAAAAGTTTTTTTTTTAAAAGGTAACCAAAGACGTCTAGGGTTTATTACCCTCAACCGTTCCTAATCCCTCCATCTCTCCATTATTCACTCTCCCAGTCAAATTCAAACACCATTCCCTCTCCTACTCAAATTCAAACACTATTCCCTCTCCCACTCAAACATAATCCCACATATCTCTCGCCTTTCCACTCCTATTATCTACTCCTAACCAATCCTTCTATCCCATAAAAGCAACGCATCACCATATTAACACAGCAACATCAACTACCGTACCCATCTGAATTTGATAGGATATACTAAGTGAAAACTTTTGCTTTTCTTATTTCTACTAATCAACCAAGCATCCTTCAGGTGTTGATTCTTTCATGCCCTAGTGTTATATGTTTTATGTTACATGTTTTAAGTACATAAAAGTAAGATTGGCGGATGTCTATTCATTTTCCTATGAACTTGATTACAACTTAATATGTTTTCGTTATATAGGTAATAGAATCGCGAATTTAGTTAGGGGTGGGAATTTGGTTTGGTTGTGCATAACATTGTACTTATGGGGAATGAGTAATCGAACCCTCCATCGAGTCGGTGGACATTTCGATTGTCAATTTCAAATTTTGAAGTCACTATCTGTTATGCGCACCAACTGTTAGATTAACTGCCCGAATGAGAAAAAATGTAAAACGGGGTGAAGTCTAAGTAAACCCAACATGAGATGAGTATATAATGGATGTATGATGATATTTGAACAACTTGGCTTTGAAGGAACTTGGTTTTCGAACTTGGGACAAAATTTGAGCAGTCATATAAAGAGGATTTTACGAGCAGATTGACGGACCGTAAAACTTTTACGGACCGTAAATCTGTGTCATAAAATGATCTTCTATATGACAAACTCACTGTTCCTATTCTACGATACAACTTATGGACCGTAAAAATTTTACGGACTGTAACTTGTATCGCAAAATAGATTCCCCAAATTCTAAGTTTTTGTATCCTATTTACAGTGTGTTTTACGGGCCGTAAAGCTTCAACGTAAAATATCATTGCCATACACTGTGTCACTGTTCCCAATCTATGGTAGCTTTTACGGACCGCAATTCTTTTACGGTCCGTATTTCACTAAAAAAATAAATTGCTTTTACTTGTAATAATATATTTTTGTCTTTCCTTTATTGAGTGTATATACTAACTTATATTCCATAGGTATGGCACTAAAGAACATGTTAGAAGAGGTTGTGCCCAAGCCACAGGTCAGGGTAAGGGATGGGGTCAGCCACAAATCAGGTCAAGACTTCATGATCAGTCTCCTGGCCCTTTAGATGAAGAGGATTGCACCACTCTAGCAAGACTCACGAGGCAGCAAAAACCAGCCCAAACTCCGACCAACCCCCAGTCTGAAGAGGGGATCTTATCAAAGAACACCAACTCCGACAGTGATAGAGAGCAAGCCTCTAGCTCTCCGGTACTGCCCACTAAGGAGAAGGCAAGCAACAAGCCAGAGGAGTCTGATTTCTGTGGAAGCTGCAAGACAAAATGAAAATAGAATAAAGGAGAGGTCTGATAATGCTATTTAGTTCTGGGTGTAGGGGTCAAAAGAAATCTATAGGAAAGGGCTAGAGCCCAAGGAAGGAGGAAAGGGGTTCTGCCGGAGTATTTATGAGGAGAGGCAGATCAGTTTCGATAGGGTGGACCACTTCCCAAACACTCAGGCTGTCATTGATCACCATGGATGGGGCTTCCTTAGCCACCCACCTGGCATATACATCCCAACCATTATGCGGGAGTTTTAGGCCAATTATACAGCAGAGCTAAACAACTGGTACTGGCCAGTCCAACAGGTTAAGATAGTAATACGTATTTAAAAAGTAACGGTTAGGAGATTGAGGATTGACATCTCCAACACAGCTATCAACCGGTATTACTTCGGGGACGACTATGAACCGCCAACAAATATTGATGAATTGGACTACAGAATGGGGGGAAACAGACCTGATCAGTTGAATGAGTTACCATGGGTAGCTTCGGTGGTTGCACGAGATACCCTCGGGTGGCGTACCAACTCTAGTGTGCCTATCAAAAAGGTAGATCGCTCAGTTAAGGCCAAGTTCTGGTGGAGCATTTTGATAAATAGAATCTTCCTTACTCAGGCAGGCAATCCGCTTACTATTGATAGGGTAATTCTGGTAGCCTCTATCATGTCCCGGTATGTAGTGGATATAGGGAAGTTGATTGCAGATGAGATTCGTACGCGGGTTACCCAGCCTGGGCTTTCTTTGGTATTCCCGTGTCTAATTACGAGTCTTTATTTAAAGGTGGGGGTTCAGAGCTTCTCCTACTGGGACCATAAAGTTGAAGCGAAGCATTGCTATAGCTTAACCAAGAGCAAAGATCCAGATGTTAAAGCTACATTATTGGCAGCCTGAGGTGGTGTGGCAGCACCAGCACATGTACAAACTGAGTCTGACTAAAATGATGAGGATGACACTAAACTTGAAGAGACCTATGAGGATCTCGAGACTACCGCCATAGCAGCACCAGCTACCATAGATGTTCTTGCATCCTCATCGGGTCCAGCCATTTTTGAAGCCCCTGAGACTATTACTGAGCTGGCTACCACTACTGTCCCGACTACTCGTAAGGTCACCCCCACATCTACAACACTTCCAGGGGGTGTTATTATTCCATTTAATAGGCAAAACTTCCACGACTCCTATGTGAAAGCGGATAGAGCTGACAGGCGGATTCCTAGCTTCTGGCTTGCGGAGGGGGTTGGAAGGGTAATAAACGAAAGCGATTCGGAAGGAAATAGAGCTATTACAACAATCCATCATCATCTCACACCGCCAGATTCATTCCCGAATTGATGGTATTGAGAGGAGAGTGCTCGAGTTGGAGAAGGTGTTGTCCATGGTTGATATAAAGATGGTGAAGAAAGATTAAAGACGGAGAAAAAAAGATATTGCCCAACTGAAGGACGAGGTCCTTGCGCTACAAGTGAAGGAGGGGGGGAGTGATTGCAGACCCTCCTCAATTTGTAATGCCGATAGATTTGGTGTACTTGGTGCCAGTTGTGCGCCTGACGAGAGAGGAGTCCCAATCTAAGATAGAGGTAAGAGGCCGAGATATGTGGATGATAGTGAAGGGGTGGATCCAAGTGACTTGGAGGAACGCCAGGTGAAGAGGGCCACACGGCAGTCCCTTGTTGACTACTATTTCACGTGGGCATCTACCAGCATAGCTCCTCCTGTCGAGTAGACGGTGCCCAGTATTGTGGTATCTGAGAAGGCCGCTACTACTTTTCTCCCGGAGGACCCACTCCCACAGAGTCAATCAGAGCCTCCTAGAAGCACCGCTGATCCGGAACCTGCCTGTACTGATGAGGTGGCTACACCTCGGGATGAGTCGCGCACCTAGAGACCCTCAGGTAGTCCTAACCCTCTATTTTTCTTATGCATATACCTTGGGGACAATGCATGATTTTTCTTTTGGGGGTGGGGCTATTTGGTTTCATTGTAATGTATATATATGTTTAGGAACCCCCTCGACTTTTCTTTGCCAGAGTTCTTTTCCTGAAGGGTTTTATTTATATTGAAACTGGCATGTTAGGTTGTTACTTAGATAGAATAGAGTATTAATGATTTATATGGTAGTGATTTTTGAACTTATGGAATGTTTTGTGCATTTGGTTAAAATTGTAAACCCCTCAAATTTTTGATGCATACTTAAGAACTACTAGTGATTGACATGATTGATTCTTTTTATGACATCATGGTTATTGGGGTATTGTGGATGATGAATGATCACTAGGAGGTTGTAATTGCCGTAGCAAAAGAGATCCTTATGCCGTTGCGCGTGTGAGTTGCTAGTTTGTGTTCATGTGTTATATTTGTAATCTAGAACATGCCCGGTTTGTCATGCTTGAATTCCAAGGATAGGTTGATTGTTGAGATGATCTTAGGTTTTCTTTGTGTAAATGAGTCACTTTGCTTTATATGCCTTAACCGTTCATGTATATGATCCCTAGTCTTCCCCTTTGAGCCTTTGACCTTTTTCTTGATTAGCCGTTAACAAACCCATACCCTCGTTTGAAATGATTCCAGCTTTGCACCCATTCCCTTCTTAACACTATAAGGGAACAAGAGGCTAAAAGCCTAAGTTGGGGGTAGTGTGAGTTATTTAGTTATGGATTCTATGTCGTTGTCATATAGTTGTTGTAAATACTTATGAAAAAAAAAAAAACCAAAAACAAAATTAAAACAAAAATCAGAAAATCGTAGCGCAAAAAGATAGTTAAGATACATTAGTTTGCAAACCACATCGAAGTTGAAGAAGTAAAAAGAGGGAGAAAAGAAAGCCAAGTAACGTAAAGAGAAGTGTAGTGTTCAAGGAGGGTAAGTCTCTAATACCTAAATAACTATCCTACCCGCCCCTAAGCCTACATTATAATCCGAGATAAAATCCCAGTGTGATCACAACCAAACCATCTGAAGTTGAAGGCATTGAAAATAAGGGCAAGCATATGGCATTTGCATTTATAGTGCATGAACTTCTCTATGAGTGTGAGTGTTTTCTCTTCCCCTTTGTCTTTGTCCCTGTTCTTTGTATATATGTGTGTGGGACATTCTTTGGTCTGTGTGAGGGCATAAAGATTGAAAATGTGAAATGTAGAACGACCACATCCTAGGTGACATTTGGGTGTCCATTGATATTTCCGGTAATGTGATGTCATAGATTGAACCGTCATTGTGAGTTTAGCATTCTTGAGCATTGTGTCGTGTTCTGAACATGAAAATGAGGTGGTTATCTAGGAGCAACTTGCATACCTATAGCTCGGAGTCAAAACCATTGTAGCCATTGTTACTCTATTATACCTAAGTTAGTTGAGTCGTTTGTGCTTTATGAAGTGCTTGAGGATAAGCAAAGAATTTAAGTTGGGGGTGTTGATGTGCCGCGTAATTTTGGCACATTTGATGCTTTTAACGGAGAGTTTTACTTGTTTTCAGAAAACTTCATGTCGTTTTGATGTGTTTTTATCATGTTGCAGGTATTCAGTGTGTTCATGGCGAAAGTCGGGGAATTTAGTAAAAGACAGAAAAAGAAGTGCAAAAAGTGGAAGTAACAGAAGATGGAATTTCACGGAGGAAAAAAAGGTCCGTATATTATTTACGGCCCATCAATGTTGGCGTAAAATAGTTACAGAAGCAACTGTAGGGAAGAAAGAATTGACGGAGGAAAAGTACAGACCGCAGAATAATTACGGTCCGTAAATTCCCACTGTAGATCAACAACAGCAAGTCCAAGTCTGAAGCCTGAATTCACGGTTGAGATATATGACCGTAAATGTTTTACAATCCGTCAATTATGGGCATATATTCTGAGAACAGCCGTCAATTTTATGGAAAAGAGCAAGAGATTTATGGATCGTATATATTTACGGTCCGTATAATGATCCGACGGGGGCAATTTTGTCAACTTATTTTCAACGACTTGGACCATTATAAATACTTGATGTAGGGTTTTTGTAGACCGTTCTTGACCAGATTTCAGTTTTAATTCCCTAGCATTGAATACTCATAGTTTTTGAAGTCTTTTTGGAGAACAAACAATTGTAATTACTTTCTTTCAATTCCAATCAATCAAAAGTAAGCATTATGATTTCTATTATCTCTTATCATTCTTCTTCCAATATGAGTAGCTAATTTCTTTACTAAGGTTGTGAACCCTAGGATGGGTGTTTTGTGATTGCAGATTGAGATTGATATACACATAATGGATTGTTAGGATTTATTTATTCTTTGTTCTTCATTCATAATTGATGGTTGTAAACATTGATTAAAGCCATAAACTTTGCTGAACATGGGAAAGTGAGTAGGGTTTGGTATGAATAAATAACAAGAAATCAAGGCTTTAACTCTTGTTTAATAAATTCACTTAGGACTAAGAGAAATTTACTTGGCACGAATTAACCGTTCTTCACTTACACTCTTTTATATTTGGAAAAATCATATAGAGAAATAATCTTTAACTGTTGGGAAACATTAGGGATTCAATTAGAGGTTAAGTGCATTCTGATAACGATCCATTATAAGTATGTCATGATCAATCACCATAGCATACACTTTATCTCAAGGGGGGCACAACTTTGGTTTCTTTTACCATATATTACAATCCAAAGCAATTAGTCATAAACAACCAAGCTTCTACAAACTCAACGGATACGAAGCTAGATCGCAAGAAAGTACTATTCGACTTTAATAACCTTTTCACACCATATTCCCTGTGAGATTCGACCCCAACCTAGTTGGGTTACTGTATTTGACATCGTCCTCTTTACATCATTTAATAGGTGTAATTGAGCGTATCATATTCCATAGAGAATTAATACATGAATGAGGACATAAACCTTAGCCTCCAATATTACAAATGACATATTAACTATGTAGGGAAAAAAAAGGATCATGCCTAGAGAAGGACTCCTTCTCCTTAACAGAAGCAGTACTAGACATAGTCCAAATGAAAAAATAAATAAAAGATCTAGTTCCTACCATAATGAAAAGAAAAGTTCTTCTTTTGTGCTCTGAACCTGAAATTAACTATTCCTCTGATATCATGTTTCAAATAGTTTTTTAATTCTCTTAGGAAGATTTAAATCCTGTGTGAAGAAAGTGTTTTGTTTTGTGCTTTCTCCCAGGTTAGCCAAGTAATCTGCAATGATATTCACTTCTCTATATCAATGCTGAAAAATGAAGGAACCTTTGTCTTTAAGAAGTAAAATTTTACCAATGATGGTCTTGACATGCCAAGGAATGTTGCAAGTTCCATTGATCGTTCCTACAATCAACAGTGAATCAGATTCCACCCTTAAATTGTAATAACAATTATCAATACGCCATTGAAGACCAATTTGAATTTCCTTAGCCTATACAACATT
This sequence comes from Lycium ferocissimum, assembly GCF_029784015.1. Lineage (NCBI taxonomy): Eukaryota > Viridiplantae > Streptophyta > Magnoliopsida > Solanales > Solanaceae > Lycium > Lycium ferocissimum. Next base: position 9,513,465 of record NC_081350.1, read on the forward strand.
GTTTGAACATTTACCAAGGTAGGCCGAGAAGGCTACAATGAATTTCCCTTTGTCATTTCTTAAAATGCCACCTGCTCCTGAACTTCCCGTGTTCCCTTTACTACAACCATTAATGTTGAGTTTGTACTAAAGGGTCTCTGGTTTCTGCCATTGAAGAGTTTGAATGATAATCCTTGGTTTGAAATTCTCAATTTGTTCACAAGCTACTAACCAATCCTTATCCAATTATATATTAGGAAACTGTGCCTTTATGAGTGTTCTAATTAGAAAAATGATCTGAGAGATAACACTCCTAATATTGCCCCTGGTTCCTTTATATCTCATGCTACATCTACACTTCAAAACTTCCCAACATATGATGATAGGAAAGCATTGTAGCAGGAAAGAATGTATCTTGTTCTTGGTCTTGTGTAACCACCAACTGATTAAGTACCCCTGGTGTCCTTTTTTTGAATAGAAATGCCAAAACTTCCAGAAAAGTGTTTCCAAATAGCATCTAATATTTCACTTTTCTTGAATAAATGATCACCGTCTTCAATGTGTCCTCTAGTGCAACAAGTGCATCTTGAAGGACCATTAATGTTGAATCTTTGTATGGCATCATCAATGGGTAGTTTCTTGGCAATCATCCTTGACATGAAAAATGAACTTTGAAAGGTACTTTGGGATGCCAAATCATGTTGGAAGTGAGAGTAATTCCTTTCTTTTTCCTGAGTTCTCTCCATGCAGACTTCTTTGGTGAAGATGCCATTATTACTAGGCTTCCAAATTGCATAGTCTTCTTTGTCCTCATGAACTTTGGTGCTCATAACTTCTTCAACTAGATTGGGAGGAAGAAATTCTTGCAACTTCTCTTTATTCCACTTAGGACCAATCAAGAATTCTGAGACTTTGAGCTTTTTTGAGTTGAAATTCTGTGGGAAATGGAGAGCCAATGGACCAATGTCCAACCAAGAATCCCACCAGAAAGACAAGTTTCTTTTCACTACTTTCCATTTTATGAATTGTTCACAACTTTCTCTGGCTTTAAGCATCATTTTCCAAGTATGAGAGTTACCAAAAGACCATTTTTTGTTAACTGGATGAGCTCTAGAACAATACTTAGCCTAAAAAAAAAAATTCTCCACAAAGTATCCTTAGTCCTAAAGTTCCACCATGTTTTATCTCCATAGACCTTCCCCACGTCTTCAATGGATCTAAAGCCCACAACCCCCTCTTCAGTTGGATAACAAAGATGTTTCCATGCCACCTAATGATTTTTTTTCCTTCCAGTTTACTCCAGAAAGAATTAGATTAAATTCTCTTTATTTGAGTTTCAGTGGTTTTTGGAAGTTGTATGACTGAAAGAATGTGCAAAGGCATAGTTTGTAAGATAGATTTCACCAAAACAACTCTTCCTCCATGAGACAACATTTTCCCTTGCCACCCCTGTAATCTAGCTGAGATTTTAGCTACTAGATCACCAAAGTAAATCACCTTCTTTCTTCCCACATAGATCGGACAACCTAAGTATGTGAAAGGAAAAGTAGAGTTGTTTAAGCTAGTAAGGATCTTGATATCCTGAATCACATTTTGATTTGTTTTAGGAGCAACCAGAAAACAAGACTTGTTTTCATTCACCAGCTGTCCAGAAACATTCTCATATAAAGCTAACTTCCTCATCATAGACATGATGGACAAAGGGTCTCAAGAACTGAAAAGAATTATGTCATATGCATAGCTCAAATGGGTGATGATTGGACTACCTCTATTGACAGCATATGGAATGAAGTTTTTATTCTGCAACTGATCCATAAGGACTAATAATAACTCTGCACCAATAATTGAAGGAGATAAAGGATCTTCTTGTTTGATACCTCTGCCAGATTTGAAAAAACCATATCTGCCTCCATTTATGTTGACTGAATAAAAAATGTTGGATATCATTCTCTTTATCAGATCTACCCATTCCGAAGAGAAACCAAACTACTTAAGCACTTCATACAGTTATTCCTAATCCACTCTATCAAAGGCCTTAGTTATGTCTAGCTTCATGACTACATTACCATTAGTATTTTGTTTGCTGATGTTGTAAACCATTTCTTGTTTAAGAATGATGTTATCAGTTATGGAACTCCCTTTTAGAAATCCATCTTGGTTTTGGGAAATCACCTTATGAATGACAATGTTGAGTCTAGAGTTTAGTAACTTAGAGATTATTTTAGAGTTGAAGTTACTGAGACTAATTGGTCTCATCTCTGTAAAGCTTTGAGGAGAGCTTACTTTAGGTAGCAAGGTGATACAAGCATGTGTATATAATCTAGGTAGATCAGTACCTGCAAAATAGCCACAAACCATGCTAGTTAAATTAGCTTCAATGATCTCCCAGCATTGTTGATAGAAGATCCCAGATATTCCATCTGGTCCTGGTGAACTATTAGGGCTTAGTGAAAAAACAACATCTTTGATCTCTTGTTTTGTAGGTATTTCACCTAACTTCTTGTTATCCTCATCAGTGATCACTCTAGGAAGCATTTGAATAATCTTTGAAATCTTTTGATGTGTCATCCTTTGTAAATTGCTTCTCAAAGAACTTGACAACTTCCTCTCCAATAGCTTCATTCCCTTCCACCCAATTATTATCAACAACTTTGATCCTCTTAAGACTGAGCCTCTTTCTTTTAGCTTTCATGATTGTATGAAAAAACTAGGTATTAGAATCTCCTTCTTGGAACCATTGCATTCTTGCTTTTTATCTCCAAAAATCTTTTTCTCTCTTGGTATGCAAATTAATTGAGCATTTGCACAGTTGTATGCCATCATGTTCTCTTCAGAATTATCATTCAAACATTTGTTTTCTAACTCAACCACTTTGCTCTCGATTCTTTTTGTATTCTCAAAAATATTTCCAACACTGTTCCTAGACCACCATGACAGTCTTCTACAAGTGTTTTTAAGATTCAAATGGAATTTCCACATAGGTGAACCTCCCACCTCCTTAGACTATGCTTGTTTGAAAATATCCTTCAAGTCAGGTTCCTTGATCCAGAATTCCAAAAACCTGAAGTAGCTAGGTGCAGACAATCTGGTTAAGTTTACAGAGATGAGAAGAGGAGAATGGTCTGACCCTATTCTCACTAAATGAGCCACTGTTGTGTCTGTGAATTTGTTGCTCCATTCACAATTCATCAAAGCTTTATCCAATCTTTCCCGAGCCCTTTCACTTCAACTTCTACCATTGCACCATGTGAATGGTGAGCCTATATATTCAACCTCGTTCAGTGAACTATCAATAATACAACTCAAAAAGGACATGCTCTTGGACATGGGATGAGGCAGTCCTCCCTTCTTTAATTTCATCATGGGATAAAATGTAGTTAAAGTCCCCTATCAGCATCCAGGGATAGTTCATGCTACCAGCAATCCCTCTCAAGTCATCCCATAGGGCATCCCTTAAATGACTTTTACATTTTACATACACAACAGTAATAACAAAAATATCATCATGTCCTGCAAAATAGATGGTGATATTTTGTTCTGTGTCTTGTATGATTGTAGCTTCAAACAAATCATCCCAAAAGATCCAGAGCTTATTGTTGCAGTTTGAGTATGAATTTTGATAACCAAGCCTCCTCTGTACTTTGTTTAGCTTGATTTTTCTACAAAAAGGTTCAGCTAAGGCCATAAATGCTAGCTTATGTCTTCTTTTAATTTGTTTTAATCTATCTAGAGCCCCCTGAGACATAATGCCTTTCACATTCCAGTGTAGGGACTCAATCATTAAAATTGCAATGATGATGATGATATGGACTGTGCTCTTGTCACAGTCTGTAAAGCATTTGTTCTACCTCCTCTGCCTCCTCTACCACCTCTAAGTGATTAGACTCCTCTAGGTAATAAATGCATATTTTCTGTTATTTGTCCAAGTAATATCCACTTCTGGATCATATGCTTGGTTGGATGTGAAGACTTGAATAAGTTGTTCAGCCTCTTCATCACTTGATGCAGATTCCTGTTCAAAGCTTTCATAATCTTCTTCATTGGTATCCTCATCCTCTTCTTTAGTGCCTTCTTCACGTCCCTTTTCGTATTCAGAATCTTCTCCTTCATCAGAGGAATCTTCATTATTCTGAATATTAGCTGGGGTTATTCTTTGGGAGCAAGTTTTAGTGTTGGGTCAGGTGGTTTTTTGGAGTGTTCATGGTATTTGTGTGCTTTATTTGTTAGGTTCAGCTGGTTTTCTAGTTTGTTTGATCATGGGGCTTTGGATTGGTTTTGGTTCTTTGGCTTGGTTGTTTGGTTCTTTGGCTTGATTGTTTGGAACATTTGTTTTTTCACTTTGGTTGTTGTTCTGGAAGGTGTTTTTTGGATTTTTGTTTGTGTTGTGCTTTATTTTGGTAAGGTTCTGCTCTGGGCTGGAATTAATTTGTATTTGATCACATTTGTCTTCTTCATTTTCAAAGTTTGATTCCACAGTTTTAGCTGGTCTTTGATCTTCCCAGTGGACTTTTTTGTTGTTTTTGTTACTTCTCCTTCCTTTTGTTTTGTTTTGTGTTTTCTCTTCCTCTTCTTTTATCTTGTTCTACAAATTCTGGCCTTGAGGTTTAGGATGCTCAACAAAACTGCTTTCCTCCACCTTTTCTTTTCCTTTTCCAGCTAGTTCCTTGACATGAGCCTTATGCTGCTTATTTGGATTAGGTTCCTGTATGGTTATCCTAACATGTTTCCTTCTTGAGTTTTTCTAATGACCTCTTGGAATCTATCATCATCTATGACTAGATCTTTAGGCTTTGTTTCACTCTTGTCAATGCTTTCCTTTTTGTTATTATTGATTTTCTGTTGTGGGTCCTTATTTCTGCATTCTTCTTCCTTGTGACCTTGCATTTTGTAGTGAAAATAGTAGCTAGGAGCTTCTTCATTTCCACTTTAAGCCATTCTCCATCCTCTGATCCATCAAGCCTTGCCAAACCATATCTCCTCTTATTTTTCTTTGAGAAGATCAATTTCCACTTTAGTTTGGCAACATTACCTCTGGATTTAGAAAATGTTGCCTAATCTGGAGCAACAGCAGTACCAATGGATTGCACTATTTTTGACAAAATATCCCACCTAAATAGGTGCCAAGGAAGCTTATGAATTAGAATCCACACTGGCGCGATGGTAGTTTCTTGTTCAGACTTAAAATTAGGAGTCCATCTTACGTTTTTCAAAGTGTATGGACCTACATTGATATAAGGTTTGAAGTATATATGATTGAAATCCACTTCATTGAAGAAATTGATATATACCGTCCTATAATCATAGTAGGCAATCTTCGAATTTCTTTTTAGCACAAAATGACTCAGAAATTGCTTTCTAAGATCATCCATGTTTAGCTTGCCTTTGACAACTCTTGCTACAATAGTCCATTTGCACTCATTAGCAAGTTTCACAAAGTAATCTTGTTCATCGAAAAAAAGGGCAGGTTTGCCAAGGTGCATTCCATGAGTTATTTCAACAGCGGATTGTTCCTTTTTCAAGGTAGTCAAACTATATTGAACTACAACAGCTGAGAAGGATGGTTTAGAGGGACCAACATTCTTATTCTTGATATTATTGGTATATTGATTTTTGGGGTTTTGTTTGTTCAGTACTTCTGGCTGTGTAGGGGTGTTTTGGTAGGGGTTGGGGTTAGTATTGTGGCTAGGGTTTTTGTTTATCTGATTTTTGGGGGTATGTTGATCAAAGTTAGAACTTACCTTAGGCATCGAAGACCCAGATCGATTGGCTTTGTTGGCAGCATTATCATAAACCTTATCAGTTCCCGATTCATGCTCATTTGTTGAAGTTTGTGTATCTTCTGCCTTGTCGGGTTCTGCTTGTTCTTCTTGCGAGGTCTCTTTCAAGTTAATGTTTTGGTTTTGTTCCCTAAAAGTGTTTTGAATAGCTTGGAACACTTCTGGGTTATTCAAAATAACTCGGATGTTACACCTCTCGTTTTCATCACAAGAAAGTCCTTGGCTTATGAGTGGTCTATACCCTTAGCATAGAGATCCATACCCGAGTCTTTGAGAGATTAAGTGCTTTACCTCGCATGTACCAAAGTATAAGTATGCATTCTTTGAAATACGATAGGATTAGAAGTGAAACGAATCGAATCGAACCAGGGCGACTCAGGGATTCAGGCCTCAGTGCATATTGACCGTGCAAAGGGACGGCCCGTCAACATGTTGACGCTGGCGTCCTTCACACCGTCAACTAGCAGCAGGCCCTGAATCTCAGGTGGTAAATGGACGGTGCAAGTCGACGGCCGTTAACGTGTCGATAGCCGTCGACGTGTCGACGGGACCGTCGACCCGCAACCACAGGGGCTGTTTTGTCCCACCTATATATATATGGAGCCCCACATTTTATTTCATTATTTTCCACTCCCAAATCAGAGAAAGCGCTAGAATATTTCCTTTCTATAATTTCCATCACATTAGTGGAGATTTGGTAAGATCTGAGCCCCATAAACCCGAACTTGTGAAGGAAAAGTTATTCCTAGGGTTTCATTGAAGTTGTTAAGCTTTGAAATTGGAGTTGAAGTTTGTTTCTTGGTATTATAGTCCCCTCAAGGTATGTATATGATTCCTACCCTTGTGTTTAAGTTAATTATCAAGAGTCTTAGTAATTTTAGGTGAAGGAAATATAGTTAAGGAAGTGGGAAATTGAATAAGGTTAAAGATAGGGTTAACTGTTATTTTAAGGGATGATTTCGAGTGGAATTGATTATATTTTGATATGTAAGGACTGATATTGTCATTGTTGATGTTGTTATTGATGTTTGGGTTGAATTGAAATTAAAGGATTGTTATGTTTACAAAGGAGATGTTGTCCAAAATTTGTTAAGTTCCGTTCGTAGTAGAATTGGATAGTAAGTGATGCAAATGTTATAATTGTGGCATATGTTATCTTGATTGTAGACTTACGAGTTCGAGGAGCAGACGTTGGACGGTTAGGTACGCTTCAAGGTATGTTAAGGTTGTCCATTCTATTCTTTTGGCATGATCCTTATCTTATGAACGAACAGAGTAAGCAAGCGAGTTCCAAAGACTCTACTCCTAGATGGTATAGGATTTAGCGTATCCTTGACCTCTTATGTTTTATATCTATGGCTTCCAGAGATCTTATGTCGCTCGCAGTAGTTCGCAGCATCCTTTTCCGAGTCTTTTCCGAGTATATATATATATATATATATATATATATATATATATATATATATATGTACCTATTTTCTCACACCGCGCCTACATGGCCGGCAAAGATAACACCGCGCCTATATGGCGGGCGTACACACACATTACGAAGGGACGGTGCCTTATGATAACGTCCCGAACGTGGGATGCCCAGACGCGGGATGATGATGATAACACCGTGCCTATATGGCCGGGTGCTATACTATTCACACCGCCCCTCTATGGTCGGACAGTTTACTATATGTATGGATGTATATGATTTTTTTTTAAAGAAAGCATGCATATTCTACACCGCAGAGGTATCTTCGTTATACGCGTATGCATTCGACGATCCAATTGGCTTATGAGTTTTGCATTCTTTTATGATTCTTATGCATATGTTACTCTCATGCCTTACATACTCAGTACATTATCCGTACTGACTCTCCTATTTCTTGGGGGGCTGCATTCATGCTCGCAGAGTTCGTGTGAGACGCATGTGCCGGTCCGGGCTCGGCACGACTCCCATCCAGCAGTGGTTAGTGTGCTCCTCTTGCTCCGGAGCTGCAGTCTATTTTCGTATGCCATTCTCTTGGAGATGTGTAAATATCCATATGGATATGACGGGGTCCTGTCCCATCCTTTCTACAGCTTTATATTCCAGTAGAGGTCTGTAGACAGTTGTACGTTGATGACATGTGATGTAGCCTTGTCGGCTCCTATTCTTTTGTGTACAGTTCATTTGACAGCCTAGTCGGCTTGCATTGTTACCATCAGTATATATATATATATATATACACACATATGCACAGTTCTTGATATTATTCTTTCATGAGTCAGTTTAGTCCAGATTGAATTGCTTGTGGGCCCTTACTATGCAGTGTTATCCAGATATGAGTATAGGAGTGTTTGGTCACTAGAGATCGGGCACTCGTCGCGGCTCATCGGTTTGGGTCGTGACAGAATTGGTATCGGAGCAGTTCCGTCCTAGGGTTATCTACAGACCGTGTCTAGTACAGTGTTATTTATGGGTGTGTTGTACACTAGACTTATAAGCAGGAGGCTACAGGACATTTAGGAAATTGTCATTTTTTCTCTCTTAGATCGTGCGATAGAGCCACGTGTTAAGAGTTCACCTTCTAATGATTTGTTCTGATTTCAGCAATGCCTCACAAGAAAGCTACGGCCGTCGGTAAGGGGCAAGTAGAGTGGGCGCCGAGGCCACTAGCCATGCTCGGGCCGAGCTACCAGGGCTCGGGGCGAGTCCCAGAGCGTCATCTCATACTTCGCATACCCCGCCTCTAGCACCTGCCCCCGTGCCCCCGGCCCCCGCCCGTACACACCGGCCGGATATGCGAGATGCTAGCGCTATTGACCAGATCGGTAGCCGCTCGGTGCTCGCCGCAGGAGCTTGGTGTTGATCAGGTAGACCGAGCTGGTAGTACGAGGGTTAAAACTTTTCTTGGGTTAGATCCTGCAGAGTTCTCCGTATTAAAGCAAAATATGGACCCTCAGGACTTTATTAATAGTATGCAGAGAACTTTGAGGGTTATGCACCCTGATGAGGTCAAGTCAGTGGAGCTGGCTTCTTATAGGCTCTGTGATGTTGCAGTGCAGTGGTATCAGGCATGGGAGCTCTCTAGAGGAGAGAATACCCCTCCAGCCATTTGGCGAGAGTTTTCAGATGCTTTTATTTGTCATTACTTACCACCAGAAGTTCGATGGGCCCGAGCATATATGTTCTTCCTTATTGAGCAGGGCAGCATGAGTGTTCAGGAGTACAGTGTACACTTTGATTCATTGGCTAGATATGCCCTAGCTATGGTGGCTGAGATGGAAGATTGAGTTCATCGTTTCGTGGTTGGTCTAGGGCCATATTTGATAGATGAGTGTACGACAACATACCGCATACACGGGTATGGATATTTTCCGTATACAGGCATATGCCCAGAATCTAGAAGATCATAAGCGCGCCGG